>NC_142492.1:18804875-19133208 GCF_965113065.1 Corylus avellana
CCGATTATGCTAGGTCGATTGTTGACAGGAAGTTGACCTTTGGATATTGCACCTTTCTTGGCGGAAATCTTGTGACGTGGAGGAGTAAGAAACAGAATGTGGTGGCTCGGTCTAGTGCGGAGGCAGAATTCCGGGCAATGGCTCAGGGTGTATGTGAACTACTTTGGTTGAAGATTATCTTAGAAGACATGAAGATTAAGTGGGATGGTCCGATGAGACTCTATTGTGATAATAAGTTCGCAATCAGCATAGCTCATAATCTGTTACAGCATGATCGAACAAAGCACATTGAAATTGATAGACACTTCATCAAAGAAAATTTGGAGAGCGGATTGATTTGTACACCTTATGTGTCTACACATGGCCAACTTGCTGATGTACTTACCAAGGATTTAAGTAGTTCAGTGTTTCAGAGTATTGTATCCAAGCTGGGAATGGAAAATACCTATTCACCAGCTTGAGGGGGAGTGTGGGAAAACGTGTTTAATGACTTGTATTCTATGTGTATAGTTAGCTATTTTAGGAAATTTTGTAATAGCCTGTATTCTTAGAATTAGGCTGATTTGGTTAGTGTCCTATTTTGTTAGAATATCCCATAAATCATGGGATCTGAAATAACCGAGTTAGTTTTCCTTTTTTGCTGCTAGGGTTGATGTATATAGCTAACGTTTTATGTATTATTCAAATTAATGAAGAAAATTCTTCCACGAAGTGTTTCTCAGTTTGTGTCATATATATATATATATAGGTAATCAATCAAATCTCATTAAAAAGCGTACCCCTAAGTTGTAACATCTAGGTGTCATATATGAGGAAGATGAGTAGCCCACATAGAGTAGGTGGTTTATAAAGATAATCATGAGTTTTAAGTATCACATTACATAGTTACTAGGTTAAACTAAGCTTTATAAGGAATTCTAGGAAGACTCCAAATTGATTAATCATTTTGGAGTAATAGCGCAAATGTGGCTAGTGTTTTTTTCTAGGTCGTTATAATGGTATCAGAGTCACCTAGTAACGCCATGTCATGTGGTACTGGAGCACTACATGACATGGCCCTGACGAGGACGTTAGAAGTTTAAGAAGGGGAGTTTGTAACACCTTAGTTCCATATTGAGAGGATGAAGTATAGCCCACATAGAGTGGGTGGTCTATAAAGATAGTCGTGAGTGTTAAGTCTCATATTGCCTAGTTACTAGGTGAAATTGAGCTTTATAAAGAATTCTAGGAAGACTCCAAATTGACTAGTCATTTTGGGGGTAATAGTGCAGATGTGGCTAAAGCTTTTTCCTGAGTCGTTACTTAAGTACACATGAAATATACAAAAGGAACACCAAAAAAGAAAAAACAAAAAGAACAAGAAAGAAAAAACAAAAAGAACAAGCCACCCGCAGAAACCTAAAGGAACGGAACTACAACAAACCACCCACAAAAGAAACCCTAAACCCACAAAAGCAACCTGGGCTTCATCATCACACTAAGAGAACCTCCAGGATATATGCTGGCCCCAAGCATGAAATAAATTAGTTTCTCAAACTCCTGAAATCACACGATGTTATAAAGTTCTCTGAAGTGCAAGTCTACTTTGGAATGATATGGAGCAGGGAAGTGATGAATACTTCAGATGCTATCTCTACACTGGAGTAAGCTGAATTCTGATTACGAATGGTTTAGCATATTGCATTTCTGCAACATTTGCACCTTGTGCTAAGATTGTTTACTCAAACTTCCATTTAAGTTCTAACTGGGAATTTGAAAAGGAAAAATACATATTTCAAGTTGCCTCTCCATTTCACCTCACTGGTGAGGTAACATTTCATTAAGTATTTTGATTCTAGCTACTCTCCTCTATATCCTCATGACATGATATACTCTGGAAAAGAAGCGATTTTTATGATCCTCTTCAGTTCACTGTTCTCCTTTACTAAATGAGGTGTGCTGGGGAGTGGCGGCTATGTTAAATATTTATCAATTTTTCCTTTGTTTGAATTCTTTGTTATAGAGTTGATGTACACTAATTATATTTGATCCTTATTGTTAAAATGCTGAAAGCAGAAATAAAAGCGATATACCCCACACTACCAACTTAAACCTGTTTCTTGCTGTCTCTGTAGTTGCTGTGGAAATGGCTAAGGTTGCAAGTGAGGTGAAGGCAGCTGATATAAAGGTCCTCTTTGTGAAGCCTCTTGTGTATTGGACTCGATTTTTTATCATTGCCACAGCGTTCTCTCGCCCTCAGATTGATGCTATTGGGTATGGCTCCAACTTTGACGATGATCTTCATATCTTTTGTTGGGATAGCCTAATCACGGTTCAGTGTTTTCTATCAATGCTTTAACTGTCATTTTGACTTGCTTTGCAATGTAGATCGAAAATAAGAGATCTAGCTGAGAAGAAGTATGGGAGAGTTCCAACTGGGGACACAAAACCCAACTCATGGACCTTGTTGGACTTTGGTAAGTGATCTTGCATTATAATCCAGCAGTTCATGTCCGTTGCGATGTTAAAGAAGAAAGAAAATTCTTGTTACCATTGGTTGTGACCATGAGCTTTACCACCTATTTGGTTTGAGTTGAGGATTTCGTGTGCAGTCTCATTTCATATGACCTTTACTTACCTTGTACATTTTTTTTTTTTTTCACTTAACCCCTATCAAGTCAGCTGCAAGATCTGTCACAGCTGAACAGCCACGTCATTTTAGATTACAAAAAAAAAAAAAATTGTTGAGTTGATATGTAAGTAACTATTGCTTTTTTGATCTTTGGGGCGGTGTTAATAATGTTTTCTTTTTTCTTTTGGTGGACACATCCATAGGCAACTGAGATTTATCTCTCTAACAGGCCTATTTTCTGCGCTCCATGAATGCCACCTTTGCACTAAACTCAATCATATTAATATACTCAATATAAAATATTTTCGTTCTGTCTAGATCTTCCTTGTGAACATAACATGTCCTTTTCATTTTCATTAGTAAGCTGGACTCTTAGATGGCATCTCTTGGTTGTTATATTGTTCATTAACCAACCTTTTGATCAGTACTTGGTTGTCTTTGCTTTAAAAAGAGAGTGATACAATGTATGCTCTGGAAATAAATCCACTTATCATTTCTATCACTGAATTTCTCTTGCTGTCTGCTTGCTGATAATAGGCTATAAGTAATCATGAACATAGATGTGTACCAAACTATTTGAAATGCGGAGTTTCAACTGTTACAGTGCATTTATCTATAGTTTATTTGGGATATTTATAGGCTTCTTGCAAGAATTGAAAAAATGGATCTATCGTTAAACCTTGGTCAAGTCAGTGAAGTTCAGGCCTTACCACCCGCCGCTAGCAGAAGCTAAGCACTTGGGGTGTGCTTATTTATAATATCCACAGAACGATTTAGGTCATTGTTCCAACTACAACTGATTTAAACTGCTGAGACTTTCTGGTTTGCAGTTGTAAACATTCAGGTAAACTGTTGTCTTGTCTTGGTGACAGGTGATGTAGTTGTCCATATATTTCTTCCGCCACAAAGAGCTTTCTACAACTTAGAAGAATTCTATGCTAATGCAACACCCATTGAGCTGCTTTTTGATAACCAACCACCATTTCGCAGTTGAGAACGTTATGATTTGATAAGCTTGAAACAAGGCTGCAGCAACATTGCTGATAGTGAGTAGTGGCCACAGCTTGCTTGCATGAGATGATCAACAATTGTCAGTGAGTAATTAGAAGTAAATTTTTTATCCCGACTCCAGCTACTGTAAAGATGAACTCATTATTATTTTTAGAGTAAATTTCCATTTGATTCCAATTCGATTTTTTTTAATGGATAAGTTCGATTAAAATTAAGTCTAGTCAATGGAAAATGACACTATTTTGTACGTCAGGGTGTAGCAACACCCATTACATCCAATGGCAAAAGAGGCCTAAAATTTCTCCCTTATATTGAGATTGATATATATATATATATATATATATATATATATATATATATATATACTCTAGGGTGAACATTGAAGTGATGAGTTTGTGGACTGAGAATCAGTAGGCAAAATCCTGCTATCAGTTCCGAACTGTATCCAGTTGAACCAACTATTGTTTGTCGGTTTGGTTTCGATCAGAGACGTCGTGCCGCCATCCCCATCAATGATTGTGGGCGGAAGAAAAGGTTTTCCCCTTGAAGCCTTAGCTCTAGAAAGAGCTTGAATCAACAGTGTGTTTTAAACTCTAAAAATGGTAGAAGGTAAGCTGAAGAAGAATTGTGTAATATCATTGAGAGAGGTCTTCCGTCTTTGTATATATATAAGTTCATACACCTGTTCTATTGATTTACAACTGATAAAAATACAAGACATACAAGGTTTTGACATCATTAATTTTTTATTTTTCACTCGTGGTTAGGACTGACAATTTTTTAAATAGGTCGCGAATTCAACACAAAGTCATCACTAAATATGAAATTAGCATATTATAGAATTTTTAGTTAGAATTTGACTCATTTAATTAAATAAATGGGTTGTGTTAAAGTTGATTTTTATAGTTTTATATGCTTATGCCTCGGTACCACTCAAACTTGACACGTGAACATGAATTGCCATTGCCACCCTTATTGCAACTAAGATGGTCTCTCTAAAAACTTATGGAATACACCTAGGATAAGCTCTAGAAATATCTCAAAACCCTAGCATACTTAAAATATTAGGTGTCAATCACTTTCCAGAACCTAGGCACCTTTATCCGTATTATAGATATGGCAGTTTAGGCTACAGTAGAGCTTACAAAAATCAAAGAGAAACATAGCCTTGAGACTCACACAGATCCTAAGGGTTGTTGCTCATGCGGTACAGTTTTCCTTTGATTTTATCACATTAGTAGTACAAAATGAATAATGATAGAGACCATTTTTTTATCCTTTCAAAGTTGATGTAATTTTTAAAATTACTATTGAATTTGGAATAAATCACTAATGAATTTTGATCTAATAGTGATTCTAAAAACCACGTCAACTTTGAAAGACAAAAAGATGGCCGGTAACATTACTCAATACAAAATATTCTGACTTTGCAGTGCTGGTGACATCATCAATAAAGAAACAGTGAAGAGTGTGCTGCATCTATGAGAGCAGTTGGCTAAACAGAGCATGATGACCGATCAAAGTGCAACCCATTTTATTAACATAGGTAACGGCAGCAGCAGTAGTCTAGAATGCATCTGCAAATGGACATTCAACACGCATCATCTAAAATGTTTTAAAAGAACATGTGCGGTGTAAGATGTGGCAAAAGAAGGAAATATATATTGATGAAAGCGAACAAATGCATAATATGTCTTCTATAAATAAATGAAGAAGTTATGATTCTTTTTCTAAGTAACTGGGAAAAGAAGAATAAGATTGTGAGGAATCCTAGGTTTAAGCACAATGTACAAAGATTACCAACGGTCAACATTGCTACTAGCTCTCCATCCAACGTTCTCACCTTGAGTTGGATGAAAATACAATGATGGTTGCTTTCCAAATGAAAACAAATCCGCCACATTTTCTCTCCTTATTCATTCCTTTTCCACAAATCAGTCGTAGACGTTTTCCATCATAAATTGGGCAGTCTCTCTTGAGATTGGTCCTTCATAACAACGCCAAGCTCTCCTAAAAATTACATATTTACAGATATCTATCACCGTCTTGTGGATGACGCCTCGTCCTGAGTTAAACTTGCAATGAGAAGCAGCAACACAACCCAGGACGGAATGGTATAGGATTCAAGCAAACCAGTCACGGGCAAGTTCAACTAGGAAACAGTTCCTGCAAACCATCTACTCACAAGCTGATCAAGGGTGGCCACAAATTTGAAACTATGGACATTGATTCCTGCACACAAGAATTTGTACACCATTTTTTGTTAATTGCAACCAAGGGAGAACCAATGAGATCAACCACAATATAGAAACAAAAACAAAAAGTTTCAAAAACAACAACAGTTATGTTCCAGGGTGTAACATATGAAGCTAGTTAGGTGACTGTTACAAAAATTTTGTAATGAAACTTGGATAAAGCTATGTTTTAATAAAGATCTGGAGGGAAACCTCATTTCTCTCTTAGAGCACAGACTCTCATATGCACCCAACTCCAGGCCATTCAAGAGTAATACTGAAGATATGCGTTCACAGGATTCAACATTCAAGATGTAGATGATGTAATTCTCCTGAGTATATAAAGCCAATTACCAAATGACCAATTCAACTGTTCAATTGTGAAATCATCTTCAACAAGATAACATCTGATGATAAATCTAGATGCATCAGACTCCAGAAAAGAAACATAGTTAACACCGTTCAAACAAAACCAAAGGGAATATACACTCGTGTGCATGTGCATCAACAGATTCAGTCACCCAATAGGAGTCTACTCATATACTAAAGTTGTTCCTGTACAGAAATAGCTTTTTGATAAGACTTGCTTATCGCAGATGACTGGGCATATGCATGCATGAGTGTACCCATGATCACGCATAAACCATATCTTAACATGTTCATATAGTTATAAGATATCATAGTAATAACGTACAATATGAAAGTCAAATGATCTAGTTACTTGCTTTTATTCATCTTAGAAATGAAAATGGCATGAGACACTTGAGGACACAACACTTACATCCACCCATATCTAAAACTAGTTCTTTAACAAATATGTTTTCCTCAATTGACCTAAAAGTGAAGATTAATAAGAATAATGTGTTTATTGTCAAGAAAATCATACTCATTATTCCCATACTTCATTTGACATCTGTCACACCAATGCATATGAATCGATGCTTCTTTTTTGGGTAAGTAAAGGACCAGATACTCAATAAACATGCATCATTCAAAATTTTATATTTAAGAAGACAGCCAATGTCCTTCACGTCTAGATTTTTGGGACTTGCCACTTCCAAGACCCCATGTCCATGAAAACATCACATTCGTTGCTCTTTGTTAAACACAGTACTTTCTACTTCAGCTATAGCACTTTCTATCAAATAATTATGGTTCCTGCCGAAGAACTACCATTTTAAATCCTATCAAATAATTATGGTTACTTCCACATGCATTTGAACAAGCAGGTAGCAAAGCAAAGAGAACCATAAAAGGGCAAAGAGAGAAAGATGGTAGCAAAACTTCTTATTACTTGTAAAATCTGTTCAACTCATATATAACCCAATGCTGGTACCTACCTAATCTGAGAAGATATGTACTACTTGGTGCAAAACCAATTTAACAATATGTGCTGTTTTTAGTGACTCCTTTATATAGATAGCTATATGAATACAGACAACCAAATACATGCATGTTGTGGGTGGGTTTATAGTAAGGAATTTGCAATTTGTAACAGTCTTCAGGCAACTATTTGACAACTGTTAAAAGATTAGTGATATGACAAACTTAACAATACTTGAGAGGTAGCCAGCTCATCTTTTCAGTTTGTAGTGTTTGCATGAGTAAAGCAAAGAACACAGTTACAAATAGCATCTAATACATAATGCATTGCAATGTGGATATGAAACTTGAGGAGAGTTACAGTTACAATTAGCCGAGCGTTGACTGGCCTGTCCAGGTTCAGTTAGACTTAACTCCATATCATGAGTAGCTGTCCAACCAGGTTCATATGCTTCAAGGAATCCAATCTTTGCCTTATTAGGTAGATCATGGGGATGAACAAATGGTACTCCAGGTGGCCACCCAATCTCCATTCTTATATTGGCACATGGGCTATCTAGCGTGTGAACATGACTTTCACATTCCTTCAGGTTACAAAACCTCAGCTTGATCCCCTTCTTATCAGCAATATCCTGAACCCTCTCCTTCAAAACTCTCTGAGCCTCAAGCCGTAACCTCTTGGAAGGTGGCAAAGGTTTGCTTCTTGAATCATTCTTCCTCCTCCTCATCAAGGGCTTCATAGATCCTGTACCAGCATTTCATCGATGCAAGGACCTGCTGTTAAAAACTTCCCGCTAAGGGCTACTCGCACAGAAAAGAAGTAACATATTTTATGCTCCATGAATGTCAACGTAAAACGTTTTCTGTAAAACATTTTCAGCATTGTCCAATGTTTGGCAGCACTTGGAGAACTTGGTCAACCATAAAACATCGCCTTGTTTCCCGTAAAATGGTTTTTTTAATTGTAAAATATTTTACATCTACAACTCATCTCTACATACATTTTTAATGCGTAAAACGGGAAAGCAAAGTGTAATTTACCCTTAATTTTTATATTATTAACTTTCAACTCCAATGGTGGTATCAGATTTAAGGTCATGACCCCATTATCCTTCATCAAGAAATAAAAGGTTTACAAGATACAGAGATATAAAAAGAGACCAGCTGGGGGTATTAAGTGCTCTATCTATTCATTTGCGAAGTTGATGTTCAACAAGTCATTAGCAGAAAGAGGCTCATGGAATTGGATTATAATTAATTTATGGAAACATAAAATCTACTGGTTAAGCAACGGAAAGCTAAATATCGTTAGAATGCTGCCTACCATCTTGGGCTGTAGGAAAATTGAAACACTGGATATTCTGCCTGTTAAAGAGCTGATCAGTTGGGTGGGATCTCTGCATGAAGTCATCCACCGATACTGCAAGCTGGAACTGAGCTTCAACCCCGTGACCAGCTGCTCTCATCTGTGAGCAACTGAGACTGGTCATGGATCTGGGCATGAGTTTGAAAGCCAAAGAACATCGTCCATACATGTTTCCCTGGGGACTATTAATCTCTGTTCTGTGCAACGCAGGGTTGACATACCCTGCTGTTGCCTGATACAGTGCAAGCCCAGGATAAACAATGGCTTCTTGAGGACCAAGATCTTCATCCACTACCATCCATCGGCCATGAATATCTCTTATATGTAAACCTGCCTTATCTGACTTAACAAGAGATATCAAGCTTTTATCAACTTGGTGATCGTGGTCAGGATACATAACCAACTGGCCATCCTCTTGGGTTGCTAAATTATGGTGTTGTGCTCCCTGAAATGATGTCCTCGCATGACAGCAAACAGACAATACCGAAGATGAAATTTCCCGATCTCTCAGGGGAACATTATCTAGTATCTCAGTAAATGGAGAGCTGCGCAAGTTCAAATAGAAGCTGATGGCATCCAGAATGTCCCGAGCTGCCTTTCCAAGCAGAGCAAATATGTCTGGCAAACCAGCTGGAGGGAACTCCATTACACTGTTGGGCTCATTAGGAGTCAGGCCTGGCCTGTAATCATAAGTTTCTAGCCACAGCTGAGGATCTGCATAATATCCGGACGTCTTGCACCACTCACGAGAGTCATTGGTATGCATCATATCCGTAGCTGGGCATGATGCTCTTTGGTGATAGTATAGGCGAGCAGAATCCAATCCAGATCTTAAAAGAGCCCCATCACTTGCAGGAAACTGGATGATGGCAGCAGAATATTGAGCTAGTGACTGTGACAAAGTCGAGACTGATAATTTATAAGAATCAGAAGCAAGCCCTTCAGAGGGTACTAGATCAGTGAGCTTCACACGACCCAAAGACGGCAGGCCACTGCCTGCCATGAAATCCTTTCAGTATGCCAGCTGCCTGAGTCTGAATGGATCCTGTGCAGACCATTGCAAATTGGGTGAAAATTGGCATCAGTCATAGACAAAAAGCAATTATCATCTATCATGTAAAAAATAAAACATAATTCACTAAGACTGATGCAAGATATTAAGGTAGCCAAATAAATTGACATTCCACTCACCAGAAAACGATTAAAGGACTGGAGAATAGATGAATCATAAGAAAAGGGGAAAAATATGTATGCCAAAAGTTGCTTTAGTTGGTTATCTGCTCTCAGCTAGAAAGGCCAAATGCAGCAGTGCAGTTGACAAGAATTACTCAATGACCAGCTGATGCAACAATATTTCAACACCATGAAACAGAGGCTGAAAAATATGACATGGACACGGATGATATTGTTATTGACATAGGAAAAATTTGGGGAAAAGATGTAAACATATTCGAATTCAAGTAAGTGCAAACCAAAAGAAATGGATGAATGAACACTCTGGAAGTCTGGATGCCAATGATTAATAAAAGATTTTGTGACACTTATCACCAGCATACAAAAAAGAGTAAAATTATAGTTTTTCATAACTATTTTAAACTCCAGGCACTAAAATATGTCTGTAGAATTAGAAAGGCATGAATGCAAAAAAAATAATAATAATAATAATAATAATAAATAAATTAAAAAAAAAAAAAAAAAAAGATTGAAAACAACAGAAAACATTTCAAACGAACCCATAACTTTTTGCACGAAGTTCCTCCCATGTGCATAAAGCATGTCTAGCTGGAAGAACACAGTGAAGTAGCTTCATCTAGGATTCTTACTCCTTACATGCTTCTGATTTAATTATTGTAACAATGCAAAAAATTGGGTGTAAAATTCATGTTAATAATGGCAAACTAAAGCGACCAACCTACAAAAAAATAAAAAATATTGCACCATTCTCGACAAATGCTCCCGAAAATGCAAACCCTTAAACCATTTAAGGTCAGAAATTTGCTGCAAGAAAGACTTCCCCAATTATTTGAGCCTCCTTCAACTCTCTTAGCCAAACAAATAAAAATAGAAAATGAAAAAAAAAAATAATAATAACATAAACTAATACCTTCAACCATAATTCCAAATTCATCACGTAATTGCCATTTCTTACAAATTACATTCACGAATCAAACATTGCTGACCGCAGCAAAACAACCATGATATATACACAACAGAGAGAGGATTTCAAAAAAATAAAAAAGAAACAGAGAGAAATAGAGAACTGACGTGAATTAGGGTTTGCAGAGGAAAGAGAGATGAAAGGCTTCGACGCTTAACGGCAGAAACTTTTTTCCTGCGTATTAACGGCAGAAGAATTTGGTATCCTCAACCTCCCCGTCAGTTTTCTCTCAGTTACTGTCAATTGCCACATACTCTGCCACGTGGGCGAAACGCGGGAAATTCGGGCGCACTGCATCTTTGGTACCTGAAGTTTTGGCAAAGCGGCAGTTTCCTGTTCGCTATAAAAGAAAATTGACGGCTGCTTTCGTTAAAATAAAAAATAAAAGCCATATATGTAAAATTGGTACTTGTGATTGACCTAAATTATAAATTACTTCTTATGGTATAAAAAATTATTTATAGGTCTATATAGTTGGCTTAAATTACAAATAACTCTCTGTGTATAAATAATCATTTATAGGTCTTCATGGTAGGATAAAATAACAGTTTACTCATTAAAATCAATTTTCATTAAGTAACTTAACAGAATCCGTTATTTTGTCCACCATATCCAATAAAAACGCGACAAATGTTATTATTAATTTTTTACTTTAAAAAATAACAACTATGATTTTTCACATCATTGTAAGACATCAACTAAGATTACACATCATACCCCACTCCAAGTCATATTGCTTCAGTAAATTAATTGAATTTCTTCTATCCCCAAAATTTTAGTCTATGCATAACCTTATCTTATTTTCATTTTTCTCAACATGATTTGGGTAACCCTTTTGCGAGAATTTAATAGTCATATTTTCTAACCATTGAAAAATAAATAAAAACAACATTCAAGTTAATAAATTATGACAAAGTTTTCCTTCAAATTAAGTTGGAAAAATTGGGTTACTCTTTTTATTAAACTGACATTTGTATTTAGAGAATGAAAATTGATTTAAATGAGTAAACTATTATTTTGGCCTACCATAAGGACCTATAAATTATTTTTTATACCACATGGAGTGATTTATAATTTAGGCCAATCATAAGGAGCAATTTTACATTTTTCCCAAAATACAAACGAAACATAACAATTTCCATAAAAATAATAAGGTTTTAACAAAATAAAAAAAAAAACAATAATTTATTCAAGAATTATTTGAGACTGTAACACTAGTATTGTGGGATAATTATAAAATAAATGATATAATTATTATATTCATTTATATATATTAAGTGAAGTAGTCATTTTTGTGATAATGACTATTTAAATGTGGTGTGAAATCAAATAAAGAAACCAGGTTTATTTGGCAAACCAAAGGTATCCTATCTGTGTCTTAGAAAAAGAAGACTCTATATTTTAAACTTTTTTAAAGCGCATTTATTTTCATAGTTTAATTTTAATCAAATTGCAAGAAATGTATCATTAGGACTTTGATAGTGGGTTTTTCAAAAATTGAAATTAAAAAATACTAAAATATAATTTTAAAAGTCAAACTGTGATTTTATCAACCTCTTATATTAAAAAGTTGGGCTAATCACATATTTTAAAGAATAATGTTAATTTCTTATAATTTTTTTTTTCTTCGGCTTTTAAAACTATTATTGAAATATGAGATTTTGATTTTTAAAAGACACTGAAAAAAAATGAGATTATTTTAAAATGAGCTATTTTTAACATTTTTTAAAATAAGGTAAATAGCAGAATTGGTGCCCGCGTCAAATTCAGCGATCTACTAGGCCGGGCCTACATACCAAGAGAAGCGTGAGCGGAAGGAGTCTCCGGGGCCATTGTCCGCTAAACCCAGTGGTGTCGGGGCTGATGAGAAAGTGAGATATGATGGAAGCACGAAAGTACGTATGGGAAGGGGCGATTCCGCTTCAGATTCATCTCCATGAATCCGAAGTCACCACTCTCCCTCCTCCTCTCCCTGCCCTGGTACTTGTTTTATTTTTATTTTTTTATGTAATTTTTGTTTTTTGGTTTGAAAAGCGAAACCTATTGTTGTTGTTGTTGTTGTTATTATTGATTATTATTATGGTTTTCGTTTTCAGATCTTAGCCCCTCGAATAGGGTACCTGCCATTGTTGGTTCCTCATATAAAGCCTCATTTTAGTAGCACGCTTCCTCCTGGGATCGATACCGTTTGGTTCGACTACAAAGGCTTGCCCCTCAAATGGTATCTGAGTTTAGCCTTTCTTGTTTTTCTGATATTTGTTTGTCTCATGGCTGATTATCCGAGTTAAGCATTTTCTTGAAACCTGTATGTAATTGGTTTAAGCCATATCGTTTGCTTTCTCATAACAAGAATACTTCTTTTTCAATGTATTTTGGGTGATTTTTTATTTTTATTTTTTAAAATTTTTTATTTTTATTTTTAATATCAATTTTAAGCTCAATATATAGCATCAATAATTGAAATCCTGCTTTTGGCTCTCATCATTCATCCTTTCATCGATTTTCTAGTTGTTTAGGATTCAGTATCCGGTTGATTGTAAGGATTGCTAAAAGAGTAACTAATTAGTCAAAGGAGGTTTAATCATGCTCCCTTAGGTAAATGGATATGACACTATGGGCTTGAGAGAGAGAGAGAGAGAGGCTTAGTGGAGAGTGGTGGTGGACTTTAAATATAGTAGTTCATAGGGAGGGTGGTATTCTAGTGAGCTTGTTGGGGCATGTAGGATAGGTTTATGGAAGAATATTAGGAGGGGTTAGGGGAAGTTTTGTAGTCATGCCATAATTGAGGTGAAAGATGGCACCAAGGTTAGATTCTGACATGATCTTCGGTGTGGGGATATGGCCTTTAAGAAAGCCTTTTCTGTTTTATTTGATATTGCTTGTGCAAAGGATGATTTTGTGGAACGCAAGATTTGCTAAAGTGGATCATGATTATGAGGTTATGCCTTTGCCTTGTTCTTTGGGGGGTGAAAATGAGACGAGAAATGGGAGGATGAGTTGTGGTGGGTCCCATCCAAAATATAGTTATTTGGTGTTAAATCCTTTTACAATGTCATTGGTTGCAATGATGCTACTTATCAAAAAAAAAATTGGTTGCAATGATGCTTTTCGTATCCCTTAGAAGAGTGTTTGGTGGACCAAGGTTCCTTAAGGGTGGCTTTTTTCATTTGGTCGGCGGCCCTAGTAAAGATCGTTATCATGGACAATCTTTGGAAACAATGCGTCAGTTTTGTTGATAGGTGTTGTATGTGAAAAAGAAATGGGGAATCTGTGAACCATCTTCTTTTTCATTGTGAGGTTGCTTGTGCCATTTGAAATGTTTTCTTCCGTCGATTTAGGCTGTCTTGGTTTATGCCTAGATGAGAAGTCGACTTGTATGCTTATTGGTGGACTAACGGCAACACTCGGAGTGCTGGCGTGTGAAATATAGTGTCTTCATGCTTTTTGTGGTATCTATGGAAGGAAAGAAATGATATAAGTTTTGAGAACTATAAGAGGACTTTGGAGGAGATTATGTCTTTATTTTTCAACACTCTTCTATGGATAATTGCTCTTTTTTTTTTTTTTTTTTTGGTGATTAGTTATCATAATTTTCTTGTTTTTTTTCTTCTTACTGGCTACGTGTTTCTCTTATATATTTTTTGTGTACCTGGAGGTGCTTTACGCTTTTAATGATATCTCATTTACTTATAAAAAAAATATATATAGATATTTTTTTTGATAAGTAAACAACAAGAACAGTTAATTTTAGAGAAATCTAACAATGTATTCATAGCAACAAATGAAGGATGCATAGAAAAACCAAAAAGCAATGTCTTTAGAGAAGCCAATTCAATATCTCCTTTGAGCTACAGACTTTTTCTTGGCCTCAAATGCTTTGTTATTGTCTCAAACTGTATATTCCACGAGAGATTATGGTCCTTGCAGCATCAGAATATCTACCCCAATAAGCCAACAAATAAATCACTGAAGCTGGCATAACCCAATAAACTTTTGAGGAGCAAGAAAACCAAAGTGCAGAGACCAGGAGCAACAAACAACATAAAAGTGAATGATCTATTGCACAAACTTTTTCGTAGAATGCTTCGTCAAAGGTAGACATATTTTGGATTCGGTTCTTATTGCCAATGAATGCCTTGACAGCCGAATCAGATTCGAGGACCCCGGCCTCTTGTGTAAGTTGGATATGGAAAAGGCTTATGACCATATGAACTGGAAGTTTTTACTCTACTTGTTAAGAAGATGCGGCTTTGGTGAGAAATGGTGCTTATGGATTGAGCATTGTATCTCGCTTGTGCGGTTCTCGGTTTTGATCAATGGTTCTCCATCCGGTTTCTTTGAGAGTTCGCGTTGGGTGAGACAAGGCGATCCCCTCTCCACCCTTTTTGTTCATCTTAGTTATGGAGGCGTTTAGCAGGATGATTAATGTTTCTATCAACAGGGGTTTCATCAATGGTTTTTATGTGGGTGCCGAAGAGTCTGATCGGGTTGTTGTTTCTCACCTTCTTTTCGCTGATGATTCGCTGGTTTTTTGTGGGGCTGCTCCTGACCAAATTAGATTTATTAAAGCCCTTCTTATTCGTTTTGAGGCTGTTTCTAGGTTAAAAGTAAATTGGGCAAAATCTGTTTTGGTCCCTGTCGGAGGTACGGGTGAGGCGGGTGAGTTGGCTGGCATTCTCGGTTGTGGCACCAGTTCTTTGCCTTTGAAGTATCTGGGTCTTCCTCTAGGGGCTTCTTTCAAGCTTTTGGCCATTTGGGAAGACATGATGGAGAAGATTGCTAGACGGTTGGCCCCTTGGAAACGTTCGTATTTGTCCAAGGGGGCTAGGCTCACCCTCATCAAGAGCACATTATCCAACCTTCCTACTTACTTTTTGTCTCTCTTTCCTATCCCTGCCTCTATGGCGAATCACATGATTCAACGAGATTTTTTATGGGGGGGGCTCAACGACGAGCCTAAGATCCACTTGGTTAGCTGGCACGAGGTTTGTAGTCCGATATCGGAGGGCGGTTTAGGGATTCGGAGTTTGCAGTTTTTTAATCAAGCTCTTTTGGGGAAATGGTTGTGGAGATTTGCCAATGAGGAAGAGGCTTGGTGGAGAAGGATTTTAGTGGCAAAGTATGGGGTGTTTTGGGGTGGTTGGCGCTCTATAGTTCCTCGCGGTTCGCATGGGGTGGGGTTATAGAAACACATTTGTAGGGGTTGGAGTTCGTTTCACTGACACTTCAGATTCGATGCTGGCTTTGGGCTGAAAGTTAAATTTTGGGAGGATTTTTGGTGCGGTGAGATGCCCCTCAAGGATGCTTTTCAATATCGCTAGCAACAAGGCTGCCTTCATTGCGAATATCAGGGAGTGTATAAATGGTATGGTTCATTGGATTGTTACTTTTATTCGAAGAATTCATGATTGGGAGGAGACGGCCTTAGCCTCCCTTCTCTAGCTCTTGTATTCGCTCTTGTTGCGTGAGGAAGGGGAGGATCGGATGTGGTGGATCCCATCTAGCAAAGGGAAGTTTGAGGTTCGCTCCTTTTATAGGATGCTTGTCCTTAAAGAGCCCAACCATTTCTCTTGGAAAAATATTTGGCGCACCAAGGTCCCTTCAAGAGTGGCGTTTTTTGCTTGGTCAACTGCCCATGGGAAATCTCTTACCTTGGATAATGTTTGAAAGAGAGGTATTGTTGTGATTAATCGTTGTTACATGTGTGAATCGGAAGGGGAGTTTGTGGATCATCTCTTTCTTCACTGTGGGGTTGCGCGCTTTTTGTGAGATGTCATCTTCTCTCATTTCAACATGTGTTGGGTTAGGCCTAGAAGCGTCAAGGAGATGTTAGCTAGTTGGTGGTCGGGTGGTAAATCCCAAAGTGCGGTGATGTGGAAGATGGCTTCCCTGTGTCTTATATGGTGCTTATGGAAGGAAAGGAATGCTAGTTGCTTTGAGGATTTGTCGAGAAACCTTGAGGACCTTGTTCATTTCTTTTTGTACACGCTCTCTATGTGGACAGCAGGCTGGCTTGCACCCCTAGAGATCAATTTCCCTGATTTTCTTTTTATGTTCTCTTCTTCTTTCTCCTCTACTTAGCCACTCTCTTGTATACTTCCTGTGTACTTGGGTTGCGCCTCTCTACGCCCTTTAATGCATTATTACTTATCAAAAAAAAAAAAAAGTGTATGATCTATTGTATCTCCGTCCCCTTTTACACATATAGCAGTAACTATTAACAGAGTATTGTTCATGAGGATCAAGATCCTCTAGAATTCCTAGGATATTCTATCGAATAGATTTTTTCAAATCCTAACAATTGCTTTCAAATTAAATAGTTGAGATTTTGCCATATCAACATTTATTACTGTTAACTCCTCAACATTTATCACTCAATAGTTACTATATTTTTTCATATTTTGAAAGTGATGAATATGCTGATATAGCAAAATCTGAACCATTTAATTTGAGAGCAGTAGTTCAGATTTGAGAAAATCTATTTGGTATAATACCCTAGGAATTCTAGAAGTTTTTTGGTCCCTGTTCATGCTTCTTTGGTAATATAGTTCATTATTTTGTTTCAATTTGTAATAGACTTTTGAATCAGCTGGAGATGCATTTTTCTTTTCCAGTAGTTTGTGAAATGTACAATCAGAAAGTTATGGGCCTGGCAGATGACATAGCGACTAGTACCTTGCTTATATATAGATCAAAAAAATTTTCTTTCATCTTTTCATAAAATATACCCAAATAAGCTACGTTTTTTTAACCTCTTTGCTAGGTGATTCCACAGGTGCTTTTCCTGCTGCCATTGATTGCCTTCTTGCAGGGCTATGCCTCTCTGTATTTCCATTGTGTAAAACAAAGTGGTGTTTGTCTTTATATATTTCTTGCGAGTCTGAAAACTTACAGAGACAATATACTAGTATAACGTAATTAACAAATGAAACATAGGAATATTCTCTTCTAGCATATGGTAGATATTCATTTTTACTCCATATATCAGCATATGATTATACACAAACACACACACACTCATTTATATAGCGTCGTGGGCCCCTTGATATTTTGTATGTTAAGAAATTAATTATGAATGGACTGACGTAGAAAATATGTGATAGCTGATAATAGCATCTCTTGCTAGCCTACTTATTAGATCCTATTCAGTTAGTATTGTTTCGTTGTATTGCAGGTTTTTAATTTTATTGATTGAATTTACAACCTTTTTGTAGGTACATACCAACTGGAATTCTTTTTGATCTTCTATGCGCGGAACCTGAAAGACCTTGGAATTTGACAGTAAATTATTTTTCTTTGATTTTCATAATTTAATAGATGAAATTGTCACTTTGGAGTCCTTGTTTTGAAAATTAGGAGGAAAAAGTCTGATCTTGTCTGTCCAGGAGCTGCTTCATAATGTTTGCCTGGGTTTGGCTGATATGGTGTATGAATTGCTATTGAGATATGAGATTCATGAAACCTAGGCCTTAACTTAGGGGGAAAAGGGAAATAAAAAATAGAAAGATATAGGGTCTAAAATTGTCCTTAACAGTTGATATATGATGCTATGCATGCTACTTTGATGTACTGGTCACCTTTGTGATTCCTTTCTATGGCATTTCAAATTGACTCAAATCACTGTTTTTTTTTTTTTTTTTTTTTTTTTTTGTTTAATAAGCAATCGAAATATCATTAAAAGTAGAAAGCGCAACGCAGTACACAAGAAGTATACAAGAGAAACGCCTATCTAGAAGGAGAGAAAATAATAAGAAATCATTAGAACTAATCACTAGAGGAGCTAAAAATGCAGCTGTCCAAGTATAAAGAGTATAAAAAAAAGGACTTAAGATTCTTCAACATCCTCTCTTGGTCTTCAAAATCTTGATTGTTTCTTTCTTGCCAAAGGCACCGCAAAAGAGAAGAGGGCAGTCTTCCATACTACAACACTTTGAGAGCTACCACCTATTCACTAGCAAGCAAAAAAATCAACCACCCGGCTAGGTATAACTCAGGATAACCCAAAGCGACTGAAGAAAGCATTCCATAAGGAACAAGTCACCTCACAATGGAGAAGAAGATGGTCCAAAGACTCTTCGTTCATTGCACATGCAATACCAATCAACCACAATGACATATCGCTTTCTAAGATTATCTATGGTAAGGATCTTTCTTAAGGCTGCTGAAACAAAAAACGCCACTTTCAAGGCACCTTTGGTCTGCCAAATACTCTTCCAAAGGAAATGAATGTCATTATTAGAAGCAATGACCCTGTAAAAGGAGCTAACATTGAACATTCCTTTGTTTGAAGGGGACCACCAAAGCTTGTCTTTCCCTTCCCATCTCACTCTATAGGAATATAACAAATTAAAGAAAGAAGCCAAGACATCTACCTTTCAATCGTGAGCCATTCTAATAAAGCTTACATTCCATTGAAGGGGATCATTAGAAAGATCCAAATGAACTGCAAGAAAAGCATCCTTTACACAAGCAATGCTACACAACTCTGGAAATGCTTTCTTAAGGGCCATCTCCGCACACCACACATCATCCCAGAATCTGATTTTGGAGCCATCTCCGAGTACAAATCTGGTATGACTAGAAAACATGCTTCACACCTTTCTATTTTTCTTCTATAGACCCACCCCTTATGACTCAGGGGGATCAAAAGAACACCACCCATCTCAAGAACTGCGAAATTTAGAATCCAAAACTCTTCACCACGCCTCTTTCATGCACGCAGTGCCACAACCATTTCCCTAAAAGAGCACGATTGAATCTCAAGTTACAAACCCCCAAGCCTCACTCAGAAATTTGAGAGCAAACCTTGGACCAACTAACCAGATATATTTGAACTTGTCATCTATCCCAGCCCATAAAAAATCTCGATGGAGTATGCAATTTGTCACAACAGAAGGATGGAGGAAAAGAGACATAAAGTACGTAGGTAAATTGACAGGGGTGCTCTTTATAAGGGTAACCCTACCGCCCTTATACAAATACATAATTTTTCAACTAGCCAACTGACGCCTAATCTTTTCTACTACACCATACCAAATAGACTTGGCCTTGTAAGAGGCCCCCAGCAGAAAACCAAGATACTTCAAAGGCAAAGAGGAAACCCCACAACCCAAAATGCTAGCCAGCCAATCTACATTACCAATAAGAACCAATTCACTTAGCCTGGTTAACCTTCAAACCAAAGATAACTTCAAAACATAAGAATAAGGCACTCAGATAGCGAAGGTGATTAGGATCGACCCCACAAGATGGGAGTTCTCACAACCAATGTAGTAAGAACTCCCAGTTGACATGATCATAGGTCTCTCAATATCCAGCTTGCAAAGCATCCCTAGTTCACCAGATATGATTCTACTATCGTGACACTTATTTGCTATAGGCATTCAATCAAGGATTTGCCTACCTTTAACAAAGGCATTCTGGGTCTTCCAAAAAATCTTCTCTACTACCCTTCTTAACCTATTGGCAAGGACTCGAAATCGCACTTAGGTTAGAAGTTCAAAAGTAGCTTATGAAATGAATGTTGGTTCAAAACTCCCAGAAACAAATGTGGGGTCATATAAATTTGGTAATGGGACTCATTATGAAATTTTAGATACTGCTTTTCTATATGATATGGAACCAAAGTTTCTTTTACTGTGGACAACAAGTAGTTCTATATTATGCGGTATGAAAGTACAATGCAATGATATTGTCATCATATGAGAACAACACTTGGACTTGAATCAATATGCATGTATTGACCTTACCCTATGAATCTGATGCAGATATAGTTTAGAACGGCTTATCTTATCTTATCTTTTAGTCTTTTATTAGGTTTCTTTATTAGTCGTTTATTCTATCTTATCTTTCAGCCTTTATTTGAATTAGGTTTATTTGTTAGTCTTTTATTTGGTTTAGTTGTCTTTCGTAGACTTCTAAATTAATTTTATTTCATTGTTATTTTAGAATTATGAGTCTTGGGCTATAAATAGATGCTTATAGCCTTTAGCAATTCAGTTCTCATTGTTTGTTTTGTTTATCAATAAAGATTACTTAGAGTTTGAGTTTCTTCATTGTTTTCCTTAAAGCATAGATAGTCTCTATTGTTTTTTTTTTTGATAAGTATTTTAGGGGATCTCTGATAGTCTCTATTGTTTAAGAAGATTTCTTTGATTCTTGTGATAGTCTCACAATCATAGAAATATTTACCCCTTCAACTTCCTGTTTTCTTGTTCACCACAATCCTACGCTGCATCAGTTGGTATCAGAGCCAGGTTTTCTTTCCATGAACGGGGAGGAGCGATCGTCTGGCAGATATGAACAAGGTGCACGTGTGCACGGAGGTAGCACATAAGAAGCCACCGGCGATTCGATTGCGCCACATGGAGGAGAGGTTTGGTAGTCTAACCGTGCGGAAGGAGGGGCGTGCGCGCACCCAACACGGGGTCCCTACCGATCACTTGGCCGACATGGATGGTCTGGGCGTTTGTCGTCATCAACCAAAACCGAGATACGCGGGGGTGGAAGACAAATTTATCGTCGAGGGTGAACCTGTCAATCCTTATCCGGGGCGCGGAGTGCGGAAGGAATTTCCAATGACACAAGCCCATGCTATATCACGGGATGCAGGCGTCAAGCTCAACACCCAAAAAGAAAAAAAGAAAAAATTCCTACAAAAAAAGGTGTCTTGGGAGATGGCAGAGGTCAAGCATCAATCGGTGTCTTGATACACTGGAGGTACATACCGACAATTTCAGACTACATGCACCATGGGAGACAAGGTGGCCAAGGTTGTCATCGATCCAAGGAGTGGTATGAATGTAGTCTCGGAGGAAGCGGTTCGGAAGCTAGGGCTTGAGACTAAGAGACATCCTACTCCCTATCGGTTGGAATGGCTTACGAAAGGAAACGAGGTAACGGTTTCTAAGCGTTGTCTAGTGTATTTTTCTATTGGTGCTAAATATGTGGATCATGTGTGGTGTGATGTGATCGACATGGATACGTGTCACCTATTGTTGAGAAAGCCATGGAAATATGATAGAGCTGCTATCCATGATGAAACAAAGAATACGTACAGCTTCATGTTTGGTAAAACCAAATTGACGTTGCTACATAGCCCATGGGCGGAGCCAAAACCTTCACAAGGGGATGATCAATCCTTCGTAGCCAAGCAGGAGTTGATGGACAAGAAAAGTGGCATCAAGGGAGAGGTACCGAGGTTGATAAAGGAGCTGTTGGGGAGATGTGTCGACATAGTCCAAGTAGAATTACTGAAAGTGATGCCATCATTGCGAGACATTCAACCTCAACTTGATTTGGTACGGGGAACTAATGTTACTAATCATCCGCACAACATCAAGAGTCCTAAAAAGCTTGAAGAATTGGGGAAACAAGTGGAAGAGGTAAACCTTTCAGAGAGTATCGTAATTTTTCATGAAGAAGAGGAACCCTTGGAAGAGATAAGTCTTTCGGAGAGTTTTGCAATTTTTCATGAAGAAGAGGAACCCTTGGAAGAGGTAAATCTTTCGGATAGTTTTGCCCTTTTTGACGACAATTTTACATATCATGTGCCTGATAAGAGCCCCGAAGATAAAGTCTTCGATTTTAGTGTTGAGCAAATTGACTATGTTGATTTCATTGCGATAGATGCTATTTTATCAAATTATTCAAACCAAAATTGTGATGAGATCTATATGGTGGAGAAGACTTTTCTATCAAAGATTGAAAGGGTCTTTATGAGTTCTTTGGGGATTCTCATGGCTTGTGGGAAGAGCAAAGAACGAGAGAAGCATGACAAGTCTACACAGCAAAGGGGTGTGTGGGGATTTCACGACAAACATCGAGGTACTTCGATGATGAGAAGCGTTACGCTTATTATGGAATGTTACCTTGTCTTGACCTTGAGGAACGGCAAGTGGAATGAGTTGACTGGGCATCCGAAGGACCGTGGAAAGAACCGGCCAAATTCGAGGACGAATTCTCTCCAACATGGGGAGAATGATGCAGATATAGTTTAGAACGGCTTATTTTATTTTATCTTTTAGTCTTTTATTAGGTTTCTTTGTTAGTCGTTTATTCTATCTTATCTTTCGGCCTTTATTTGAATTAGGTTTCTTTGTTAATCTTTTATTTGGTTTAGTTGTCTTTCGTAGACTTCTAAATTAATTTTATTTCATTGTTATTTTAGAATTATGAGTGTTGGGCTATAAATAGATGCTTTTAGCCTTTAGCAATTCAGTTCTCATTGTTTGTTTTGTTTATCAATAAAGATTACTCAGAGTTTGAGTTTCTTCATTGTTTTCCTTAAAGCATCGATAGTCTCTATTGTTTAAGAAGATTTCTTTGATTCTTGTGATAGTCTCACAATCTTAGAAATATTTACCCTTTCAACTTGCTGTTTTCTTGTTCATCACAATCCTACGCTGCATCAGAATCTCTAGCCATTCTTTCTATGGAGAGATTGCTGCTAAGTGTGGGATTGATCCCATCCAGAAATTTGTCGGTACTAGCACTCATCTGCTTCCTGTTTAATACCTTTTTAACCCTTAAGAACAAACTTTTATTGAGAAATTAATTTAGGATTTTGAGGAAAAACCATGCCAACTTTTTGTGTTAGCAGCAGTAAATTTTGGAGCATTATCCGTTATTTATCAAAGTAGACAAAATGGGACCATATAGATTGCTTTATGAAAACAACTTCGGTATGATAATAGCATGGGACATCTACAAATTGTTCTTTGTTATACAAGTCAGTGTATTTGATTAGGATGATGAAATAAATTTTGTGCCCTTTCTTTTCTTTTCTTTTACATTTTTTATTTCATTATGCAACATTTTTCGTGATAAACTCCTACTTTTTGGATCTCCTTTCTGCAGGTACATTTTAGAGGATATCCCGGAAATATATTGATTCCCTGTGAAGGTGAAGATAGTGTAAAATGGAGCTTTATTAATTCATTGAAGGAGGTCAGTGTATGATTGTTGTTTCTATGTTTGGTAGAGTTTTTTGGATTGTTCTAATTTTGATGTGATGTCCTGGTGTCTCTTCATGGAAAGTTGCAATATATATTCGAAGAAAATGAATAGGATATCTATTTTAGAGGCCGATGACATGATCCATATTTGCATGTAAATTGTTGAAAGGATTACATGTGAACTGAATGATCCTTAATACTTTTATATTTCAGTTTGTTAGATATGACAAAGTGTGACCTAAGAAAGTTAGTCTCATATTGGGAAGATGAATTGCCCACATAGAGTTGGTGGATTATAAAGGAGCTCATGGGTTTTAAGTCCTTACTAGATGAGACTGAGCTTTATAATTAACTTTAGGGAGCTCCAATTGCAACTTGACTATTCTTTTGGGACATTTGATAAAATTGGAACGATACAGAGAATATTAGCATGACCCCTGCGCAAGGATGACACACATAAATCGATAAATGGTCCAAATTTTCCTCTCTCTCTCTCTCTCTCTCTATACACTAGTTCAGTGAGAAATTGGGCCCTCCGTAGGCCCTAACTCTCTCAGCTTTGAAGTTTGTGTGATGGGGTATTCGAGAACATTTTACATTTGAAGCCAAAACGTTTGTGCTTGTAGCAGAGGAGGGGGCTTTAGTGTTCAAGTTCATAGAAAGGAGTAGGGGTGTTTCTCGTGTTGTGCATTTGGGGAAGGCAAGTGTGGTTGGTTGTTGGAGGCTGTTGAAGCTCTATTTTGCGAAGGAGGGCAACATGAGTTTGTGAAGTCTTAGAGGGTTGGCAGCACCATTTACATAGTGTAGAGATGTTCGAATCAGCATGGGCATTACTTGATGTTTGCAGAGTACATTGTGGCTTCATTGTTCTACCGGAGGGGCAAGAAGGGCAGGGATGGAAATGATGTGTTCTTGAGCTATGGAAGACTGTAACCTTTTTCTAGGTGTCCTTCGGCGGTGACCAAATAGGTGTTACCTCTACCCAACTAGCTATCACCGATGGGAAAGGAGTAGCTACCATGATTTCTCTTGGGCATGCTTCGTCAAACATGGTGGTGTGGCTACCGGAGCCCAAGAAGGCCATACTGGGGATATAGATGTGTAAGAGTTTGTACAAAGAGGTGTTGATTGGGTCGAGTAAGGACAATCACAACCATGCTCGGGCACTGGCTCGACACTTTAGCAATCGGGGTGGTACAAGGAAGGACAGTCCCAAGTTTCCTGCTAGAGGTGATTGTCGTATAGGTAGTGTCACAGTAGCAAGGGCGAGAGGCTCAGGGGGTCTCAAAGTTGACATTTGTTTTTGTCTTGTTTTGAAAGCCCAATTGGTTCATTGGAGAGAAGAAATTGATTGGGCTCTTAATCGTTTGGACGAAGGTTTGGGCCCATTTGGGTCAAAGCGTAAAGTAAGCCCGGTGGAGAATTGTAAGTTGGGGTTGGATTCGGGTCCATCATCGTAGGCTGTTTTTGTAGCCTTTAAATCCAAGTCTATGAGGCTAAGCCTTAAAAAAGAATTGGGATTCTTAGGCAAGGGCCCAAGGGTAGCCTAGGCTTTTCGGTTGCCACGGCCCACATTTAAACCCTTCCTTAAGTGGAGGGAGAAGTCATAGGTCGGGGCTAGTGGTAATTTAGGGTCGAGCAACCTCACAATGAAGCATAGGATGGTTCATAAACTCCCCATTCTTTTTACATAAACAATACCAATTAACCACAATGACATGTTGCTTTCGGAGATTATCCATGATAAGGATCTTTCCTATGGTTGCCAACCAACCAAAAAAGGCCACTCTCAATAGAACCGTAGTACGCCAAACACTTTTTCAGGGGAAACATATACTGTAGAAGGATTTAACACCAAACGGGGTTTTGGAAGGGACCCACCACAACTTGTTCTCTCATTCTCGTCTCACTCTCACTAAATACAACACTTTGAAAAACGAGGCAAGGCTTCCACCTCCCAATCATGAGCCTCTCTAGTAAAGCTCATGTTCCACTGAATCGCACCTCCTGAAATTCCACGAGTCTCAACAGAAGCATCCTTTATGCAAGCAATACCAAATAAAACCGGGAAAGTTTCCTTAAGGGCAGTATCCCCACACTAAAGATCATGCTAGAAACTAACCTTGGAGCTATCTCCCACCTTAAATCTAGTAAAACTACAAAAATTTCCCCAACTAATTCTAATATTCTTCCATAAACCCACCCCATACGCCCCGATGGGCTCCCTAGAACTTGTATTTTGTGCTATCATGTTTATTTCTATCTTTTGTAATCTTTGATTATTAATGAACTTATCTTACCCACAAAAAAAGCGAGACTCCTTTTACAAGATTTGTGAACTCAAAGTCTTCACAGTTCTATTGCGTCTTCTAGTATTCCTAAAAATAATCTAGGTTACATGCATCATCATAATTAGAAAGGAACAGAAAGAGCAAATAGGTTATTGACAACCTATAAAACTACCAAGGAGAAAATATGTTTAGAATATCTGACAATAAAATCTGTATCCTAGAAAGTGAAGTGCTTAAATTTTTCTGAGTGGAATTTGGTTGTTCACTTCTTGCCATGATTCTTTTCAGCTCTTTTAGTGTTATTGTTTTTTTTTTGGCAACTTCTGCTAATATTTCAATGAAATGAATTGTAGAAAAAGGACAAATTCTAAATTACCTTCCTGTGGTTGGGGTTAATTACGGATAATCTCCTTCTCTTTTGGATATATCCAAGAATAGAGTTGTTTTTCTGTCCTTTCAAGTGATACGTGCACGTGATGTAGGAGAATCCATCAAGAACAGATTATTAAGGATGTCATTTTACTCCAAACAGTAGAGGTTTAGTAATTTTTTTCCCAGAGATAGAGGTAATTTTTGATTATCTTTAACCACAGGGAAGTTATTTTGATGACGTATAGGAAATGTTCATTTTCATGACCTTGATTGCCATGTACCAAAAAAAAAAAAAAAAAATTGTCTTTAATGGTATTTTGTTCCTACAACAGGCAGCATATATAATCAATGGAAACTGCAAAAGTGTCATGAACATGTCTCAACCTGATCAGGTGGAGCTCTGGCGCTCTGTTATAAACGGTATGTCTGCTAATTGCTAACTAACTAGGAATTGATACATTTTTTTATTGCCTTTTCCCATATTTTGGTGCTTTGAATTGATGTACAAATGTCAGTAATAAATTATGATGATTCGCCAACCCGTTTTGACCAAAAAAGTGACTTATTTAACCTGATCGACCCAATTCAAGACAACTCTTTTGACCCGTTTTGACCCAAACACAACCCATTTGACTTGTTTCAACTTATATTTATTATATAAAATATATATAATTTCATAAACGGGTGAAACCCGTGATTGACTTGTTTATTAAACGGGTCAAGCCAATCGACTCGTTTATAACCCGAACTCGTTTATGCCAAACCCTAACCATCTAATTTCGTGTCGTGTTTGCGAGTCGTATAAAAATATGACAGCCCTTTCCATAGGTACCATCTGCTATACTTTTTAAAACCGAGGGATCTGTTTGATTTCGCGTTAAATGGCAAATTTGTGTAAAAGGATTTAACACTCTAATGTTTATAAAACACTTCCAAAATTTTACCAAACCAATTTTCAACTTTTTCAAATGTGGCTGCCACAAAATCAATTCTCAACTTTTACCTTTTTCAAAACCCAAAACACTTCGAGAGAACGGTGGTGGAATTAATAACTTTTTTCTTCAATACACTTTACCACTGGACATCGGCCTTTGACTAATTTAACATTTCTAATTTTCTTGATATTATTGATTTTTTTTTTCTTTTATTGCTTACCAAAAATAAGAATGTCTAGATAGTCTCAAATCTAGCAAGTAGGGCTTGTTATGTAAATTGGATTTAGAGAAAGTTCATGATCACATGAGTTGGAATTTTTTGTTATACGTGTTAAGGAGATGTGGCTTTGGGGGGAAATGATAAAATTGGATTGCTCACTCTTATCCATAGTCCGGTTCTCTATTCTGATCAATGGTACTCCGAGTGGTTTTTTCAATAGCTCTCAGGTCCAAGAAAGAATGACCCTTTGTTTCCTCATTTATTTGTGATTGTTATTCAAATGATGTCAACCTTTGTGAATGGGAGTTTTATCTTAGGCATTTCGGTGGGTGCTAGGAATGATGATCTATTATTTGTCTCTCATCTCCTTTTCACTGATGGTAACTCTTTTTTTTTTTTTTGTGGGATTGCACCAAATCATTTTCGCTATCTAAGATGTGTTCTCCTTTATTTTTGAATTTGCTTCAGGGTTAAAGATTAATTTGGTCACTGAATTGTTTCCTGTTGGTAATGAGTGAAATGTGGATGGTCTGGCTCATATTATTGGTTGTAAGGTTTCTTCTTTGCCCATGAAATATTTGGACCTTTGGGTTCTCCGTTCAGGCCAAATTTATTTGGGATACAATTATTCAGAAAATGGAAAGCTGATTAACTGGGTGGAATAGGCTCTACTAATCTAAGGGTGATCTTTTAACGTTGATTAAGAGAACACTTTCCAACCTTCCTACCTATTTTCTTTCTCTTCCCTATCCTTGTTCATGTTGCTAATCAGTTAGGAAAATTGTAGAGGGATTTTTGAGTCAAAATTCCATTTTTTTTTTTTAATTGGCAGAAGGTTTGTACTCCAGTTTATCTTTGGGGTGCTTACTTTCAATTAGGCTCTTCAGGGAAAGTGACTATGGAGGTATGTTGTGGAGAGAAACTTTTTGGAGATAGGTATTGGATAAAAAATATGGTAGTTAATGGACCATATGGGGTGAGCTTTTAGAAAAACATTAGTAGGGTTTCAGATGCCTTTTCTAGTTTTATTAGTATTGAGGTGGGTGATAACTTTCGAACCAGGTTTTGGCATGATGTTTGGTGTGGAGATCGCTCTTTGAAGGTAACTTTTCTGGAGTTTTTTTGATAGGGATGCTCTGGTAGTTGACCATATGCTTTCTCACAATGACGTGGTATATTGCGACATAAATTTTATTAGATTAGTGCATGATTGGGATGTGGATTCCGTATTTATTTTTTCAATGTTTTGTATTCCATTAGGATGGGTCTGGGTGGTAACGATAAGTTCTATTGGATCATTTTGAAAAGATTATCCTTTGAGGCCAAAACTTTTACAAAGTTCTCCTTCCCAACATTGATTCCTCTTTTCCTTGGAAGAGCATTTGGTGGACTAAGGCTCCTTTGGTGGACATCATCTTCAAGAAAAGTAGTCACTGTGAAAAATCTCCACAAGCGTCATATTATAGTGATGGATTGGTGCTAATGTGTAAAAGGAATGGAAAACTCTTGATCATCTTCTTCATCGTTGCGATGTTGCAAGAGATTTGTGGACCATTGATTTTAGATGTTTGGAGTAGATGCCTAGATGGTGGTGGATCTTTGGGTTTGTTGGAAAGGAAAGGTCAGTCGTAATGATATTAAAATTGTTTGGAATGTAGTCCTGTCATGTTTATTGTTTTGTATTTGGAGAGAAAGGAATAATTGAAGTTTCGATGATTGTGAGAAGACAAGTTCGATCCTACCGCTTTGTTTTCTTAAATCCTTCTTTGAGTGGATCTTTGCTAAGGTCTTTCTTCATATCTCCAATTTTATAAAATTTTGTGCTCTCTTTTCTCTTTCTTGATTTTCTGTGTTTTCTCTTGTATACGTACTGGAGTTGCGTATACAAGTGAAATAGTTTTACTTATAAAAAAAATCTGCCGTATATGCATGGAAAACATGCCCGATCTGTTTAGTGGTGCCAACAAACAAGTATTTAATGATGTGTATATTGATCAATGGAGTTAAATCTACCTCTAGAAAGTCAATATTTGAGTACAATACTGCAGCATTAGTAATGAGTCATAATAGCTTATCAGAAAATGGTTCTCTTCTAGATTTTGCTAATTGGCATTCCTCTATGTTAACAAACTGATTGTTGGCTTGCTCATCTTAAATACACGATCTGTTTAGTGGTGCCAACAAACCAGTATTTAATGATGTGTATATTGATCAATGGAGTTAAATCTACCTTTAGAAAGTCAATATTTGGGTACAATACAGCAGCATTAGTAATGAGTCATAATAGCTTACAAGAAAATGGTTCTCTTCTAGATTTTGCTAATTGGCATTCCTCTAGATTAACAAACTGATTGTTGGACTGCTCATCTTAAATATGTTTCCTCTTGGTTAATAGACTATTGTTTAGTGACAATCCGTAGCCACTATGAAGCAGACATGGTGGCTTAATCTTCTAAAAAACAAGAGTTGTGTCTCCCCCCATATGAAACAGATAAGTCAAATCCCTTAACTCTATACATGCTTCTTTTTAATTTTATTTATAATCACTGTGACACTAATATTATCTACAAACAAGTATGAAAAAATACGTTTCATGGTAAAAAATTGATTCTTGGAATTGATATGGTTTTCTTTTTGAGATGTACCAAAATCAATAAAAAAAATAAAAAAATAAAAATTATCCATTTAACTTTCCATATGACCATTAAATTTGGACTTGCATTTTAAACTAACTTGTTTTTATTTTTATTTTTTGAAAATAAAATTTTGGTCCCACCTTTCTTGGACCATCTAAGTGCATTTTAGGAAGAATATTTGTTTCTTCAAAATACATGTGATTTGTAACCTTGTACCTATTGTGGAACGGGAGTATATAATGCATCGACTTTCATGCATCCAGGCCTTCCTGAGAAAATTCCTTGCTCTTCCCTTAAGGTTATGCATGGGATCTTTACAGTCTCACCCTCATTTGAAGTTTGTGTTGTGAATGCAGCAATTTCATTAGCTTGTTTAGCTGGGGATGCTCTAACACACATTGTGTAGCAGGTAATTTGGAAGCCTACATACGGGTATCGTCTAAACTTAAGCTTGGAACAGTTGGAGATGAATATGCAGCTGATTTGTATTCATCCTCATTGAATTCTCGGCAAAGTATTGGTGACACAGATAGTACTGGACAAGTCAAGACAGGTGACTAGAGACTTTACTAATTTTCAAGTGTTACAATATAAACCTGTTGACAAATAGTTCATCACGTTAATTCCGCTTCTTGAGAATTTTTTTCCCCCCATCATATTAAGTGGTACTTTGCTCTGGATAGCAGCGAATCAGGTGTATTGTGAGAGGGACTCTGGATACAGGGTTGTCCTTTATTTATTTATTTATTTTGGGAAATTGTCTCATATCCCCCCGAGTTTTGGCATTATGATGGATAAGCACCTGAGTTTCTATTTTTTTTTAGTAAGTAATTCATCTTGAAAAACCAAAATTGCCCCTAAGCGATGTGGCAATTGCAAAAGTCTGCCCTGACCCTATCAGAGCCTCCACATACAACCTTCTAGCAACCATAGTTGGAACCTTACTCCCAAACACCAAAGTAGTGCCACCCAAACCGTTCAAGTGATTACCACTGTGAAACTTTTGTGGTTAGGCAAAGCTGTGCACCCAGCGCCTATAGATGAAAGGTTAAACCTTTTGCAACTTGAGGGCACAACTTCTCCAATCCTACCGTTCTCGTCCTTCCGGAATGGCAATGAAGCCTCTCTGACCACCTCCATCATATATCGCTAGTGCCAGAAAACGGCCATGATTGTTCGAACATCTTTGTGTGATGAAAGCTTTGCTGCCACCCCTGCTGATTTCACAAATTCCTTGAACCTCTCCCCTTGAATCAGATCCTCCACGGTAGCCACCAACCACGCCATACTAACCTTAGCCAAGTATACTGCTTGAGAAACACACTTGCTCCATCCAACGATTCATACAACTGAAATCCCCCTCCTCTACAGAAAGCTCGAAAGCTTTGGCTTCAGCGTAGAACCAACTCAAAAACCCTATCGCAAAATGCCAAAAACGAGAAACTAAGGAATTGCCAATGCTGGAAAATACAAGAGACGAGAAAAACATTGGAACATGCCTACACGTGCCCGATGGAAGAATTGGACCTCCTATGATCGGTTTTCTAACTTTGACAATTAAGGATCTTAATTATTACCATGTGACGAATAGGTTCGTCTGTCAATTTTTTTGTGTCCTTTTTTTATAGTAGAAGTTCCAATTGGTATATTCTTCACATAAGACCAATGGATTTGTGCCACATGTATTAAAAGCCATGTCATCATGCCACAAGTTGGTCTACTATTAAAAAAGGGGGGAAAAAAAAGGAAAAAGAAAAGCTGAAAAAATTGGTTGGCCATTACTACCGACCATGTCTATATAAAATTTGGAAATTAGCTAAGTACCATGGAGTTAAAAAAGTTTAATAAAACCAAACTGGCGGTACTAATGCAAAAAAATTAAATATCAACTCAATATCAACTAGTCAAGGATATTTGAACTCTAGTGGAAGTGAAGTTAAACTACATTCGTCTTTTTCTTGTTCATCTAATTTTTATGAGCTGCCGATTGTCTGGTTGATATGAACCTTTATGTTTGTTAACTTGGGGAAATTGTACTACAACCAATTCAGGATATGAGTGCGTGGTTTCAAACTTGTAGTTACTTCACAAAATCTTGCCTTTTATGCAACTGGTTTTTCTCCATCATTTTTTCTTATTTTAATTCCTTCTGTTTCATAATAGTAACTGACTCATTATTATTATGGAAAATGTAGGCATTATTTCTCCTACGTTTTTATTGTAATCTTTGTTATGAATAAACTTCTCTCTGTTGGAGCTATGGTTAGGTAGAGTTCCCATTCGATTGTACGTTTGGAGTGTCAATGAGGATTTTGATGATCTAGAAGATGCTCCTCAAATTGATAGTTGGGACAAAATCTCTTACATAAACCGACCGGTTGAGATCCATGGAGAAGAAGGTAAGGCCATGCCTTATTTGTAGACCCCCATTAGGAGTGTTTAGATGGGGTGAGCTAAATTTATTGCTTTTCATTCTGCCTTTTTTGTTTCTTATACACTAGATTGTAGTAGGGAAAAAGTACTTTCCATCAGAGGACAGAATATAGAGTGCCTATTTTTTATAGTCAGTGGAAAGAGAAATAGTTGTAAAGAGAACTGATAATACCTTTATTGCCATGCAACTCTTTATGGGTAATTCATTTGAATTACGCCTCTGTTCACTGCAGTTTGGTAATGGTCGTTATTTTTTTGGCAAGTATGCTGGAATTTTTAGAGTTGCTAAATTTAGATGTTCATTTCAATTATATTTTAAATTACTCTTGTAAATCTCCCCTGTTCTTGGGTAGCACACCTATTTTGCTTTCTCTAATAAAATTTATTATTTATAAAAAAGTTATGTTTTCAGCCCCAAAAGTTTCTGACCAATGTCAGTTACATCCTTAAAGTTTCGATTGTGTCAATTACATCCCTTAATTCATGAAAATATTCCAATATTGTCATTAACCAGATGGCCCCTACTGGACTTGATAAATAATCTCTGATTGCTTATATTCTTGTACTGCAGGTAAATGCTTCACATTACTTGATGCTGTAAAAAGTCTTCTACCAGAATATTTTCCATACAAATCCTTAAACAATGAGGAATCATCCAGAGAAGAAGATAAGGATGAAGAGAAAGTTCCTTCAGAAAATTTGAGTGAACACGTGGAGTCTTGTTACTCGTCTGATGATGCTGAAGTGAAGCTTGTTCGCATCCAAGGCATTGAACCCAAATTAGAAATACCCTTCTCTTGGGTGGTCAACAACTTGGTCAACCCTGAGCACTTTCTTCATCTTTGTGTGTGCCTGAAACTTCCACAAGTTAAAATACCATCAGATACATAACCTTTATACCTTCGACCTCTTACAATAGGGAGAGGTGCCACTTGGCTACAAAAGCCTATGTTGGTGGTGATCTCAAAAGCAGTTGATTTTTTTTTTTTAAAAAAAATATTGTATAGAATTGCTCAGTTGCATTATCAATGTACTATTAACCATTCATTTCTTTTTCTTTGCTCCATTTGAGAAATTATGAAAATAAGAGGTTTGAGACTAAGGGCTTATAACAAGCGAAATGCTATGGTTCATCTCTTGATTTTACGTGAATATTGGTTTTTAAAATAAATATGAGGGACCGGTGTAGTAAGTTTTTTTCTATTTTTTTAGAAAACAACATCTATGTAAGATTAAGAGAACACCATGAGGAATTTTAACATGCTTTTTATAACAACCTATACAACATTCTTTTTATAACAACCTATCCCCCACTCCTTTGTAGGGTGGATGAACAGGGGTTTTGGGGGAGAATATTGGGTCTCCGTATGCAAGACCATTTAATATTTCATCTCTATTGTGATTTGTGAAAACAGATTCTAAAGTTTTAGTTTTTTTTTTAATAAAAAAAAAATCACTCGTACTTTTATTTGTCTATTATATTTTGCGACAGGAGTCCGTTTTCATGACATTAAGAACGTAGAATATGGAATAGGATTTATGAAATGGAGAGAATATACTTTTCGATGAAGGTTTTGTTTTGTTACATATAATGGTGTATATGATATCATTTTATTTATAATTATTTTAAATGATGCGGTAATATATATATACCATTAAATTTATAAAATACACTTTGGGGGTCTGGACCTGGTGTTGGAAGTGTAACGCCCCCAATATTGGGTCATCACAAAAAGGCACCAGGATCGACCCTTGCTAGGCAGTATCAATCTTGGTCCGTACAAGATTGATCCCAGTTCAACCATGATCGATCTCATTCCCTCAGGATCGAGGGGACTAAGATCGATCCCAACTCCTCAAGATTGATCCCAAACTATCCGGATTGATCCTAGACTGTTCAGATTGATCCCAAAACTTTCCAGATTGATACCAACTACCTTGGAAGCATGTTTTAGGGTTTCCAATGTGTGATTTAGGCTCCTAAGTATGTTTTAGGTCTGTGTTTAACATTTGTCTAATTGTAGGTTGGTATGCACTGCAAGAAGTAAGAATGTATAAGGAATTATCTGATTAGTCAAGGTAAGTGAATACTTACGGAACTGGAAAAAGAAAACCATTTTAGAGCATGCTATGTGATATAACTACCAAATATTTTGTTCATATTCTTTATGATTATGTTGGGAGCCTATAGATTTTCAAAGTATCGATTCATGTTTCTTTTGATAATTGGTTATCATTACAACTTTTAAAATTACGGTGAATTGAGAAAGAAATATAAATTATGTTAATTCATAATACTTGCATTTAGTATGACATGACAAAGGGTCATGGGCTATCATTATATGGGTTTGATCCATTTAGACTTGTTTACAAAGTAAATAAGTATGTGGGAGGCGCTGAAAAATTTAATCAATAAGTTGTATTTAAATATCCGGGCCGTTACACATCCTTAGGATTGCAATCATGGTATTCCTTAACAGATCAATAGAGATAGATTTGGGACCATTAAGGAGCCATGGTTTCAGATTGACTTTATCAAATGAATGAGAAGTAGAGAAATCAACCATTGTAGCGTGGAATAATGTGTTCTTTCTTCTTTTTTATTTTCTCTTTATTTTTTTTACTATTTGAAAAGTTGTAAGAATTTATTTGAATGATGTTCTTTTTTTATGCGTTGGATACTTTGAAGTGTTGTGACATTGGTTTTGACAAACCATATATTCTTATTTTAATTATGTTTTATTATTATTATTATTATTATTATTTCATATTCATTTTGTGTTTCGTTCTTTTTTTTTGTTTTTGTTATTTTTGCTGTTATTTAGGTTTTGTATTAAAAGTTTATTTATAGCTTAAAACCTATAAAGGTTTTGTTACAGATAGGTATTACAAACAAAACCCATAAAAAGTTTTACTAGCTATCAATGGACATTTCCCTAGCACCTTAGCATAAAAATTAAGCAGGTTGAACGGAGCTTCTGGCAGAGAATTGGAATAAGGCTTTTGTCAAGTAAATTTTAGAAGTACATTGATAACTGGAGGAAATGCAACCTAAGTGATTGTATTTCACTTGTGGATGAGGTGATTTTTTTTTTCTTTCTTTTTTCTGACGTTAATACTTTATAAGTTATCTTTAGGAACTCACAGGAACACTTGTGGTGGCTGCTATAATTTTTGTAGTGATGCCACATCTCATGTTTATCAACCATTTTTTAAGGATTTATCAATGCAGTGAAATGAAATCTATTTGAATGGTTTCATATTTTTTGCCCATAAACCCTTGAATACTTGCACTAGTGTGTATATATATATATATATATACACGCGCCTTTGCAAACACCCCTCCAAAGTTAAAATCTTTCACTTTGGTATATCGAACTTTAATTTCGTTCTACTCACCCCATTCTGTTAGGATTTTCTATGAAATCCTAACGGAGGTCCTCTCGCGTGCCACGCATGTGATTTATTTTTGCTGATATACCCGTTATACCCCTACCCATTCAGATAGAACACGTGTCTCTTTTCACCTCCTTCTTGCGATTAAAACCAGATTAGGGCTCCCAGGTTCTTCTTCACCTCCTTCTTCTTCTTCTTCTTCATACCCATTTCATCTTTTTACTTCTTCTTCTGGCTCACCATTTCATCCTTCTTCTTCTTTGTACGCATTTTATACGCATGATAGATCAATCAGACAGTGAAGTAAGCGACACAAGAGCAAGAACCAACAATCCAATGTGCAGATGTGGAAGGAGATCACACATCTTAACAGCATTCACGTGACCTAATTTCGGTAAAATGTTTTATACATGTGAAAATTATGTGGTAAGATTTTTTTTCCTTTTTTCTTCACGTATCGTCATATCTAAATCAATTTTTCTCGCAACCTAGCTATTTTATCTAAGCTGGGTAGATCCCATTTTTTTTTTTTTTTGTGTATCTGAGCTGGGTATTTTGTCACAAATTGTGTTGCTGAGCTATTTTATCTGAGTTGGGTAAATCCCATTTTTTTTCTTTTTTTGATGCTATTGTAGAAGAAGGTGAGTATTGTATATAATGTCTTGTTTTTAAAATTAGTGCTCCTACATAATTTGTTCATGAAATTTTATGAAGCATTTTGATTTAGTTCTCTGGTGTGAAGTATTTTGATTCATTTGGAAATTTTAGAAAGCATTTTAAAATTTTAGGAAGCATTTCATGATTAGAAGGTTACACGGAAACAAAGAAAAGGTAAATGAAAACCAATAGGAAACTTGTGACGGACCTAGTGTGAAGGATTATTAGTAGGTATTGATACACAGTAAGTATTAAGTCATGAGAAAGATTCTCTATGAGCTATTTTTAAGTTGAACTAGATCAATATGTTGAGTATTGTTGTTATGATCTTGATGTACGTAATCCTGGAATAGTCGTGTTTTAGAATCACATTTCTTAATGGGATTAGGGTTGACAGTAGCAGTTTCTATGTTGATAACTTTATAATCCAAGCATTCAGGCTAAGTTCAAATTTGAAAACTTAGCACCCCCTTTATTTAACATTTACCTGCAAATTGGTTTATGTCCTTTTTGGTTCTTGTGATTATGCATAACATAGACAACCGTGGATGTAGCTTTTTCAAATGGGTGGATCTAGATATTTGTCAGCATAGTAAGCGAGCGGTGTCAAAGCTGTTTGAGTGGCACGAGAATATGAAGTTTGAACGTGCACAGATTGAAACAACAATCTCAAATGAAATTTTGAAATGCAAGATTGAATTGGCTGAATATAAGTTCAAAATGGAGGTTGAATCTGTTAATTTTGAAATGGAAATACAAATGCAGAATAACAGGTTTCATGCAAAGGAGATGAAGTACCGGTTTGCCTTATCATGTTCATTGCTTCTTCTTGTTGTATTGATGTTTTATCTCGTGTCTAATAGATATTCCTCAAGGCTAATGTTACCCTAAGCATATAGTCAAATGTGTAATGAAAACTGTTGCAATGTATTTTGAGTGAAATATGTAATGAAAACTCTTGAAATGTATTTTGTGATGTTGTGGTGTTGCCCACTATTTTGTGAAAGATTTGTAACTTATCTTCTTGTAATTTAATCCATATTTGTCTTTTTTCTAATTCACCATTGGTTATGAATGAACTACCTACATTAACATCAATCAAAAAAACCATAATGCATGTGATTCCTATACAATAACCATTAAAATCAAACTAACCATCATAATCCAAATGACCATTCACATTTACCATAAAAATACCATTCACAATTACCATCCAAAAATCCATTAATCACAATAACCCTTCATTCACATTTACCATAAACATACCATCCACAATTACCATCCAAAAAGCCATTACATTGGCTAATATGGTGAACACCAAATATTCAAATTACATAGTAGTCACAAAACATTCTTCAAATCATAAAATAATCACAAAACATTCCTTAAGTCACAAAAAACAAATACCCCACATCAATTCATGGTTGCCATATTTTCTTCTTTCCTTTCTCTTTCCTTTCCCCTTTCTCTTGTCCATCTTTGCAGTTCCTTCAAAACCAGGTAGAATTGTGTCACTTGCTACTATTTGGGATTTGGGTATGTCAAAATCAGGGGGGAAACCCTAAAGGTTATACCACCTACACGGAGAAGTCCCCAAGAGCATAGTGGTCTACCTCCTGAAATTTTTGGTGGCTCAGCAGGCTCACCGGTGATATCAATTAGGAGAAAATGCAGTTTACCTCCTGAAGTTTTAGGTGTTTTTTTAATTTGAATCCCAAAGTTTAAAAATTGGCAATATACCCCCTTAAAGTTTCAAAAATTTTTAATTTAAACCTTTCGTTAAATTTTTCCGTCTAAATGGATGGAACTCGCCCCACATGCTTCTCACGTGACATATTAACCCATTATCTTCCAATTTTGCCCTCAATCTAACCTAATGGCTTCTTCCTTCTTTTTTTTTTCCCAATTCCAACATTAGTCAACCCCTTTTGAACCCCACCCACACACGCACTGCTCACTATCCTTTTCACTCCAACACCCACACATTGCACACCTGAAGCACGACAAGAAGAAGAAAGTTTCAAAACGTGGTCCCCTCATTTATTCAAGCAGCAAATCACGAGTACCCAAAGTTGTGTTATTCGTGATCTCCTTTTGTTTCTACCCCATCCACACGACACACACACGACAACAGCAAGCCGACAATTTTGGTGAACTTGTTCGTGGTCCTATTGCGTGGAGAAAGGGGACAACAAACTACTTGTTCCCATAAATTTCGCTTTCTATCTAGGTATGCCCCAATTTTCATTTTAATCTTCGACCATCTACTTTAAGGTTTTTTGTAAAATTGGGGGTTTTGGGGTTATTGTCAATTGTTTATTGAATATTTTGTAGGGTTTTTGTCAGTATGCCCCAATTTTACAATTAATTTTCGACCATCTACTTTAGGATTTTTTGTAAAATTTGGGGTTTTGGGGAAATATTGGTTTTTGGGTTATTGTCAATTGTTTATTGAATATTTTGTAGGGTTCTTGTTGGCATGCCCAATTTTACAATTAACTTTCGACCATCTACTTTAGGGTTTTTTGTAAAATTGGGGGTTTTCGGGGAATATTGGTTTTGGGGTTATTGTCAATTGTTTATTGAATATTTTGGGTTTATGGTTTAGGGTCAATTGTTACATTATTGATACGTCATCATAATGAATTGAAGCAGTAGTTTTTAAGTTTTATTCTTTGGCTATTGAATTTTCTATAACTTATCATGTACATTAAAATTGTCCACAATAATGTTTGTTTTATTTAGCTACCAAAATAGATTCATGATAATACGCTTTCCTTCTTGGAGTTTACTGTAACATAATTTTAGCATTCCAATTATGACATTATATTATAATAAAAGTATCTATAATGCCATCCGAGCATTACCTCTCTCCTCATATGATTTTCCTTCTTCCACCAAATTTCCATGGAATTTAGAATTCTTTGGCACGTTAGTTTTGGGTATATATATCTCCTTTTTTTGTATACAGAAGCTACAATCTTTATAGATTCGAACATATGACTTAGAAATTATCATCGCATGGTCCATCTCCTTGTTGTACTTGTGATTATATTCACTAATTTTTTTTTCTTCTTCTTCCTATTTGACAATATTTTTAAAGCCCTATTTCTGAAAAACCCAATGGGTCATGTCAATTCTTTTTTATGAATCCAACTTTTCTTTTTAAGAGATGTACACACACACAGAGAGATATATATATATATATATGCTTGGAAGTTGGAAGAGAGACAAATGTAAGCAACCACAACTTGGATTTTCATTACAAAAAATCGAATGGTTTCTGACGTGGCAAACAGTAACCAAATTTTGCCACGTTAGTAATTATTGACGTGCCAAAAGTAGCATGTCAACAAATTTTTTTTTGACGTGTTGAATGTGCCACGTCAATCTTTATTGACTTGTTACTTTCAACACGTCAGGATTTCCTGACATGTCAATATTTGACACATTAGGAAATTTAAATTCAATTTAATTTTATATATATATATATATATATATATATATATATATATATATATATATATATATCAGGTTTATTTATATTATATATATTTCATTTTTTTTTTTTTTATACAAGTTCCTGACGTGCTAAAAATAGCACGTCAGAAAAAATATATATATATATATTTCATCTGTTTGTTTTTTTTTTTTTTTTTCTACAGATTCCTGACGTGCTAAAAATGGCATGTCAAAAATTTCTGACATGCTATTTTTAGCACGTCATATATATATATATATATATATATATATATATATAATGTTTTTTGACATGCTAAAACTAGTAGAAGAAAGTTTTATTTTTTTCTCCCATTGCACGCTTATATATATATATATATATATATATATATCTTCTTCATTCTTCTTCTCTCCCTTTTTTTTTTTTCTTTCTCTGCATGCTTCTAATATTCTTCATTCTTCTAATTTGTTTTTCCTTTTCTTTTTCCTCCCCCAAGTTCCAACACACCGTAGTGTGCACACCCTACAATTTTTTTTTTTAATATCTTTTTTTTTTCTCTCTCTCTCTCTGCACGCTTCTATCTTCTTCATTTTTATTTTTTATTTTTTTAATTTCTGACGTGTTAAATGTTGCCACGTCACTACAAAAAATGGGCGCCACATTAAACTTTTTCCCTCTTTTTATATATTATTTATTCGCTCCCTTTTCTATTTATTTCCCCACACACTCTCTCTCTCTTCTCTCTCAATATGCACAGCTAGCCGGCCAGCTCCCTCTACTCTCTCAACCCACACTTTCTTCTACTCTTCTTTTATTTCCGTCTACTTTTCTTTCCCTCTTCTCTGATCTGCACAGCCGGCCAGCACCCTCTAGAGGGAAGAAAAAAAAAAAAAAAAAAAAAAGGAGAAGAGAAAAAGAAGAGAAGCAACAGAAGAAATGTAGAAGAAGAAAAAGAAAAGGAGAAGAGAAGAAGAAGAAGAAGAGAAGATATATAAGAAGATTTTTTAGGTTTTTGAAGATTTGTTGGGTTTGACGTTTGGGTTTTTGATTTTTCAGGTTGATTTTTTTATTTGAGTTTTTGAAGATTTTTTGGGTTTGAATTTTTGAAAATTAGTGGAGAAAAGAAGAGAGTGAGAGTGAAAAAATGGAGAAAAGAAGAGGGGGAGAGCTGGCAGGAACAAAAATGGAGAAAAGAAGAGAGAGAGAGAGTGAGAAAATGGAGAGGGAGATCGATCGATTTAGAGATGGTGAAAAAGATTAAAAAAAAAACATTTTATTTTAATTGAAAAATAATTTAAATTAATAAATTTTTTAATTGAAAAAAAAAATTCCAGAAAAAATTTTAAAAAAGAAAAATTATTATTTTTTAATAATTTTTTAAAATTTACTGACGTGTTAATTTTAACACATTAGAAAATTTCCTGACATGTCAATTTCTGACACGTCAATAATTTTTTTTTGACGTGTTAAATATAACACGTCAAAATTTTTTCTAACGTGTCACTTCTAACCCATCAAAAAATTCTAACGTGTTAAATCTAACACGTCAGAAATTTTCCGTTTCTGACACCCATAATATTAACACCTGAAACACGTCAAAAATGCCCCGTCAAGAGGATTTTCTGATGTGTCAGACCACTTGACACGTCAGAAAACTTATGTCAGCAAAAAATTGGTTTTTTGTAGTGTTTAGTTGGAATCTAAAGTTAAAAAGAGTATTGGTGTTTGGCTAGAGGCGCCAGTTAGACGGTGATATGGACTTGGAAAGTTGCAATTCCCACTTGGAATTAACATTTTGTTTGCCTAAATATATTTGTTTTGGTCTATGAATCATGATATCATGTGTTGTGTTTTCTAGTACTACATACTAGATGAATGTGTTGTGTTTCTAGTATACGTACCAGATAAAATGAGGGCCGCACATTAGTTTAATTTCCAAGAGATTAAGGATTGCAAATTAAGGTTGACCAATTTCTTCTTCCCTTTTTTTGTTGCAAACTAATCAAAAACATTGACCACAAAAACCAAATTAATCTTCAATTCTTTTCACACAACCGCATACCAACTTAATTTTTTTTTTAATATTGGTTTTGAGGTTATTGTCAATTGTTTATTGAAATTTTGTAGGGTTCTTGTTCATTTGTCCCACATAACCCATTATTCACATTTGTTGCTGGCATGCACCCACTAGGTGGGTCATTCAAACAATCTTAGGGTTTCTGTGTTTTTTTATTTTTTTAAAATTTTTTTTTTTTTAGTTTTTTTTTTCCCTTCAAATGGTGGTTTGGGTTTATTGGATTTTGGATGAAATTCACCATGTCAATTTCTAATTCATCGTCTATATGTGACATGTTATTGAATTTGAAACACAATTATATGATGGTGTTGTATTTGTACAGCTTCTTTGTTGTTCTTGTGTTTTAGACTCGTTAAATCTTTATTTTGTTCTCCTAAAAAAGGTTATAGGTAATAGAAACATGTGAATTTACTATTTGAAATAAGAGAATGAATATGAAATTAAGGTTTAAACTGAGATTATGGATTTGTCTAAAATAGATGGTAAATTGCTTGAAGTAAGTGAGCTTTCACAACCTTCTTCTCTATGAAATTGTCCGAATTGCAAATAATGTCAAAGGGGGGCCTCTTATGCAAAATGAGAATCTCCAACAATTCGAAAAAAATTAATTCAATTCATTAAAATTATTAGTTTAGGATGGCCAATTCAATAAAATTATTCACTAAAAATCTTTATTTGTAGGATGGCCAATTCAAGATTAGTGTTTGAGGTCCACTATGGTGGTAGATTCAACAGGACACTTGGATGTGAGTACGTGGGGGGTGATGTGGTAGTCCATACAGAAAGTGTTGACTATGATGAATTGTCATACTTTGAATTGGAAGCCATATGTCGACACTATGGGTACAACTCAGGGGACTTAATATTTTTTCAAGAACCTTGTAAAAGTCTAGTCATTGGTTTGCATTTGATTACATCTTACCATAATGTACTATTTATGGTTGCATCCAATACTAGTCATAACATAGTTCACTTATTCGTTGTTTCTTTCGGGGAGGGTGTAGTTGATGAAGAAGATTGTGAGAAAGAGGATGAAGATGACGATGGAGGGAGGGTTGACCGTAATGACTCTTGGTGGCGTGATAGGATTAGTGATAATGAAGATCTATTTGACGTAGATGTTGATGACATTGATAGTGGGGCTAGACCATCAAATACAAAACCAAATAAGTCAAATGTAGTTGAGTGTCAGGAAGAGGAATAGGATAGGGATGAAAGAGGTGTTGATGAGGGTGATAATAATAGATGTGATCAACATGATAATGATGAGGGAGAGGGTGATGATGATAGAAGTGATCATCATGGTAATGATGAGGGAGAGGCTGGTGTTAACCAAGGTGAAGGGAATAACAGTAGCCGTAATTTAAAGAAATCTTGTGATGATGACGATGATGATGATGATGATGATGACAACTCTGAAATGGGTAGGAGTGATATACTTGAGTCACCAGTCATCAATGACGAAGATTGTGAAACACAATATGCATGCACATTAGATTTTCATGCTATGGATCTAGGGGATCCAGCCATTAAACTTGAGATGAAATTTTCAAACATTAAAATGTTTAGGGAAGCTGTGAGGGTGTACAATCTGAAGTAGGGAAAGGATGTCAGATTTAAGAAAAATGAAACAATGAGGTGCATAACAGTATGCAAGGGTGCCAAATGTAAGTACATGGTGTATGCAAGAAAGATGCCTGATGAAGAATCATTTCAAGTCAGATCTGTACAATCTAAATACATTTGTGGTCGAAAATACTGAAACACCATAATCAACTCCTCTTGGATAGCACATAAGCTAATTGGCAAATTTAGGGTTCAGCCCAACATGCCTTTGGATGTAATCCAAAATGAAGTGAAGGATAAATGGCGTGTTGATGTCAACCCAAGTATGATGTACAGAGCTATGAGGAAGGCCAAACAAAAATTATATGTGAATCTTGAGGACCAATATGGGAGGTTGTGGGACTATTGTGAAATCTTGAGGCATACTAACAGTGGAAGATACGTTGTGATGAAAGTTGACAGACCAAACCCAAATTTGCATCCAAAATTTGAAAGACTATATGGTTCTTTGGCAGCCATGAAGAAGGGCTTCTTAGAGGATTGCAGGCCGATCATTAGGGTAGATGGGATGCTTCCTAAAAGGACCATTCAAGGGCCAACTCCTTTCTATAGTTGGAAGGGATGGGAACAACATGTACCCAACTGCTTTTGCGGTTATTGAAGCCGAGGTCAAAAGTAGCTGGATCTGGTTCCTTGAAACCCTTGTGTCTGATCTTGGTACCCATGCTAGGCCTACATTCATTTCAGATCGACATAAGGTAACATTTTTTTTTCACATTTTAAATATTCATGCAATTTGTTTGAATAATGTTTTGGTAACATAAAATTATTTTATTTTGCAAGGTCTAATGCCAGCTTTTGAGGTTGTTATGCCAATGGTTGATCACATGATATGTGTTAGGCATTTATATGCCAACTTTAGAGACATTTGGGGGCATCGAGGGTTGGCATTGAAGGAACAGTTATGGTTTGCAGCGTCTTCATACACAGAATATGAATTCAATGATTATATGGAAGACTTGAAGAAGATGAATGAAGGCACATATGAATATTTGAGTAAGATTGACCCTAGTACATGGTCGAGGGCATGGTTTAGTGACTACCCAAAGTGCAACCTGCTAGTGAACAACATCTGTGAGTGTTTCAACTCATACATTCTGAAGGCTCGTGAGAAGCCCATCTTGACCAAGTTGGAGATGATAAGGAAGAAGCTGATGAGGAGATATCAAGCTAAGAGGGAAGGGATAGAGAAGTTGACTGAGAAGTTATGCCCTAGGATTGCTGCAAAGTTGGAAGAAATTGGGTTAGAAGCAGTGGATTGCATTGCACAGTATGCTGGTGATTCAATGTTTGAAGTTACTTGTCCGGATAATAAACAGTTTATGGTAGACCTTGGTAGAAGGAGGTGTAGTTGTAGGCAGTGGGAAATTACTAGAATCCCATGTCCCCATGCAGTGGCTACTATACTTTATGATTGTGGGGAACTTGAAGATTATGTTGATGAATGCCTTACTATAGAGGTGTACAAGAAGGCATATACTCCAGTCATATACCCAATGCCTAGTGAGGAATAGTGGATCAAAACAAGTCATGATAAATTGGAGCCTCCAAGAGGAAGAATTACCCCGGGTAGGCCAAAGAAGCTAAAGAGAAAGGCTCCTGATGAGAGCAGAGACCCGAGAAATCCATATCGAATGAGGAAATATAGAGCAAGAGTGAAATGTGGGAAGTGTAATGGCCTTGGACGCAACAAAAGGTCATGTCCAACAAATAGAAGTGAATTATCTAACAATAAGAAGTCGGGTACAACAATTGTAAGTTTCTCATACATATATATCATGTTTAATAATTATATGTTTTATAATATTTATAGTTCGCTGTTATACATAATACTCAACTTGTTTTTGATGTTGTGTGTGCAGTCACGAAGTATTGGTTCCAAAACACCTAAAGTGACCAAAGGCGAAGGCAAACAAACTGTTGTGCAAAAGGTAGTTGAAGGACTTGCTATTTACTTTTATACATGGTAATATTGTGATACTCAACTTATTTTTTTCTTATGTGTGCAGTCACAAAGGGTTGGTTCCAGTACACCTGAGGTGAGCAAAGGCAAACAAACTGTTGTACAAAAGGTAGTTGAAGGACTTGCTATTTTCTTTTATACATGGTAATATTTTGATACTCAACTTATTTTTGTTCTTATGTGTGCAGTCACAAAGGGTTGGTTCCAGTACATCTGAAGTGAGCAAAGACAGACAAAAAGTTGTGGATTATTGCGTTTATTTTGTTCAGTGATTTGGTATTATTGTAACAAGTTATTGTACAACAATTGTGCTAAAACTTAAATGATATTTGCCATCAATCTCAACCAATTTTGTTTTTTAGCAGGATATGTCTTTAATTAAGGCATTATATGGTGGTGGACTATTTTGTCCACAATCATCTACTGTTTTTAAGGTAATTAAATCTAACCTCATACCTGTTTCCTATTTGTTTTTTTTTACCCTCATAATTATCTTTTATATAACTTTTTTTTTATTATTATTATTATTTTTTTTTACATATAAAGAAGAAGGGTATATCCAACAGGAAAGCATCTACAAGTGTTGGTGCACATTCCAAGAGAAAGGAAATTGACATCCCACAGCTTGTTGACGAGCGAGAGCACACACCTCCCCCTCGATTTGCTGATGAACGCAGAGAATTACCACCCACCAGGGGTGCTGTCGAAGGAAGAGTATCACCTCCCCCTGGAGCTGCTGATGAAGGAAGAGTATCACCTCCACCTAGATATGCTATTCATGAACATGGATTTGGTGCAGGCATTGTATTACCTCCAGCATGGGGTGTGTCACTTAGAGCCTTAATAGATGATCTAGTACTTCCTACATTGTCCATAGGAGGGCCTGGAACAAGGACTCGCCATTCGAATCGAATAGCTAGTATTTGTCATAGTGTTCCAACAAAAAAAAAAAAAAAACACTAGCCCAATACACATTGACCTAACTGAAGATGATTGTCAAACTGAAACTGCTGCAAGAAGAAGGCCATCGACTAGGGGAGGCCGAAGTTTAGGATTTGCAAGAAAAGGCCCATTAACTAGAGGTGGTTCAACTATATCAACTGGAACTAGGGGTGGTGCAGCCAGGGGTGGGGCCACAAGGGGTAGTGCAGCCAAGGGTGGTGGAATACCATCTGTGGTAGGCAGAGGTGGTGCAAATGCTTCCTCATCATCAGATCAAGTGAAAGGCAAACGCATTGTTATAACAGTCCAAAAGGGAATAGAAATTATGGAAGCCAAGAGGAAAAGAAAAAATCCAGATTGGAAGCCATAGCAAGAGATGTTTTAGACTTGTAAATTATCATAATGTTAGTTTTGGTATGTTAGGTGTTATGTACAATGACATGTAAATTTATTGTTTTGGTATGTTTTGTGGTTTGTAATTCACGCCGATCTTTCGATGTTTGATAGCAACTGGTATTAGGATCTTTAATGAAATTTATAGCTTTGGTATTTTTGGTATGAGGATCTTTCAATGTAATGTACAACTTTGATATTTTTGGTATGTTGTTTTGCTATGAGGATCTTTCAATGTAATGTACAGCTTTGGTATTTTTGGTATGAGGATCTTTACTGAAATTTACAGATTTGATATGTTTATACAGCTTTGCTCCACTAACTATTATTTAATGGTGTTATCCACTACATACTTGTTGGAAGGTCTTGAACACAATAATGCAAAATAAATTCCACTTGAGACTAATGGAGTTAAACTAGGGTTTAACCCTAAACCCTAAACCCTTAAACTAAACAAATCCCACATGGGACTAATGCCTTTAAACTAAACAAATCCCACATAGGACTAATGGAGTTGGCAAATTCATGATCCAACATAGCGACTAATGTCTTTAACAAAATAACTCCACATAGGACTACATAGTTCTATCACACTACACATTGGTTACTATATTAACATATCACAAAACCACAACAAAAAACTACAGCACGATCCACTAGCTTCACCATGACGGCTAACCTCAGGACAGCATCACACGACCTAATTTGCAGACATGGTGACCATTGGGAATGTATCCAAAGAAGAACATGAATAGTGCGAACATCATTATGATCCATGAACATACAATGATTGTATAGTAATTCTTCTTCATTGCATTCATATTTATGTCCACAATCTCGATTTGTTTACAATACTGGGATATCTCATTCAGCAATTGTTCCTTCATATGCCGAGCTTCACTCTCCATTTCTGCCTTTAGCTGTGCAGTTGTTTTCTCATTTTTTGCTTTCACCTTCCCAACTTCAACTTCAACCAATGTTTCATATTGTTTCGCTTGAGCCTCCAAATATTTATGCCTTTGATGCAAACAATGTATCACCTTCTTACCAAAGGAACACATTTTAGGATCAAGCCATTCAAAGAATCCACAGTCTTGGTTAATCTACAAAACACATTACAACTAACAATTACCAACCGAAATTAATTAAATAAACTAAACAAAAGCAGTAAACAATGATGGTTCATATACTGATTACATAAAATATCAAGTACTTGCCTTCCAGTTTTCGCAACTGACAAACCTCCTTCCAAAGTTTTTCTTAGTGTTGGCAGTTTTGACAATAGTTGGCCGCTCGCAGAAGCAACCGTGCTGCACCACAGATGAAGAACTGCTATGAGCAGAACCAAAAAAGCTTGCACCTTCATTTGAGGTATCCATTTTACATGATACAGTAATACATAATTAGTCCACTTGCACATTTGTTTTATTGTTGATCACATTTCAAAGCAACCAAACTACCATCATATACTCGAACTCAAGGGGTAATAATGCATGCATGTGACTAAGGTATTCTGAAACCTACACTATTCTTTTTTGGCAAAATAATTAGAGAAGGAGATGAGTTGAGGAAGCGTATTTCAGGCTGAGCTTCGGGCTTATACTGACGAGCTTTGTCTGCTCCTCTCCTTCTTTAATTAATTACATAGCACTTTATTAACTACTACCTTAGACCACAGAAAATAACGACAGCCAACCAAGCTACAAGTCCTTACAACTGTTCACTACACAGTTAACTCATCAATTAATTGTTGCAGCATGAAAAACGTAATGTTTATTAGAGGCTAAACCCTAATAAAGAAGAAGAAACAAGAGGCAAATAATATTTCCCTAAAGAAAAGGAACTCTAAACAATATTCCCACAAAACCCCTAATTTTACACAAAACACCTCATTTTACACAAAACCCTAAAACAGTAGATGATCTTATATTCTGAAATTGGGGCATACCTCCTAAGAAAGCTAATTGTTGTCATCTGTGTGTCGAAGAGGGGAAATGGCAAAGAAATCTCCACGAGTTCGTTGCGGTCGCTGGGTTAGGAGCACGAGAGTTCTGGAACTCTCTTCACGTTGTCGTGCTTTAGGTGTGAGGTGTGTGGGTTTGTTGGAGTTAAAAAGATGAGGAGCAACACGTGTGTGGGTGGGGTTCAAAAGGGGAAGGGTAATCACGTAAAGCCATTAGGTTAGATTGAGGGAAAAATTGGAAGATAATGGGTTAATATGTCATGTGAGAAGCATGTGGGGCGAGTTCCATCCATTTAAACGGAAAAATTTAACGGAGGGTTTAAATTGAAAATGTTTGAAACTTTAGGGGGTACATTGCCAATTTTTAAATTTTGGGGTTCAAATTGAAAAATCCCTGAAACTTCAGGAGAGTAAACTGTATTTTCCATTATCAATTACTAGCTTGCCCTTACAGTTAGACCCCCTAACACTACCAGCATCTGCCCTCAATCCACCAGCAGCTCTTGATCTTGTGGCTAACCCCAATAATTTCTTCTTCCTGGTTCTAACTGCACAACCTGCCTGCAGATTTAAAAAAAAAAAAAAAAAAAAAAAAAAAAAAAAAAAAAAAAATCATTAAAATCAGCTATAAGATAATCAATTCAAAATCAGCACATACAATTAATAACAAACACATACATTGGATTGGCCAGTTGGTTGGAAAGCAGACGGTTGTGCAATCTAGCTCACCACGCTTGATTGGGTTGTTTGAGTTGTATCATGTCCAGTACCAATATTGGTTGTTTTACCTCCTCTCTGCCATTTTCTTCCAGTACTGGTTGTTTTACCTCCCCTTTGTCTTTTACTTCTACTGATCCAACCAGAAAATAACATAATAAAAAACTATCAATGAAGGACTAAAATTAAAAGAATTAAATTAACATAATTTAACAAAACATTGACAAGAGATTAGTTCTAACTTACTATATCAAGATTCCAATCAATTCCTGCAGTGGATCTTTCATCTTGCCTCTACCTTGCAAGGCATGTTCTCTTGTTGTGACCCCATTTCTTACATCGCCCACATTGGTTCTTGTTGCCTCCTTCCTTATTATGTTGGGATTTCTTGGCTCCTCAACCTCTCTCTGTCTTATCTTTCTAGGTCTCCCACGACCTACCATTGCCTTTGGTGGTTCAATAATAGTTAATTGCTCTTAGGCCATTGCTCCTCATTGGGCACGGGATAGATGATGGGTTGATATGTTTTCAAGTACTTCTCCTTGCTATAGTAATCACTAAGAAAGTCTATTGGATTTCCACCATAGTATAAGATGGCTGAGATGGCATGATTGCATGGTGTACTAGTGCATCTCATTTCCTACACCCACATGTTATGCCATCAACATTGACTGCAAATCGTTTGCCAAGACATTCGACCTCAAAAATGCCATCGCCGGCATATGTGCACTAACAACGGCTGACACCATCCTCTTCCTTTTCCAACTTTGCCATTATTTTTGGTCCTAAACTACCCTCCATTACAGCAATCAACTCCCTTTTCCGAACATACCTCCGCATTAACTTATTCCTAATCCCTTCCAACATTGACAGTATTGTCAAGTGACGGTACTTCAAGACCCATGAGTTGAAACACTCACTACAATTGTTGTATACCAAGTTAGACTTCGCCATGGTGTTGAACCATCCACTAATCCAAGTACTGGGATCAATCTTTGCAAGATAATTGTAAGCAGGCTCACTAATTTTCTTCATCTCTTCCATCGCACTATGGAAATATGTATGAGTATAAGATGAGGCAGCAGTCCAAAGCAGTTCCTTCAGTAGTATCCCCTGGTGAGCAACAATTCTAAAATTTGCATACAAGTGTCTCATACATGTACGATGCTCAACTATAGGACAAACATGTTCGAGGCTTGCTACTAGGCTCTGCACATATGGTAAGAGAAAATATGGTAGACTTTATTTGTAAACGACAGCTTTCGTAAGTGCGATTTTGGCAAAATAATTTCAAGAGTGTTTTCGTAAGGTTCTATCTGAATGGGCAGGGGTATAACAAGTATATCAACAAAAATAAATCACATGCGCGGCACATGAGATGACCTCCGTTAGGATTTCACAAAAAATCTTAACAGAAGGGGGTAAGTGGAACAAAATTAAAGTTCGATATACTAAAGTGATTGATTTTAAACTTTGGAGGGGTGTTTGCAAAAAACGCATAATTTCAGGGGTTAAGTGAAGTTACCCCTATATATATATATTGGAAACTTCACTTACCCCCGAATTGTTACTCTTTTGGAATGTTCTCCTAAAGTTCAAAAACCCTCAATTTAGTGTATCGAACTTTTAATTCTTTTTCAATGTCCCATCGGTTAGGATTTTTCGTTAAATCCCAACAAAATTCTCAAAATTCCCCCCTTTTTTTTTAGAAAAGATATTTTAATTTTTTTTGCAAAGATTGAGGCATTGGTATTTTTGCAAATAACGTTAAATTCGGACCATCGCCTTAATCTTTGCAACTTTTTTTCCTAAAACAAATGGGGGCATTTTGGGAAAAGTAAACAGAAAAGTTAACGAAGGGGTGAGATTGAAAAAACGTGAAAGATGGATACACTAACTTGAGAGAAATTGGACTTTAAGGGGGACATTACAAAAGTGATGACAATTTAGAGAGATAAAGTGAAGTTTTTTCTTTTTTTCGTTGCCCATAATCACAAAAACATTTGTGAATGTTCTAGGTTGTTCCAAAGGCGTGTATACTTTCTATTTGAACATGCTTCTGTGGTCCTAACCTTTTTTTTTTTTTTCCTGGGCATAATGGGTAAGTCAAGGAGACCAATTGTGGCTATCTTAGCCAGACATGACTATAGTAACACCTATTTGCTGGGAGGTGCACATGAGGGGCTTAGACGGTAGGAACTACAAGCGCTCCCTCAAGTCCGACTGAGCCATAGCCTGACCCAGTCCCCACCAAGGCATTAATTAATGATAATTTAAGGCGGCTAATACTAATTAAGCATGTGTGGAGATTCTCCATTTCGGAAATTTGAACTCACGCCCTAGTACATTCTCTGACCACTTGATAATTTCTTTGAGTCATTGAACTACCACCCTTGATCCTTGATGGTAGTCCTAACTTTTGATAATAGATGATAGTCAAGTAAGAGTGGTGATGAAAGTACATACATTAGCGCAATATGTTGTTTGACACATATATGGCCAAGTGAATTACTGGACTACTTGCTTATGGTTTCTCTCTGCTACATCTTCACACAAGATTGCTCAAAAAAATTGCTAGAACGTACAAAATTAAACCATTAAAAAAGTTCACATTGACCATTTTGATATAAAATGGAAAAACAAAAACATTGCATGTCATTTTTGCAACTAAAAACATTTTTTTAGTTTTGTTACCAAGAGTAATAGTCAAAAAGCGTTTAAAGTGTAGTTACCAAACAATTAAACAACTGTTAAGCTTATCAACGTAATTCCAAATAAGCTTTAAAATTAATCTTAAATGAATTTTTAAGGTTGGAGACCACACCTCATGAAACGGAGGATATTAGTTCAAATCATATTTTTCTTTTCTATCCCTTTGTGCGGACATGTTAAAAAAAAAAAAAAAAAAAAAAAAAAAAACCTCAATAAATTTTTACAAATGAATATTTATAATCTTTTTATCATAGGCTAGTCCCGGGTCGCAGGAAATCGAAGCCCAAATAAGAATGCCATGAATTGGTATTTGACCCACTTTCCACAGCTCTTTTGACGTTTCCAATTTGGTTATTGGGTGAATAAAAAGTTGGAGAGCAAGACAGCGAGAGTCCATGTACCATGTAAGTTGTGATTTCAGGGGATTCTCTGTAATGGCTGGTAAGCTCGCATTCCTCCATTTATTTTCTTGAGTTGAGTGGAATTCAAACTACATTTTAGGAATTTATGAGTTCAAGCCCTGAATAGTTTTCTTTTTCTTATTTTGATGTAATTATAATGGGCGATTTTGAAGGCAAAAAAGGAGAAGAAGATCAAACGGAGAGGGAGGGCGTGCGTGGTGGTACTCAGGAACCTTGGCCATAGCCCTCGGATGCAGTATCATGCTCTCTCACTTGCCCGTCAGGTGTGTTCAATTTTTTTTTTTTTTAATTATATATATACACAATTAGATGATCCTAGCTTTCTGTGGTAAATTATGAATATCTCCTCGCTTCCTAATTCCATCACTAGCGAGTTCCTCTTAGCGTACCACCATCGCCTTGCTTTTCTAGAGAACTTGTAGGTTGCGTACTTGACTCTTTGCTCCTCAGTGTAGTCCATAACTCGTAGCAGTTCCTCCAAGTTCGTAAGACAATCCTTCGCCACTCTAGAGTTTAGGTTCCCCTTAAACTTCGGGAAAAGATGCTCATAAAACTCCTTGAAAAGAGCAACCCTTGATTCCACTTGGAGTCCCTTCTCCACGTACATTGACCAAAGCCTCTGCGAGAAGACTTGCCACAATTTCTAAAGCTTGTGTTGTGTCCAGAACGTTCCTTGTCTTTTCATTGAGCTAGGATGGTCCCTTACCATTGTTGCTCCCAATGCCATCGTGCAATGACATCTTTGCAGTCACAATGATCATAGAGCCCTACTTCAAAGCGCTACGTCACGTCTCGCTCAAAATGTCAAACCTAATCGCAAACCTATTCTTACTAAGGGCCTAAACTACTACCACCTTATCCAAAGTACTAATGCAGATCTAAGCTTAAGACCGTAAGTAACTATCTTAGTGCAAATCATACCTAGTCTCCAAAGTTACATCATCAAAGCGGTCCTAACCCTGACTTCAATACCATATCAAATTCCTAAAATTCTCAAGTCCAACATCCTCAAGATCGTCAAGATTCAAACCTCTGTATCCCTTCTATAGATTGAATCCATCCTATGCTCTGGTAGATTATCTCCTAGCACCTAATAGATCAGTTCCTAGAGTCTGCTAAGCCAAAAGCTCTGATAAATCTAGATTGAATACCTAATCGATCAATTCCTATGGTCCAAAGAGCAACTGCTCTAATACCAACTGTAATGGCCCGAAAATTAATTAACTTGTAATTAATTCCACGGTTCGTCTTCCAACCTTATCCTTCACAAAACAAGACTCAAGGACCTCTACTCCTCGAAAATAGAGGATACTAAACAGCGGAAACATCAAGATTCTATAAACATTAATCATTACAACCAGAGCGTCTACCAAGGAACATCAAAGTAGCTAAAATCATACCATCCACATCATCATTACAAGAGATCTATGCTACACCTTAATATGCAAGCATGCTTCAAGCTCTTAAGTCTACAGCATAACTCAGAAGTACTAGTTACTATGAGTACTCGCCTAAGCTTGCAATAAGTCCTTAAGCATCTCCCGGATCGAATCCTCTAAGGTAACCGGATGCTTTGCGGTATCCATTTTCTACTAAACAATCTATAACAGTATAATTGTACATATGGAGAAGAAAAGAGAAATAATACAAGGGTAAGTCTGACAACTTAGTGAGTATAAATGCACATGACGTACCCGTCATTAAATGGTGAACTCAATTGTTTATAAAGCACATGCAATATTATGAGATGACAGTTTATCATAAATGTGATATAGATATAATATATAATTATAATATAGAATAACAGTAATAGTTCAACCGTATAGTCTACCCAAAATATTACCCCTTCTCAGCAGGATTGACGCTATCCCAAGGGACCTGTAATACAAAGCTAGTGCCCTAGCTATTGTAAGCTACTGTACATAACATTAGTGATACGACCGAGTCCAACCTAGGGTGGCTCACACCATTAATGATGTTCGTCCTATAGTGACCATCCATTAGGGAATGGCTGCACCTTGGTTACGAAACCATTGGATCCAAAACCTACACACACACACACATTTGACCATAAAGTTAACTTGTATAGTAAGCCCATGACCATTATACCGCACGTACCGGTATATCATGTCATACGATGCAATTAGTCTTATCAGTCTTTTACATACATAGCTTTATAAGCCTCATTGTTATCTTATTAATCAACACACGTTTTCATAAAAGAAAGTTCACGGTAGTTCCAAAATGTATTTCATGAGAGTTGCAAAATATGCATATTTGATATATATAAAATTGACGTGCAATGCAGGAAAAAGTAACAATAAGCATCCATGTGAGTTTGTACTCACCCGGGTCGTAAGGCTCCTCCATAAAATTTCCTTGAGGCTTCATAACCTCAAATACTAAGAAAAGACCTATCATCAGTTCTAATCCAACTAAAATGAACCTAGAACATGAAAACATAGGCTATCGGATGACTAGCCAAAGTGGCGTTCCCTGAAACACTTTTGACCATACGTCCGGGTCCGTGGCCGTATGTCTGCCCAGAAGGCTCTTACGTCCGGTCTCGTGGCCGTGCGTCCACTCAGAGAGTTTTAGGAACCTCATTTGGTTCAACTGTCCTCCTATCCTCCCAAATCGATTTCTAAGGCTACTAAAATGCTCTTTAAGACTATCTAGCTCAAAATAAGGTCGCCATGCAATAGAAAACACAATGTAATGCTAAGCCCAACTCTAAACAAGATCAATGGTAAAACATGTCTAAAGTTTCAAACCAACGTCTAAGCTACTCTAGAAAGTATTAAAGAGCATAACGACTTAGAAAGAAAAGTTAAGCGCAGAGAGTTACCTCCTAGAAGCAACCTTCAAAAAAATACCTCTCCTTCTCCACAAAAGGGCTTCTGGTAGCCTGGGGGCGAGTTTGAACGAGAAAAGGGTGAGGGGTAGGGAGTATTTATAGGTGACGAAAAGTTGAGGGCGCTACCAACTCTTCGAAAAAGTAGAGGACATCCGGTACTATTGGGGCGTACGTTTGCGTACTATTCAGCCAACGATCCAAAGGTTGCATCGTACGTATAGGTATTATCCAATGGTCAATTCAAAAAGTAGAGTACATCCTGTACTATAAGAGCGTATGTCTGTGTACTATTTGCAGAATACGGATTACTATTGTCAGCGTACGTCTAGTGGTCCCCATTCGTACGTCTGCACTAAAAACAAGGGCGTACGTACGGTGGTCCCCCCCGCGTACGTCCTCAATTACAGACAAGAGCGTACATCCCGCAGCCCTAGCGTATGTCCAGTCCGAAAGTTCAAAATTTCCAAAATGCCCTTCTAGCTGTCCCTATTGACCCAAAGTCCAAATTAACCCTCTAACTAAGCTACCTAAACTTAATTAAATATTTGGGTCACTTAGAGTAACGATTTATAGTCCAAATTAACCTTCTAACTAAGTTACGTACCTAAGCCAAGGCTAAACAATTTAAAAAGTGGGGATAAATCATTGTGACGTCCCACATCGCCTAGGTATGGAGATGGGAATGTGCTTATATGTATACTTACACCCTTAATGACAACAACGCGTTTTAAAGTCATGATGGTTATAAACCCATCAGAACTCCGCAGTTAAGTGTGCTTCTACGAGAGTAATACCAGGATGGATGACCTCCTGGGAAGTCTGATTTGAGGGAGCCAAAAGCAGACAATATTGTGTGTCATTGGGTTGAATTATTACATCAACCAACAACCTTCCTTTCCAGTTTTGTCTATTTTAGTTTACATAATGCAACTATAAAAATACAATAAATGTTATACATCATACTTTTATTTCATTTTTATTTTAGTTTGTTGATGTGATACTGTCAATCAGACTTTGAATTTTTTAACAATGGCGATTGGCAATGTCACACCAACAAAATAGAATAAGCCTATGTTTTCTAACATTTCTCTAAAAAAAAAAAATTTTAATAAAATTTCCTTGGGGCTGTATGCCGATTTCACAAGTCTCGGTCTAGTCTCCTAGGTAAACTATGAAAACAAATGAAAATTTAGGGTATTGGAAAAAAATTAGAAACTTGTTTCAGTTCTTAAACTAAAAACTGTTCTCAAATAGCAATTTCAGATTTGGCCCCACAATTAATATATTAATTTGAAGAGGATACGTGTATTTATCCTAAAATCAAACAAATCGGCATACAGCCCCAAGGAAAATCAAACATTTTAGAGCAGTCACATTGGGCTACTCAAATAACTAAAAATTTATTTTGGTTAGGCCTGTAGTAAAAAATACCAAAATAGAGTTTTCCCATATGGCAAGCTACTTTGGCTAGAGATTTAACTAGTTGTTATAGTGCCCAACAAATTTATTAAGTAATATAGCTCAACAATGCATAATTTAAATTAATAAAAAATTCAATTTGATTATATTTTCTTTTTAGGAATAGTGAAAATAAATAAAAAGAAATAATATTTTAAATAAAATAGTGAAAATAAATAACTAAAGTAATAGGCATGATATAAGTGTTTTGGAAAATGAATAGTTAAAATAAAAAAAACTTATTTTTTAACTAAATTTTTTTAAATGTTTATTTTTTTGTACTTACTTAAATGTTTATTCCCTTCGAACGCGTGGAGTTTTTCTTTTGCGCTCTAAGCGGTGTCGTTTCTTCTTCTCGTTCGGTTACCATTCGCTTGTTTTCCCTCTTTCTGACTGTAAGAAACTCCCAAGCTTTGTACATGAAAAGCGCAAGAGGCACTAAAACCTCAAAATCCCATGACTCCAAAGCTGCCCACTAACCTTCCCCCTCTCCTAGGCTTTAAGCTCATCAAGGCTTCGTGCTATTCTGGTGATTTACAACGCGCACGCCACCTGTTCGATAAAATTCGTGAACCAGACCTACGTACGTGGACTATCTTAATTTCAGCTTACACACAACATGGGTTTCCTTGGGACGCTATAAAGCTTTACACTACATTGCGAGCACGAGAAATCAATCCCGATAAACTAGTACTCCTATCGGTTGCTAAGGCATGCGCCACTTTGGGTGACATTGTGAAAGCCAAAGAGGTTCACCATGATGCGATTCGCTTCGGGTTTCACTCGGATACTTTGTTGGGTAATGCGTTGATTGATATGTATGCCAAGTGCAAGTATGTTGAAGATGCAAGACGGGTTTTTGATGATATGCGGGTAAAAGATGTGATTTCTTGGACCTCGTTGTCGTCTTGTTATGTTACTTGTCATCTACCTAGAAAAGGGTTGGAGGAATTTCGTGAGATGGTGCTAGATGGGGTGAGACCCAATGTGGTGACGGTGTCTTCAATTCTGCCTGCGTGCTCTGAACTCAGAACTTTGAATTTAGGACGAGAGATTCATGGGTTTGTAGTGAAGCATGGAATGGGGGAGAATTTATTTGTCTGTAGTGCGCTTGTTAGCATGTATGCTAGTTGTCTAAGCATAAGGCAAGCCCAATTGGTATTTGATAACATGTCTCAACGAGATAGTGTGTTGTGGAATGTAATTTTAACAGCATACTTCTCAAATAAAGAATGTGAGAAGGGTCTTGATTTATTTTATCATCTGAGAAATGAAGGTGTTAAATTAAATGATGCTTCATGGAATGCTGTCATTGGCGGGTGCATACAAAATGGACGCACTAAATGGGCCTTGGAGATGCTTGGACAGATGCAAGATATGGGTTTCAAACCTAATCAGATAACAATTACCACTGTCTTACCGGCTTGCGCAAGTTTGGAAAGCTTGAGAACTGGCAAGGAGATTCATGGTTATATCTTTAAACATTGGTTTATTGAGGACTTGACGACCACAACAGCTGTTGTTTTCATGTATGCTAAATGTGGTGACTTGGAACTATCACGAAGGGTCTTCAGTTTGATGCCTAAAAAGGATACTGTTGCTTGGAACACAATTATCATTGCAAACTCCATGCATGGGAAAGGAGAAGAAGCCTTGTTGCTCTTTCAGAAAATGTTGGACTCAGGAGCCAAGCCCAATTCTGTTACTTTTTCTGGTGTTTTGTCTGGTTGTAGTCATTCACTACTTGTTGACAATGCCCTCTTAATTTTTGAATCAATGAGTAGGGATTACTCAATAGAACCTGACAGGGATCACTACTCCTGCATGGTTGATGTACTTAGCCGTGCTGGTCTCCTAAAAGAGGCATATGAGTTTATACAGAAAATGCCCATAGAACCAACTGCTGGTGCTTGGGGAGCATTGCTTGGTGCATGTAGAGTACATAAGAATGTGGAGTTAGCAAAAATTGCAGCGAAGCGGCTTTTTGTGATTGAACCTGATAATCCTGGAAACTATGTATTGTTATCCAATATTTTTGCCACTGCCAAACTATGGGATGAAGCCTCAGAGATTAGAAAATTGATGAGAGATAGAGGAATTACAAAAGAACCCGGCTGCAGTTGGGTTTAGGTGAGGAATAGTTTCTACTTTTCTACTGTTGGTGGTAAGAAGAATGAACACTGTGATAAGATGTACAAATTTTTAGATGAATTGGGTCAAAGAGTTTCCAGTGCTGAATTTGTTCTGAAAGATGTGGATCAAGAGGAGAAAGAGGGGATACATTGTGACTGCAGTGAGAATTTTGCAGTTGATTTTGGGATACTCAATTTGATTTGGGTTATATAGAAATTACGGATCTTTGGGGACTGCCATAATGCCATTAAATTCAGACCAAGATTGTTGGTGTGCATATCATTGTCAAAGATCCCTCCAGACTCCACCATTTCAGGGCTGGGAATTGTTCTTGTCATAAATTTTTGGTGACTTTCCAAATCCACCTTATAGGATGAAATCCTAGTAAAAATAAAAACCAGTTTACGCAATGCTATCCAGGAGGTGCAGGTGCAGAGGATAGAATCAATTTATTTATTAGAGTAATAACTATGGGAAAGCACTGGGGACTGCTATTCATCCTGATCTGAATATACCCTAACAGTTAGAGATCCTTAATTAGATGATGAGTTCAGATGTGGGGATCACTTGGCTTGTAAGGTAGCTGGGGAAGAGCTGGTTGTCTAAGACACTGCCCAGGTGCCACGCAAATCCTGAACCTCTGTGGCATTCATTTGAACCGAGAGAGGATATTTCACTTCTCAGTTTACTAGACTTGAGAGGTTTTATGGTGTAAAGCAAGATGTGGACATTATTTATGTTAGTGAAATTTTATTTTTGATGTTTTCTTGAACTAAATTAATTTATGAATGTACTTAACTTTTAGATAGCCATGATGCATGGATTACTATTGTATATATCACCCCATTGGGATTAGTATACCGCAAAAAATGGGACAATGCAAAAAATCTGAATTATTCTCAGGTGTGTTCAATTTTGACTTTGAATGTTCTTTTTTTTTTTGTTTTTTTGGGATATTAATTATATACTTAACTCTCTGACTCATGGGTTGCTGCTGCTAATGCTAACCAGTCGCAATTGAATATACTGCAACAATGCAACCAAGCAAGCTGAGAAAATTAAGTGCAATAATCATTTTTGGAGTGCCTAGTCACCGATGGCCCGTTCAGCCCACCACGTCAAACAAGTGTCGAAAGCCCTTTTGATCCTTGCTTCCTTCAGGCCACTTTCTTACACCACAGACCACTTGGAACTTGGGCCTTGAATCCCACTCAAACTCGTCTAGATTAGGGGTCCGAACGAGAGCCTATGGCTCCGGTCAACGACAGGCCGAAACTACAAAATGAGTCCACTAAACGCTATATAAACACTATCAACAAGTCCCCTAAACCTCATTCCCTTTCTTAAACCAAGAGAAAGCTACAATGTTATCCAAGATTTAGAGAAACACTTTTGCTTCACTACCTTGCAAGTTCACTTAGATTTGGGTTTTATACATATGGGTTTTGCTATTGTTATCATTACCTAGATGATTTTGGTTTTATACATATAGGTTTTGCATAACACCTGGCATCTGAAAGTTTATTTTTCAGTAAATAAGATGACCTCTTAGTTTGATTTTCCACATTTCTTGTGTAATATTTGTGATGTGATCACATCTGCCATATTAAAACAAAATCTTTGTAGTATTTATTAGATTCTTAGACTAGTATTTTTGGTTTTGTGTGTGTGTTTCTTTTTGTTTTCTGATTAGTTGAGCAGGTAAATTTTTTTAAACAATGACATCTTTCTTTCAGAACCTCATATAAGAATTTTGGCCTTCACTTAGAAGCAGCGGTAATGTATGATAGGTGTGTTGCTGCAATATTAAATTAAGATGATTCAACCAATGAAGAGGTTATCTGGAAGGAAATCTCTTAGGGAAAACAATACTTGTACCCTAGGTTGTTGTTCATCATAACAGGTAATGATGAATTCTGTTGGCTGGATTTTCCAGCAAGACACACTCCAAGGACAGTAGATTAAACAAGGGAAACACAAGAGAAAAAGAAGAACAACTTGCTGCAGAAAATGAGTAAAAAAACAGAGGAAAAACAGGGGAGAGGATGAGCTTTATTCTGAATAGAGCTTCTAGCTCTTTTTCGGTTCTATTTTTTCTTCTTCTTACATTACAACTTTTCTGTAGCTGCACAATACAAAAGACGAGAAACCTTTTACAAAAGTAAGTTCTAGAACCACACGTGGCTTCACAACAAACACACATTTTCATCTACTACAAACTAGATTTTAATAAGCACAACCAAAGGTAAAAATTGACAAGTCAAAGCACATTAATTTGTAACATTCTCCCCATTAATGTGCTGTTCTTGAACTCCCAATGCTTCTCTCAATTGCTGGAATTTCTCCTTTGGCAATGCTTTGGTGAAAATGTCAGCTACTTGCTCATCTGACTTGCAAAATTTTCAGCTCCACTTCACCTTCTTCAATAGCTTCTCTAATGAAATGATGTTTGATTGCAATATGTCTGTTCCTGCTATGGTATACTGGATTCTTGGCCATTGCTATGGTTGATATGTTGTCACAATGCAAGTGTACAGCCTCTTCTTGCCTCTCACCAATATCTTCAAGTATTCTTCTCAACCAAATTGCTTGAGATGTTGCTAATGCTGCTGAAACATATTCAGCTTCTGCTGAAGATTGAGCAACTGATTGTTGCTTCTTTGAGGACCAAGAAAACACACCTGATCCAAGTGAAAAGGCATAACCTGAGGTGCTTTTCATATCATCAACATAGCCACCCCAATCACTATCACAAAAACCAAGCAACTTTGTGACGACCCGCTTGATAAAATCATGTTTAAAAATTTTTCTTTTAAAAACCAATGACTCACAACAAAGCAAATTGTCACAGTGGCATGGCGATACCGCAATATGCCACGAACCCATGCATTAACCTGGTTGACAATATTATAAGTCTCACAGAACTATATGCATCATCCATAATTATTTAGAGTTTATATCTTTACAGCGAATATAAATAACATAGACATAACTTAACACATTTGAGCTGACAATACATCTATGTGAATAATGCTTACATACAAAAGAATGGCTATACAAATGTGTCATATGCGACACGAGCCATGGACAAAATACCAACATCTAAGCATATACATAAATGCTCTAATAAAGAGGGCTAATAACTAGTCCAACAGAATCAACCCCCGACGCATCTAGGCCTCAAACATCGTGGCCCAAATACATGGCAATAGGATCCTCATCTACCGTCTCTGTACCTGCATCCACAACATTGTCTGCACCACAGGAATCACCACCACCCATGATGCAGGCGGATTTCATGAGCCAGCCGTCTCCATAAAATAGAGACGCTCAGTAGTATAAAACTTACTAGTTTTATCAAAAATAACAATTGAACTTTGTTCACACTTACAAGATACATAGCTCACAATAAAACATAGGGAATTCATCATGCAATGTTTAGCCATAACAATGTACATATATGTTCCATCTTATACCAGTCACATATGCATATTGATACATCTAGTATAAAAATCATACAAAACCAATCATCATCATTATACAATCATATGCTATTCATGCTTATCCTCATACTCATCATCTTGTGCTGGTTCCATTCTGAGGCCAACTCTACGGTAGGAAACTTGTCATCACTACCGGGAGCCGTCACCCCGTTTCACTTATACATATGAGGCCAGCCCTGCGGTAGGAGACTTGTAATCACTACCAGGAGCCGTCACCCCGTTTCTCTTTTACATATGAGGCCAACCCTACAGTAGGAGACTTGTCATCACTACCGGAAGCCGTCACCCTGTTTCTCGTTATGCATGGGCCAGCTCTACGGTAGGAGACTTGTCATCGCTACCAAAGTTGAACCCCATTTTCATATCAATGCATATGCCATGTTCATGCTTATGTCAATAAATCCTTGAATTCATATGCTATCATAACTCATATCATAAAATCATAGAATCATGTCATAAACTATGCAAACCATCAAAATGCTCATAACAACATAATCATCACATTATCTTGCAAACTCATAAAGCTCATAGAAACATTTCATCAATCATTCATCCAACACATCTCATAAAACATCATCAATAGTCATAGTATCTCAAAACATCATGCATCAATCGTTCAACCAAAACATCTTTTATACTTTAAAAATAGTACCCTTTTGCCCAGTAAGTTAAATACTTACCTTGTTCGCTTGAGTACCCTTCGGTGGATTCTTGACTCAACCGCAATGCACCTAAACATTTATATAATAAACACATAATTAAGCTCTATTCTTAGCTTAACAACTCTCACTATTTAAAAATACTTGAGCACTACAAGTATCACGTTCTATTGGTCATCCCAAATCTATTCAACTAAAGCCCTTAAAATCCATTATATATATATATATATATATATATATATAAAGCTAATGCATTAATTATCTAATAGCTTAGTTACATTGAACTATGATTCTACATCATAATATATTAAATCACTAAATTTTGATGCATATACATAGACTCTAGGTTAAGCATTACACTTAACCCTATAATTGTTATTCTCTTCTAAGCCATTTAATCTAGCAATTTACCCCCAATTTTATAGTTCTCATAACACTTACAACAATCATTATGATTCTATTATGACATATTAGAACATAAACCCTATAGTTATCAATTTCCATGGAACCTATGAAAACCTAGGATTAATTAACACTTTAAATGTAATTAACCCATTTAGATAGCATTCCTAGTGTTCACATACCAAAAGCCCCAATTTAATTCAAACTACATAAAATTAGGGTTTATGTTCATACTTTACCAATAGGTAAAATTAGAGTTTCAACACATTAATTCCATAACCCGGAACTTGTATAATGCATAGCAATCTATAACACATAAAAGCCCCAAGCTAATTTTAGGAATTAGGCTTCTAATTAAAATTCTCCAATTTTTGGACCTAATTAGAAATTCCCCAAATTATTATGATTTCTAGCTTAGAATGCAATGGGTAGGACAAAACCTTAAAGAGAAACTAGAGATTCAACCATATAACAAAATCTCATTCAAGAACCCTAATTTTCAGACCAAAATCAAAGCCCCACAAATCCTCACAATTTATAGCTTCCATCCCCACAAGTATAACGAAAATTACAAGAAAAGACTAAAGCTTTTACCTCACAAGCACCCATGGCCGAAACCCACATTAACTTCCTTACTTTCTTTTTTCTTCTTCTCCTTCTTCTTTTTCTTCTTCTTTCGAACGGCCAGCAACACCTCTCTGTCTCTCTCTCTCTCTCTCAATCTACAGCTCTTTCTCTCTCTAGCTCGTTCTCTCTCTCTCTCCCTATCGGTGTGGTGTGCATACGTGAGAAGAAGGAAAAGAGAGAAGAGAAAGAAAAGAAAGAAGGGAGGGGGAGAGTGCACGTGAGATGGGAAAAGGGAGAAAGAAATGGGATAAGGGAATAAGGGATATCCCACATAGCCAATGGTAGCCCAACACGTGGTATTAGTTAGATTTCCTTTTTATTTTAAAGCCCCATCTTTCATAATTTGCTATATTACCACACCTCATATTAATTCTATCTTTTTTCTGTTCTCTTTAATTCCCCACACTACATTTATTTATTCTAACCACAACTTATCATTACCATTAATCATTTACAACACTATAACTTATTATTACACTTTATTATTCTAATATCATTAACCTATTTTATTTATTGATCAATTGTCACACTAACATTATTATTAGTTAATCTCTTTATTACTAAAACATATATTACATAAGTATATCATCATTAAATAATATTGCTATTATATTATTATCACACAAATATTATTATTGTTATTAATCAATCTCATATATATCTAAATTATGATGAAATCATTATTATTATTATATCTATTATTCTAAATTATCCCATGTGCAATTTATCCCATTAATTAATTCATATTACTATAAGGTTACTAGTATAGCTTCATTATTTTCTCGGATCTTACAAACTTTACCATGGAATTTCTGCAATACCTTATTCCATAACTTGTGGTGCCTTGAATGTATCTAAGCACCATTTTTGCTACTGCAAAATGAAAATGGCTTGGAGAATGCATGAACCTTGATAGCAAACTTGCTGCAAACATAACATCAGGCCACGTAGCGGTGAGATATAGCAAGTTTCCAACCAAACTTCTATAGATAGTAGCATCCACCTTTTTTCCTCCATCTTCCTTCTTTAATTTTTCATTTAATGCAAGTGGTGTAGCCATTGGTTTGCAACCAACCATTCTGAATTTTCTCATAATTTTTTCAGCATACATTCTTTGTGAAATGAACACTCCTTTGTCTTGATAAACTTCAATACCAAGAAAGTAATGTAGCAGCCCCATATCACTCATCTCATACTTGTTCACCATATCTTTCTTGAATTCTTCAATCATTTTAGCATTGCTTCCAGTTAATATCAAATCATCAACATATAATGCAACAATAAGCAAATCAACATTACCTTGATGCTTTACATACAAGGTTGGCTCACTCTTGCTCCTTTTGAAACCACTTTCATTGAAGTAATTGTCAATATGGCTATACCATGCTCTAAGAGCTTGTTTCAGCCCATACAAAACTTTTCTTAGCTTATACACTTTCTCTTCTTCACCTTAGATGACAAATCTTTGAGGTTGTTCAACATACACCTCTTCTTTCAACTCTCCATTCAAGAAGGCTGATTTGACATTAAGTTGGTACAATAACCAACCTTTTTGAGCTACTAAAGAAATTAAAGCTCTCACTGTATCCAAGCGAGCTACTGGGGGCAAAAGTTTCATGAAAATCAACTCCGGGCTGCTGTGAGTATCCTTTTGCAACTAGCCTTGCTTTGTTTCCTTGAACCGACCCATCTACATTATACTTCACTTTGTAAATCCATTTCACACCAAAGATTTCTTTGTCTTGAGGCCTATCAACCAACTTCTATGTTTTATTTTTTTCAATAACTTCAATTTCATCTTCCATAGCTTTTCTCCAACTATCTTCTTTCATTGCTTCTTCAAAGTTTTCAGGTTCAACAACACAAAAGTTGCACCTTGCATAAATATCATCCAAATTCCTCAATCTCATTGGACTTGAGCTTGGAGAAGTTGAGCTTGAGCTTGGAGATGATGGTGAGCTTGGTGATGGAGTTGAACTTGATGATGGGTGAGTACTATCATTATTGCTTGCACTTCCTTGAGCTGGACTTTGATGTAAAACAGTCACCGGAACCAATTGTTCTTCAACTTGGCCTTGCTCCCAATTCCATTTAGATTTCTCATCAAATAAGACATCTCGGCTGATGATTACTTTGTTGGTTTTCAAGTTGTGCAGCCTATAGCCCTTTGACATTAAGTTATAGCCAACAAATCTCCACTTCTCACTTGTCTCATCCAGCTTGTATATTTTCTCCTTTGGAATTTGAGTATAGCAAATACAACCAAACACTTTGAGATGCTTGATTGATGGCTTTATTCCACTCCAAGCTTCAAATGGTGTTTTATCCCACACGGCCTTGGTTGGACATCTATTCATCAAATAAATAGCTGTGTATACAGCTTCAGTCCAAAATGCTTTTGGTAAGCCTTTTTCATGCAACATAGACTTGGCCATCTCCATAACAGTTTGATTCTTCCTCTCGGATACCCCATTTTGTTGTGGAGTATAAGAGATTGTCAACTGCCTCTCCACACCTTCATCTTCACAAAATTTATAGAATTGATTTGAGATATACTCTTTCCCTCTATCACTTCTCAAGACTTTAATAAAACAACCACTTTGCTTTTCAACAAGACATTTAAACTTTTTAAAGATATTAAACACTTCAGATTTTTGTCTTATGAAATAAACCCCAAGTCATGCGACTATAAATCATCAATAAAAAAAAAATGAAATACCTGTTTTGAGAATGAGAAGGAGTTTGCATAGGCCTATGTTAGTATGCACCAATTCTAGCATCTTCTTAGCCCTCCATGCTACATCTTTGGAAAATGGTTGTCGATGATGCTTCCCAAGAGCACAACCTTCACAAACTTCATTCTTTCCATTAATAATAGGAAGCCCTTGCACCATATGTTTCTAATGTAGTAGCTTGAGACTATGAAAATTCAGATGACCAAATCTTTTATGCCACAACCATGATTCATCAATTACACTAGCTTTTAAAGCCATGTCTTTGGCATATTTGAAAGTGAGTGGAAAACTTCTATTTGGAGCCATTTTAACTTCAACCACAACCAATTTTTCTCTTCCTTCATCATAAACTGTACAAGTACGGCCTTCAAAATGAAGAACATAATCATGCTCCATAAGTTGTCTAATGCTAAGCAAGTTTTGATCAAGCTCCAGAACAAATAAAACTTCACGAATTTTCTTCAGCCCTCTCTTGGTTTCAACTCCAACATTGCCTTTCCCTTTAACATCTACCAAAGCACCATTTTCCATCTTCACTTTAGAATGGAATGAAGTGTCTATGTGAAGGAAAATTTCCTTCTCCGGTATCATGTGATTGCTACAACCACTACTTAAGAACCATGCATCATTTTTCTTCTTGGAAACATGTTGACAAGCATAGAACAAGTTCCCTTCACTTTCTTTCTCCTCAGTGAAATTAGCTTGTTGATTGTTCTTCAAGAATCTACAATCCTTTTGCAAGTGGCCAAACTTTTAGCAATTAAAACATTAAGGCTTTCCTTTGAACCAACAATCTTTTTCAACATGACTACTCTTCTTGCAAATATTATATCTTTGTGAAGAGCCTTCCACACTTGGTTTTCTTTCATATCTACCTCTACCTCTTCCTCTTGGACTTCTTCCTCTTCCTCTTGCTCTAAAACTTCTACCTCCTCTAGTTGAGTCCCCTTCACCTTGTTCATGACATAATGCTCTCTTTTCAAAAAAATTTGAATTAACAGTGAGCTTAGATTGAAATGCACTCTCTATTGACTTTTCGGAGTGTCGTTCCAACCTTTGCTCATGAGATTTCAATGAACCCAACAACTCTTGGACACCTAAACTAAAGAGGTCTTTTGTTTCTTCAATTACACCCACCATAGGATCAAATTTTTCATGCAAGCTTATCAATATTTTTTCCACAATTCTACGATCAATCATATTTTCACCATAAGCTTTCATTTGATTTACCAACTCCAAAAATCTAGTGGAATAATCTTTCACACTTTCATTTTCTTTCATTCTCATATTTTCAAAATCTCTTCTAAGAATTTGGAGTTTGATGGCTCTTACCTTTTTATCTCCTTGAAATTCTTCTTGGAGAATGTCCCAAGCCTCCTTAGCTCTTGTTGCTCCCATAATTCTTGGAAAAATAGTTTCAAATCATCCCAAGAGCTTCTGCATCTTTGCTTTTGTTCTCCTTCAATTCCTATTTTTGAGCTTCGGTCAAGGTTGATGTAGATTCAGGTATTTCATATCCTAATTCTACCATCTCCCATAAATCTATGGAGACAAACAAGGTCTTCATCTTTATAGACCAAAAATCATAATTTTCACCAGACAAAATCAGTACCTAGACATTGCTCCAATTCATGCTTGTGTTGGCCATGGATTCTCCTTCAACTTATCATCTTCTTTCTCTTCAAATTTCTGCCCAAAGCTCTTCTTAGAACTAAGCTCTAATACCAAATTCTGTTGGCTAGATTTTCCAGCAAGACACACTCCAAGGGCAGTAGATTAAACAAGGAAAACACAAGAGAATAAGAAGAACAACTTACTGCAGAAATTCTGTAGAAAATGAGTAAAAAAACAGAGGAAAAACAGGGGAGAGGATGAGCTTTTTTCTGAAGAGAGCTTCTAGCTCTTTTTCGGTTCTATTTTTCTTCTTCTTACATTACAACTTTTCTGCAGCTACACAATACAAAAGACAAGAGAAACCTTTTACAAAAGTAAGTTCTAGAACCACACGTGGCTTCACAACAAACACACATTTTCACCTACTACAAATTAGAGTTTAATAAGCACAACCAAAGGTAAAAATTGACAAGTCAAAGCACATTAATTTGTAACAAATATATATTTACTTATGCACACAATTGTGCACACACCAACACAACTATAGAAAGTGTAGCATCAACTTTGATGCAAACATATTTTGACTTACGATCTAGTTCTCCCCAATAAGGTAAAGGGCTTGAAAAGGAAAAGTATGAAGAGAAACTAAGGAGGTTACACCTCAAATGTGTGGCATTTCGCACTATGTGGCTGTCAACTGAGGATTACCCATTGCTCCTGGGTAGGTTCTTTATTCTTGATTTCTTCTTCTCTTCTTTTTTCCAGTAAGGTATTTAATGTCAACATATTTGCTACATTGGTAGGATAGGCAAACCTGGGCATTTGTCTGTACACTTCCTTATTAGGGTTAGACCTTCCAATGAAGGTAATTTAATTCATTGTCAAATTTCCTGTTATGACATAAAGCTAGACACTGGGCATGTAGAAATGTTTAGGAGCACAACCATTCTTAAGGAATAGTATTATAACTAGAATCAAATTAACAATGGTGTATTAGGTTGTGGATATGTTTGGTTGTAGACTGCCTGTTTGTGCTGTTTTGTACTCTTGGTAAGCTTTAATTATGGCTTCTTTAGTACAATGCCTTTATGTGGGCTTGACTTATGTTGTATGTTGTTTTAATGATGGTTTGACAGTTTTTGAAGCATTGAAGAACTTGTAAAAGTTGAGAGAAATTCATCGTCTTCAGAGCTAGCTAATGAACTCTTGGTAAGTTTAATTACTTGACGAAGGTCATGTACGGTCATTAGTTGTCAGGTAATGAACAATTTCTTCTGGTATAACATGTCATACATATTGAGGTATATATATATATATATCTTCTAAACCTATAACATCGATATACTTGTAAACATTTAAACATATCGCCATGTTGTATGAAAAATATGTGAATGTCTATGTATGAATATACTAGTGTCATTCTTCAGAGAGAACAAATACTGGACAATTTTATTCTAAACAATTTTTCATAACGTTTAAATTGACCATTTGGCTGGCATAACCAGTTTGTGTCACTTCACTCCTATATGTGCATAATATGATTGAGCATGGTGTTTTTTACATGATTTTGTTTACAGATGATTCACCTTAATTGGGGCTATTAATAGGAATGGAAGCTAACAATGATAATTCTGATGTATCAAAACAGCTGCATTTCATGAATCTGAAAATTAATACATTCTATGCCCAACTACTTTCTTGATGCTCCCATTCTTGACAACAATTTATACCTTTATTTGCTTTTTAAAATGTAATGGATCCATTTAATTAACATTGGGTGAGTATATGTAGTCTTGTTCTTAAAACTTTAGAAAATATACAGAAAATGAAAAAGTTTAGGACATAGAGTGGCAATGTATAACTAGGTAATTGGTGCTTAACAGTGCCTCCATCAAATTTATCGCAGGACTGGTTCATGATTGTCAGCACTTAATATCTATGTCTACTTCTAACAATACTTCATATTCACATCCATCATTTGAACTGTGCTTCTTCTTTTTTTTCTTTTTTTTTTTTTGATGGAAAACCCCCACAAGGCAACATAATAATGTAAATTTGAAGGGAGTAAGCTTTGGCGTGGTGATCATGTGTAATTTAAAGCAATAGAACTCCAACATAGTTGAACATATCCTCCTGAAGCTGTGGGCAATTTGGCCTACTACATCGGACCTAGGACAAGAAAGGAAAATTTGAGAAATTGATAGTTTAAACATTTCTATATTTATCTAAAATGTAGCAAAGGAAACGAATGTATGATAACTATAAAGAAAAGTTAATCTTCCTTCGAAGAATTGCTAAGAAAGTGTAGGTAAAGAAGCACACATTGGAAGCCAAATACAGAAAAAGATATTAGATCTTTTTGTTAATTTCTTATATAATGAAAGAAGAGGAGAATGGATGAGTCAAATAAATAAAGTTAGAGTACATTCTGTTTCATTTTGGTTGTTGAGAAAACTAAAGAATAGAGGGAATTTTTAATTATATGTGGTAGAACCGAGGAATGGTTCAACCCCAAAAACAAACACATAGGCAATATATATATATATAGAAAATAAATTGTAGTACTTAATAATAAAACATCACAACTAGAACACAAGTATTCTTTTTACAAAGTGAAAAACCCATTGAATACATCAAAGAGAAAAACCATTCTATGGCTGCTAAATCCAAAAAAATCACTATTACAAGGAAGATTCAAAATACACACATATAAACTTACAAAGCCCCTTTGTAAATCTAATATTTCGTATGACGACAAGCTTCCCGCTTGCTTCCGTGCTAGCTAATATTTTTAAAGTGCATTTCCTCACCGATCCATCAGTAAACTCTTTGGTGTACAAGGGTTGTGTATGGTGTGGTTTGAGCAAAATCAAGAACAAAGTCCCATGTGAGATAAAGCTTCAAGCTTTTTAGAATCCGCACTTGGGTTAACCATGGTGAAGGAAGGTGTACATCTAGAGGGATTCTAGGATGTAATGTTTTCACTTTCTTTTTCACTAAAAAGTTCAAAGTTTGGTTGAGAGCAATGCGAAAGATAGATGCTAAATGAAGTCAAGATCTGATTTTCATCCTGCAAAAAATACACATCGCATCATGACGGGAGACATTCATGTCAAGAAGTGCAATTAGGATTTCATCGCTAACTTTCTGACATTTGGCAACTTTTAGCCGGTCACGTCAAGACGGGCTTTGCACGGGACAAGACATAAACTTTCTGACTCTATCTTCGTCTTGACAGGCTTTGAACAGGGTGGTAAGGCAGTAGTTTCTCTATAGCTCTGTGTTATGTCTCCATTGTGACGAGCTTCAACGAAAGAAGGCAGTTGCTTCTCTATGGCTCTGCTTCATGTCTCCATCTTGACAGGCTTTGAATGGAAAACACAAACCACTCAAACACTTCTTTTCACTCCGAAACCTTAGTTGATGAAAGATATTACATGTAAGATTTTGACCACTAAATGAAGCCAATTTCTAAAATTTAACAATATGTTTCGTTTTTTCTATTTCAGTTTATTATTTTATGGTGTATTTGGTACCTATTTGCCAAGTGGCAAAGTTTGGTCACATGAGTTTCACATCCCCTATTTTGATTATTCTAAGAGTAGTTCACTGATGTAGGTGTCAAGTTGTTAATATTTCAGAAGTATAGGTAAGAAGAGTGCAATTAAACCCAATCCTTTAGGGGAAAACAGTTATTTTTATGATAATATAAATACACACCATCTCATATGGATCATAATCTGGAAAAAAATAAATAAATAAATAAAACTAGGTTAGGGTGTCAACATGTGATGGGGCCAATTTTTCAAAACATGTGCTTACCAATTATCTGGGTCACAACAAAGAATTATCTTTTCCAACATTTAAGCTGCCAAAATGATAAATATTAGTTTTTGTGCTTTCAGCGTCAACCGAGTCTGTCTAATTGTGAACTCCTAATTGGTTTTCGGCCTCAGCTGTGAACATTTAAGTTGTCAAACTGATAACTATTATTTTTTGTCCAATATTTAAGATTCCAAACTGATAAATTTTTTTTTTTACCTACCCAAATATTATGAACTCCCCAATTCGTGATCTTTTCAATTAATCTGGTAAGTTCGTACCAACTGGAGTTAATTTGGGATCCTTGGATCCTTCATACAATACACTCTAGTTTATGAATATCATTTTGGATAAATACCACCTTCTCCCCCCAACACCCCACGGACATCCAGGACAAGAGAAGAAAAGGCTATATATGCTTTGGCATCCCTTGTTAACAAATAAGTGCAATTTGCTCCCTCCACTAAAATGCATTGCTATTACATTCTCACGCATTTTACTTATTTTGATATCTTGGTGTATTATCTAACATCTTGAGGTAGCTAGCTATTGAAGTTGATGAAAATTGGAAGCATCCTATATATATATAGGTGCTTGTTTTAGTATATTGATTTGTTAATATCGTTTACTAAGTTGCTTTTGAGTATTTTTTGGAGAAAACCTTTTAAATTCTCTTTGAATCTTCATGCTCTTCAAGGGTTTTCTAGATGGATGTGACGATCTGAAGTTGCTGAGAAATGGAACCTTGGAAATGGGTTCATCTGGAAGGTGGGCTACCGAGTGGGAAGCACATGCCAAGCCATTAGTATCTAAGGCAAGTCTATTCTTTCATATTCTCATATCTATACTAGAAAGTGAAATATAGGATACATAACTGATGCAGATCAGGTCACTCAAGAATTCGGACATAAGCGTTTGTTCGCAGGGGCGTTCAAACAGCTGTTCGAACGTGCAATTCTGGAAGGCTGGCAGAAGACCCCGTTCGGAGTCCCGTCCGAACGGCCTATGTTTCTTTATGTTTCTTTGTCTTGGCCTTCCGGACGGGCGCCATCAGTTTGTTTTATTTTCTAGCCGATTTTATGTTGTTATTTTATTAGGGTTAGGGTTTTAGGGGTATTTATATCATATTTTATTAGGTTTTGGGCTATAAATATATGCTTATAGCCTCTAGAGAAAGGGGAGTTTATGTTAATTATTGATTTTTATTAATGAGAATTAATCATAGTTGAGTTTATTCCTCATTTTCCTTCAAAACCTAAAGAGTATTTAACTTTTCAAGAAGAATTCTCAGATAATTGATAGACTCAAGATCTAGAATTACCTATATGCTGCTTTATTGTTATCTTCACTGCAACCTACCAAGTTAGATTGCATCAGTTGATATCAGATCTCAATTACTTTCCATGAATGGGGAGGAGTGACCGTTGTACAAACATGAACAAGGTGTACGTGTGCACGGAGACAGCCCGTAAGGAGCAACCGGCAATTTGCATGCGACACATTAGTGGTGGGCCGAACGGTTGTCGTCGCCAACCAAGACAGCAATTCACAGAGGCAGAAGGCAAATCTATTGCTGAACATTGGCAACACACGAAGGATCGACTCAGAGCTATGAGGGATCAAATTGAAGACCTCACAACCCAAGTATCCGACTGGTGTGGTCAACATGGGAATGGATCCGGAAACCCTTTTGCGGAGCACAGAATGCACGGACGTTAGCACCATGTGCAAGCTTATGCCAGTAGGTGGGTGAATGGCTTCGAACTCAATATTTTGAAATTCTACAGGGATCTACAACTCTTCAAAGGGGTGTCCGATGAACAACGAGCCTCTTTGGTGGTACGCACATTCCAAGGAAGAGTTGCTGCGTGGTGGCAACAATTGAAGCAAAATAGGGTGCCGCAAGGCAAATTGAAGATCAATAGTTGGGAGAAACTATTGAAATACATGCGAGTCACCTTCTTGCCCCATAAGTATACCATGAGCCAAAAATCACAGAATTGGAGACAAGGGTCTATGGCTGTGACAAGAAAAATAGAAAACTCTTACAAAAAAAAGGTGTTTAGGGAAACATGGGATGAGGCAAAGAGTCCACGACAGGCCAATTTAACCTTTACCCAATAACCTCAAATCCGTCTATCCAATCTATATGTGGAGGGGCAAGGTGAGTCCGTTGATGAGGAGTTCCTAGAATCTGAGATCCTTAATGAAGAGTTCGAGTATAAAGATGTTGAAGATCCTTCACAATGGTTCGTGGATTGGGATTCCCCCACCAACCTATGATGATGATGTCGGTGAGGAAGATCCCATTAAAAGACCTTTGCCATCCGACCTAGAGGAAGAGTATGTAGAAGAAGGGTCTTCTCCTATGTTTGACGGCACCTACCCCGAAGAAGATGACCCATTGGAAGAGGAAGAGCCCACGGATGACATCACCGATTATGAAGAGGTTGATGAAGACCTGCCAGGTGAATATACTACTTTTAATGGTGAAGAGGTTGATTATGTTGATTTCCTTGGTGTTGAAGATATTTTAAACTCTCCTAACAATGATTATGATGAGTTTGATGTGGATCAGAAAAATTATAGGTTCATAAGGGAAACAGCGGCTGACCCATTCTTGAGTATTTTCATGGCACGTGGGAGGGAGAAGAGACAAGAGAAGTAAGGCAAATCCGAAGAATTGTCAAGTGGTGTGTGGGACCTCACAACAACCCTCAAAGTATTTCAATGATGAAGAACACCATGCTTATTATGGGCTGTTGTCTTGTTTTGATCTTGAGGAAGGGCAAATGGAATGAGTTGATAGGGCATCTGAAGGACCGTGGAAAGAACCGACTGAATTCGAGGTCGAATTGTCTCCAACCAGGGGAAGATGATACAGATTGGATAGCTCAAGAATTCGGACAGAAGCGTCCATTCGCAGGGGCGTTAGGACGGCCGTCCAAACGTGCAATTCTGGAAGGCTGGCAGAAGACCCCGTTCGGAGTCTCGTCCGAACGGCCTATGTTTCTTTATGGTTTTTTGTCGTGGCCGTCCAGACGGCCATATATCCCGTCCAAACGAGCACCGTCAGTTTATTTTATTTTCTAGCTGACTTTATGTTTTTATTTTATTAGGGTTAGAGTTTTGGGGGTATTTATGTCATATTTTATTAGGTTTTGGGTTTTGGGCTATAAATATAAGCTTATAGCCTCCAAAGAAATGGGAGTTTATATTGATTATTGATTTTTATTAATGAGAACTACTCATAGTTGAGTTTATTCCTCTTTTTCCTTCAAAACCTAGATAGTATCTAGCTTTTCAAGAAGAATTCTCAGATTATTGATAGACTCAAGATCTAGAATTACCTATCCACTGCTTTATTATTGTTCTTCGCTGCAACCTACCAAGTCGCATTAGTAACATTTATTTATAATGATAATTGTTGGGGTCGTTTTCCTCTCTCATGTTTGAGTTCCCTAGGTGGCCTTTAATTTAGGGGATAATACAATTTGTTCTAAACCTCATGAGAGATTTTGACTTTCAGGTTATCTCTCAGAACTTTGATTGGCTAAAAGTTACAATGTTTCATCAGTTAATGGTCTCTCATCTGTTGTATTGTACTAAAAGGTTACCTACTTTTATATGTTGAGTTGATATCTCAGGAAAACTGGGTGTCTGAATTGGAATTTTATTTGTTGTATTTTGCTAACTTCTATCTTAAAGAACCAAAGTATACTTAATTGTAAGGGTGAAAACCCGGTCCCGGTTCCCGGTTATTGGCCAAAACTGGGAACTGGAACCGGAGTACCTGGTTTTTGATTTTTGAAAACCGGAACTGGAACCGGGTTCCTAGTTAACTGGTTATACAATAACCGGCCGGTTCCGGTTGGCACCCGGTTATCCAAACTGGGTAACTGGTTTTTAAAATTTTTTTGCATTTTGGGTTTATTTTAGGTATTTGGCCTAATTTTTGGGCTTATTTTAGGTATTAGGTTAATTTTTGGGCTTAGTTTAACCATTTTGTGCCCCATTTAAAAAATAATAATAATTCAAAAATATTAATAAATATACTAAATTCAAATATATATATATATATATACCCGGTTACCCTGTTAAAATCTGGTATTTAAAAACTCCAAAACCAGTAACCAGAACCGGGCTCCCCGGTTACTAGTTTTTCCCAACCTGTTTTCCGTGTTTTTTTTTATATATATACCCGGTTACCCTGTTAAAATCGGGTATTTAAAAACTCCAAAACCAGTAACCAGAACCGGGCTCCCCGGTTACTAGTTTTTCCCAACCTGTTTTTCGTGTTTTTTTTTTTAAATAAATAAATAAATTAGGCTTACAAACAAATTTTACAAAAAAAACTTTTACAACATAATGTGGCACAATATAATTGGATTTCTCAAAAGTTGAATTTATCTCATTTTCAATCATGTTGTGCCACATCGTGTTGTAAAAGTTTGTTTGTAAAATCTTGTTTGTAACCCTAGCATTCATCTTGTTTTTTTACACGCCTACTTAATTGTGATGATTTTTTAAAAAAAATAAAGATTTGATCAACAAAAATTTCTGGTTAATTGTACTATCCCTCATTTTCTTCTTTTGTGGTGCAAGGGAGATGCTATTTAGGTTCTGTTTTTATGTTTTATGGCTTAAGAGAGTAGCACATGACATGGAACAGTAGCATGTAAATCTTGTGCCACTCGAACAAGAATTATCGGTTGATAATTTATGTTATGTGAAAACTTCAAAACTCATGGCCATCTTATGCATACTTCGTAATAAGTGGATTGCTAGATTTAGACCATTCATTTTGTATCAAATGGTTTCATTTTGTTAGTGATACTATGAAATTGGTGTAAATTGAGGTACATGCATCTAGGGGTAGGGATTAATCGGTTACCGATTACCGACCGTTTACTGAAATTAACCGAACCGATATTAACCGCAACCGATAGTTATCGGTCAGTAATTGGTTAAAACTTATATACCAATAAGCTTATTTGTCGGTAATCGGTCGGTTAATAATTTGTTATCAAAAAACCGATATAACCGATAAGGGGGTACAAATGTAATTCTCAATTTTTTTATTTTTCAAAATATACAATTTATAAAAAATTTGGTGCATCTTGGGCATTATTGTCTTCAAAACTGTAATCAATTTTTTTTTTTCCAAAGTTACTACCCAAATGTTTTATCATGGCAGGATATATTATTTTGCGAAATATGTCATCATCTTATTGGATAATGACACATCACTACAAACCAACTTTTGAAAAAAATAAATAAATAAATAAAAAATAAAAATAAATGTAGTATTTCTCTGATTGATTGGGTCACCATTGATGCAACCAACTGGTGGGTCTATCTATGGCCACGTCCAACTGGGTTCACATGTTTAAGTATTGAGCTAGCCCATTAGGGCTAGGTTTATTAATTCAATAGATCAAAAGCGCAATGAAATTACAATCCCAAGCCCAGAGCAACATTAGTAAGACAAACCAAACCTCAATATTAATTATGCGGAACGTAAAGGTCTACATAAAGAGTAATGTTACACATACTCTTACTTCTTTACATCCACTTCTTTACACTTATAGATGGCTTTTAAAACTACCATTAAATTTTAAATTGATCTTTATTAGATTTTAATCTAATAGTGATTTTAAAAGCCACCTATAAATGCGAAGAAGTAGATGTAAGGCATTTTTACGTGCTTTAGTGAATGGGATAATGCATATTGTACCATAGTGATGATAATAATGAAAATATTAATAGTAAATAAGTTGAGATATTGCATGTTACCAGTGGGCTGGTGAGTTGCGTGTTGCTAGTATCATATAAGGTAAGGGTGATAATTAGCTGTTAAAACAACAATGATATAATGGCTTGTACCGAGGGTATAAAAATAACATAAATAAGACTCTACTAAACCAAACGATCATTGTATAACTATCATTAATGAAACAGTAGACTTATTTGTTTGTCTATGTAAACATGGTAACGTCATATTTAAATAGGCTATGATGCTAGCTAGTATGGAGGACTCTAGTGTTTGTTTTGGTTTGTTTTGGTAATCACTGATGTTCTAGCTATGTTGTTTTGATATGTAATTATTTCCTTCGTTATGTATTATAGGACTCTTTAAGCTTATGTTTCCTTATAATGTATAATTACTCTTAAACATGTTTGCTTATGTGCAGCATGTGACACTTATGTTTATTTGATGCACTAGTGTGTATTTATTGACGTAGAAATGTCACGTCCGAAATCAGATATTTTCACTTACGCTTTTATTGTGTAAAGGCAAAGAGTTACAATTTGTTGATACAAAAGTTTTTGTTTTTTTGTATTGCTTTTCATTAGTGCTCGCCAGTTAGTTTAAAAGAAACCAGTTGGATAATTGAAGAGTATAATAATGAAGGACTTTGTCGAATGGGTTTGGCTATATATCCTTTACTCTATTTTGTAACATAATGGATGCTCTTTCCTCAACCCAGATGCAAATTTGTTTCGTTTGAAACTGATTTGTGAAGATTAGGGAAAACATGAATTTTGTGAACAACTAAATCAGCCCCATAGAGACATGATTTACGAGTAATTTAGTTTTAGACACATACGTTTGCTATAAGGGTAAAGCCCTATAGAGCTACATTATGCTCTCTTATTGATTAATATGATTGCTTAAGAGGCTATATTTATAGAGCTTACAAATGATTTGAATTTATTCAAAACGAATCTAATCCTAATCAAATCCCTTCATTTTGGGCAATTCAATTTCATCAAACCTCTAAATTTAGCATAATCCAATCTTCATTATAAAGATTTTTATCTTTATCATCTACTCTAACATTCTCTCTCAAACTAAAGGTAAAGATTCTGGAAGCTTAAGTTTATAAAGAAATGTATTTTATTTTGCTGCGCAGGTTGGAGATAATGGCCAGAAACTCGCTAAAGTTGGGAAGAATTAGCAATGGTGACCGGAGATGAGTCTTTAACAACAATAGGCTAAGAAACTTGGGGTAAAAAAGGCCTAAAATGAGTCAAACAGGGGCCTAAAATGCACATAGGTCATCAAACAAAACCAACAAAAGTCGGACCTGTGCAATTAAACAAGACCAACAAAGGTCTAAAGACTAGGCGAAAAAATGGGTCACATGGATCAAATATGGCCATTTGGCTTTATTTTTTATTTTTTATTTTTTATTTTCATTTTTTATTGAATGATGCAACCTGACACAATACCTGATGAGATAAGAAAAATTGTATGATGAAGCAAAAGACTCGAGGGACAATTCAGGTAGACTTTATGCGTGTGGTACATGTTTCATGACCACCAATGGCCCACACAAAAAAACAGTAACGAAGCACAAAAATTATTGGGTCTGAAAAGGAGTAGAACAGCTACAGTGATGAAACACGAGAGGCTGCGCACTCTTTGACCACACAAGAGAGAAAGAATAAAATATTTATTTTTTATTATAAAAAATAAAAATATCATAAAAAAGAACCATCTCATTTCACAGATCCAATGAATCCCGACAAATTCAATAGTAAATGCACATAAATTTTATCATTTCTCATTGCTCACAGCTAAATAGAAGTAAAAGAATTTGGCACTAGCCACGTAAGAAAAGAAGCAACACATTACGAACAAAATAGTATAGCAGAATGCAAATTAATGAGTCAACGAAAGCATTCGGGTAAGCACATACTCTTTAAGTCTTATCAATCCGAAGGGCTGAAGATATAGCAATTATTTTGGCCCTTGTAAAAAGAAAACTAATTCTTAAAAGGTGCAAATGTAAAAATACAGAGCATCTGAAGTTGTTCTAAATCCAAACATAACGTTAAAAAAACAAAAACAAAAAGGAAAAACGAAAAACCAAACAGTTGATTAAAATCCATAGAGTGTGCTGCTGCTGCTGACGACTCCTGCTCCACGGTAACAACATTGAAAAGAAAACGCAGGCAGCAGAGGGTTAAACAGGTTGACAATGAGAAAAGAAATGAAACTTATAGCTTGTCCTCGAACTCGGAAAGCGGGGTCATCTGCTCCTTCAAGCCCTTTCTCTTGCGGATGTCTGCAACAAGCTGAGAAGCCTGTGATCCAGCTTCCAATGGATCTGATGCCATCATGTCCCAGTGATCAAAGACACATTGGGGGAAAGCTTGCCCTGAGGTTGCAGCCCTCAAAGTGCTTGAGAATCCGAAAGATTCAATGACAGGAAGGTATGCCTTGATGTTGTATAGTGGGGTACCAGGCCTCTGAATTTCCTCAAACACATGCCCACGTTTCTGGTTAAGAACACTGTAGATACCACCAAGTGCCTGCTCAGGAGCTTGGATCTCAACCAGGTATACTGGCTCAAGAAGCCTGGGCTTGGCTGTAATCTGGGAAGCATAAATAACCCTCCTAGCAGTTGGAATCACCTGACCACCTCCTCTGTGAATGGCATCAGCGTGAAGAACAACATCACAGACTTCGAAGCAGATACCCCTCATGTTTTCTTCAGCCAATGCACCTTCCTTAGATGCCCACTGGAACCCTGCAACAACAGAATCCTTAATTTCATTCAGGTACTGAACTCCCTTACACATATCAACCACCATGTTAGGGCCAGTGGTCTCAGGGCCAAAACACCAGATTTTCTTAGCTAGATCCTTATCCCAACCAAACTCCTCAGACAAGATTTTGGAACGAGCTTTAGGATCATCCCTTGGGCCGATGCGGCCATCATCAATGGCCTCTGCAAGCCCCTCTTCCATGGGACGTGCTTCCATGTACAGACGGTTATGCTTGTTGGGCGACTTGCTCATCACAGTACGGCATGACTTCTCAAGGACTGTCTCACGGAAGGAGACAACAGGATCAGACTTGATAATCTCCGCTCCACCCATGAAATCATCCTGCAAATCCTTCAAACAGATCTCAAGGTGGAGCTCTCCAGCACCGGCTATGATGTGCTCCCCAGACTCTTCAATAGTACAGACGACCATAGGATCTGACTTGGCCAAACGTTTCAGGCCCTCAACAAGCTTAGGAAGGTCAGAGGCAACCTTGCATTGAACAGCCACACGCACAACAGGTGACACAGAGAACTTCATGGCTCGGATTGGGTGTGCATCAACTTCCTTCTCGTTTGTCAAAGTAGCGTTCTTGGTGATATATTGATCCAAACCAACCAACGCAACAGTGTTACCACAAGGCACATCCTCAACTGTTTCCTGCTTCTTACCCATCCAGATAACAGTTCTCTGCACGCTCTTAACATACAAGTCCTTCTTTTCCCCAGGCACGAAGTTGGGACCCATGATTCTGACCTTCAAACCAGTTGAGACCCTTCCAGCAAAGACCCGACCAAAGGCAAAGAACCTACCCTTATCAGATGCAGGAATCATTTTTGATACATATAGCATAAGAGGCCCATCAGGATCACAGTTCCTGATAGCATTAGCATAAGCATCATCAAGGGGACCCTCATACAAGTTTTCAACACGATACCTTTGGGCCTTGGATGGGGAGGGAAGGTGAAAGATCATCATTTCCAATAGGGCACTACTTGCTGGAAGCCAGGTCTGCATCACACGTTTCATCAATGCCTTACCCATTAAGTCCTTCTCTTCCGACTTCATGGTGACACCAAGTTTCGTCAACATGGGCCACAGTTTGTCCTTCTGGTCATTCATGCAAGTGTTGATAATCTGCTTGATAGGTTCATAGCAAAACTGAACAAAACCACGCTTGCAGGTGGGAGAGCCAGTATTCTTGCTGGTCCATTTCTTCGTAGCTGGGTCAAAGAAGTTCTCACCCCATAGCCGTTCCATCATTTTTGACTCGTCAACTCCAAATTTGGACGCATACATCTTTGCAAAGTTTGTCAGTGTAAAGGCCCAGCCATGCAAACCAGCAGAGAAAGCAACTGTTCCTTTCTCGGGGTAAACCTGGACATCACCAAGGAGGGGATCTTCATATGTAGCCATGATGACATTAGCATTCTCAATAACCCTCTGGAATGTTTGGTAAGCCTCCTCTCCATCAACCTGGAGCTCAAGAAAACACCTGTCCATCTTGTTAACTGTCAAGACAGGCCTAATCCTTTCTCCCAAGGCCTGTCGAAGCACGGTTTCTGTTTGGACACAAACACCTTCGACACAATCAACAACCACAAGTGCACCATCAGTAATGCGAAGAGCAGCAGTAACCTCCGATGAGAAGTCAACATGCCCGGGGGAATCGATGAGATTGATAAGGTACTCATTCCCATGTCTCTCTCCCTTGTAGCTCTGCAGAGCCTCATCAGTCATCTCATAGTAGAGGGAGATACCAGTAGATTTAATTGTTATGCCACGCTCCGCTTCATCCGCACGAGTATCTGTCATCCGGACATCACCTGCAGTTTCTTGTGCAATGATACCAGCAGCAGCCACAAGAGAATCCGTAAGTGTAGACTTCCCTGAAATTTTATAACCAAATACATCGTTAAAACTTGAAGAACCAAAACATTCAAATAACATTGTTAAAGTAGTATAAGGCATACTATAGAAAGCCATAGAACAAGGGCTAAAGTTCCAACATCAAATAACCTTCCTGGACTTCAACAAACCAAACAAAAGATATTGCATAATAGGAGGCATACAAATAAAACTAAAAGTAGGCATTTAAAAAACGACAAGTCAAAATGAGCATCCATCTTGCCCCTAACGGATGTAAAAACCTCCCACTTATGCATGCTACAGTCAACTGCAATACCCCCTATCAACAATACCACAAATTTATTGCTCGACTAGTCCTCTCTTGCTAGAGACAAATGTTTAGTCATATATGCAGATATAAATTTGCATAAATGCAAAACTTACATTAGAAAACTTTCATAACTAAAAATAAACCTAGTAAGCCAAAGTAAAATAGAAATCATACCATGATCAACATGCGCAATAACAGACATATTACGAATATTGTGCTTGTAGTCCATAATCCTACGAAGCTCGTCTGCTGTGAACTTCACCTGCACACATCACAAACAATTTTTCATTAACCACAAATACAAAATAGAAAACAAAATCAGCAACCAAACAAGCCATATAAGATATAAATGACGTACCATCTTGGCTGGCCTTTAAATGGCACGAAAAAAGAAAAGGTATTCGCACCGAGGTCTTCCTCCAAGAATCAAATTAAAACCTGCCCACAAGAACAAAAATTTTAGTCACGGTTTACATTGACACACGCACAGAGCAAAGAACACAAATATAATATTGTTTTAACCCAAATTATACTTTTTTTTTCTTTTAACAACCATAAGACAATCTATAGGGGAAAAACACATTTGCTGAGAACAGGGTCCGCACAAATCATAGAATCCGCGTCACCCAAGAAACAGTATGAGCTCCATTCAAACATGTAACTCTCAGCAGTCATTAATCAACAATCTAAACATCCTAAAACCTCTTACAATAGTTGTATTTGTTTCAAGAAGATAACATATATATATATATATATATATATATATATATATATATATATATATATATATATATATATATAGCGATTTAACCAGTTCCATGTAGGATAATTTTCGGGGGTGCGGTGCACGGGACGGGGACGGGGACGGGGTTTACTCTGCAGGGTGGTCCGAAGTAGGTTCCTCGACACAAGAAAAATAAAATAAAAAAACTACACGCATATGTATATATATGCAAAGGAACAGAGAAGAAAATTCAGCAAAGAAAAAATAGAATACGGAACCAATCAGAATCAAATGTAAACATTATGCATATATACATATAAGTTATAACATAATTTTGTTCGATGCATAAATACTGCACCCTCCCAACAAATCATCAAGAAAGCCAATACAATACTATTTGCTTATCAGCTGTTTAGAATCTGGATTTAAAAGAACAACTATAAAAACGATTCTCAATAATCAGTCTCGTCCGGATCTCCAAACGAACAACACGAAAAAACGCAAAAATATACAAAGAAAGCGCAAATGAATCATTAAAAGAAGTGAAGCTGAGGACGAAGGAAGAGCAAACCTGAGGGCAGCCTCTCTGAGATGCAAACGTACTGTGACGGTGAGTGAGCGAGCGAGCGGGCGAGAGATGCCTATATCTATATATATACACATGTATCTTGTGGTCGACCTCGATTTCGCCTAGGGTTTTGTTATTCGCTGGGCTGGGTTGGATTTCGCTGACTTGGGCCCCGAGCCTACTATTTTAAGGCCCAAAATAGAATACCAAATTAGCCCCTAAAATGTCTGATGACTGCGACTGCTATGTCTCAATGCATAGTATCGATATTTTAGGTTAATTGATTAGAAACATGCAGCAAACTTAAGTGGGATTGGATTAATAAAAATAAAAATTACAAAAAAAGCGAGTTGGAAACCACAAATTAAACTACAGTACATACATCAACAGTGCAAGATAAAATTTAAAATCTTTAAATAGGCCCAAAAAAAATGGCTTGGTGACGGAGAATAGGGAAAAAAAAAAAAAAAGACTTAGGGACGGTAAGGTCTTTTTGATTATGGACACCACACCCAACTGGGTCTTTAAACCCTGGCTAGATCATGGGTCTATGTGATAGAGATAAGATTAATATTAGATAGGTTTAAGGATTAAAAATTGAATTGAAATGATCCCTAAGGGGTAGCTCAATCGGCTGTGAACCACGCCTTATGAAGCGAAGGTCACAAGTTTCGAATCCCCCTACCCCTTTCCTTGTGTGGACATGTCAAAAAAAAGAAAAAATAGTTGAATTGAAATGATTATTTAAATTAGAATTATATTAGAATTATGTTTAATTAGAACTCTTGTCAGTTTATACTTCTACTGTACTTTATTTAAAGAGCATATTGTTGTTAGTGGAAAATAATGAAGAATTATTAAGCAAAAGTTTATTTGTGGTCTATTTCTAATCATAATTGGATTTGTTTGTAGTCTCTCCTATTCGAAAGGAGTTCAATATTTCTGTTTATAAAGAGTGGTTTATAAGGAGTTGATGTCCATCACTTTGACCATTAAGACCCACGATCTAGTCATAGTTCTCTTTTCATGATATTTTTTTAAGACTCATTTGGTAGGGAATAAAATAATTATTTCTTTATTTGGTTGAACATTATTTCAAAGAATAGCTATTACCAGGAAAATAATTATTACTTTATGAAAAGAGATGGAATGGTTTTCCAACCTTTTTTTTTTTATTTTTAATTTTTAATATAAAACTAAATATACATTTAAAAAAAAAACTGAAAATCACAAAACCATAAAATGGGACCCTTTTTCCCGTGTTGATTGTCTTTGTTGTCTCCTCCTTGATGTTCTTTCTCTCTGTTTTTTTTTTTTTTTTTTACTGGGTTCAATATCTATGTATGAGAAAAACGAACCAGCATCTCCATCAAAAGCCAAGAACTTTCCTAATAAAGTGTGACCCATATGTCAGTAATTTAAATTATAATTAGGAGTGTTTCGTAATTTATTTCGAATAAATAATAATTTGTGAAACTAAATAAATTAAAATTAATTTTATTATAATTTTTATTCAAAGGAACAATTGTTATATATTAAAAATTTGACATACCTATAAATAGTAACGACATAGGTCAAAAATAATTCTCTTTCTTCTAAATTTTGTTTTGGGTTTCTGTTGTTGAGACGTTCTTTGATTGAGCAAATATTGCTAAAAATAATTCTAACGTTTATGTTTTTTTTTTTTTCTAATTGAAAAGAGGGGGGAGGGGCGACCAGTGTAGATTTCTCCCCCTGGGCGTGACCATAGGGGCCCCCCTCGCCATGGAATGTCCGGTTTGAGCCATAGCTACTGCCTAAGCGGCGAGCCCGTCACCACAGCCCCACAAAGGTGCGAGTTGGTAAAGCCCAGAGTTGAGCACGCACTACTACCACAAGCGGGTTCGAACTCGTGCCCCTGGAGGGAGGGATTTACCCGGCTGCTTTACCATCTCGACTACCACCTTGGTGGTTTCTAACGTTTATGTTAATTTGTTCAAGAATGCCATTTTTGTTGGTTTTGGTTTTCTTTCTGATATATAGCCTCTATCAATAAATATCAATAAAATTAATTACGTAGCGAAACGTCTGAGTAGACTTGAAAGACACCGCATGCATGCTGTAGTGGAAAATGGTACCGTTTTCCACTAAACGGTACCGTTTTCCAATGTTAAAAATTAGGTTTAAAAAATTAATAATAAATAATTCATTAAAACTTAAAAATTATAAAAAAATAATAATTAAAAATCTAAAAGTATTAAAAAAAAAATTAATAAAAAATGGGCTTTCATTGTTCCAGGTCGTCGTTCATCATCTCCTCCGGCGGCGGCATGTCGAAATCCTCCTCCATTTTCCCACGCACAAGAACAATGCTCAAAACTTGCAATAGAGATGACCTGTGCTCACTAGCAACCTTTATGTCTGTGTTCATGTGCTGCAGAAGCTTGAGAAGGACACCAGGAACAAGATTGGCAATGTTTTGTACCTTCAATTTGCATTACACTGAAAATCCAGATGGAGAAATATTCAAGATTTCAAATGTGAACACAAAAATCTTGCAGAAAGGGTCACAAATATAGAGTTTTTTTTTTTTTCTTGTGACATTCTCAAGGTCAGAAAGGGTCCCATTCTCAAGGTCTGCGCGTGGAAAAATGGAGGAGGATTTTGACATGCTGCTGTCGGAGGAGATGATGAACGACGACCTGGATTTGCCGGACGAGGGCCCCATTCTCAAGGTGTGTGTGGGAAAATGGAGGAGGATTTTGACATGCCGCCGCCGGAGGAGATGATGAACAACGACTTGGATCTGCCGGACGAGGGCCCCATTCTCACGGTCTGCGCGTTGGAAAATGGGGGAGGATTACGACATGCCGCCGCCGGAGGAAATGATGAACGACGACCTGGAACAATGAAAGCCCTTTTTTTTTTTCTTTTTCTTTCTTTTTTTTAATTTTTAGCTTTTTAATTATTATTTTTTTATAATTTTTAAGTTTTAATGATTTTTTTATTATTAATTTTTTAAACCTAATTTTTAACATTGGAAAACAGTACCGTTTAGTGGAAAACGGTACCGTTTTCCACTATAGCATGCATGCGGTAGTTTTTCACTACCGCATGCAAGCCAGATTCGAAAGACAGAATATGACATCGATATCTCCGAAGCGATCTAGTTCGAACTCACCTACACAAATTACAATGTCTTACACATCCCCTCGTACGTGTAGAGATGTTAAAAAATAAATAAAAATAAAAAATAATATGACATCGATCCCAATAAGCCAAACAAAGCCCACTGGTGAAAGGAAAAAAAAAAAAAAAAAGGGAAAATTTCACTTTAACTCCTTGAAGTTTCACTCGATTTTACAAATTCTCATAGCTTTTAAGTCTCTTATTTTGGACCTGTAAACTTTCAATTACTCTCAATTAAAACCCTTAGTTTTAACAGTTAAAAATACAAAAAAAAAAAAAAAAAAAAAAAAGATCAAAATATCTTTGATTTTATTTTTTTTAAATAAAAAAACGTTTTGAAAGTTTGAATTTTATATAAAAGTCAGGGGTATAACTATCATGTAACGTTTAAAATCTGACATAGGGTCCACATTGAGAGTAATTGAAAGTTCAGGGATTCAAAATGAGAGATTTGAAAGTTCAAGGAGAATTTGTAAAATCGAATGGAAATTCAGGAGCCCAAAATGAAGTTTTCACAAAAAAAAATAATAATAATAATAAAATAAAAACAATAAATTTGAATCAGGCCACTCTCTTCATGTTTCCACTGGTGTTGATGGTGGTGGCGTCTCCGCCACTTTCCGAGTCACGGTGTTGTTGAGCTTGGCCGGTAGAATCTGCAGGATGAAGGGCTGCGCCGCCTTCAGATATATTTCGGGCGCCGGAAAAGAGATCAACCGGTTCAAAGTCTGCTATCTTCCCACCTTCAAGAGGCGTGTCGTGCTTGTAAAGCACCCTCACAACTTCGTCATCATTAATCCTCATACTCGATATCATCCTTGCTCTTCGCCATTCTCTCAATGATCGATTTCTCTTCTATGTGTGTTGGGGTCGTCTCCGGTGACTATATAAGCTTATTATTGCAGTACGTGGTAGATTATATCAAGGAGAAGTCGACAACTATAACTTAAAACTGCCGCGTGGCTTCCTTTTTGCTCTCTCTTAGATTTGCCTCACCGCCATGTTTTTTCTGTGGGAAATGTTAGAATGCAATAATTTTCCTACATTTTCACCACAAAAAGCTGATGTGGCAGGTCACTCTTAATAATTTATTGTTAAAATTTTCTTTTATTTTTAAATCAAAACAAAAACTGTACAAGGGGGGTGGCTAGTCCTGACTGGCCACCCCCAATGGCTAAATCCAAAAAAAAATAAAATAATTCTTTTTGGTCCTCAGGGTGGCCGGACCACCCCTAAGAGACTAGGGGTAGCTTCGGCCACCCTAGACCATCCCTTGCAGTTTTTGTTTAGTTTTTTATAGTTTTTTATTGTTTTAATTTTGACTTAAAAATAAAAGAAAATTTTAATAATAAATTATTAAAAGTGGCCTGCCACATTAGCTTTTTATGGTGAAAATGTGGGAAAATTATTGCATTCTAGCATGTTGAAATTTCTTAGCTTTGCAAGAATTTTTTTAGGCATTTCACAGAATGTGTAGATGATTTGGAAAATGAATAACTACTAGTAGAAATAGAAGAGTGTTGAATATAACAATACATATGCAAATATTGGAATTGAATCAAAATTACAAAAAACTCCATATATTTTTTTTCAAACTCAAAAAAATAAAAAAATAAAAAAAAATAAAAAATACTTGAAATAAAATGGGTGGCCGACCACCCATTGGTGTTGTTGGCCACCCACAAAAGCGGCCAGGGGGTGGCCACCACTTAAGCAAATATGGGCCCAAAATGCGGTAGGGGTAGTCGCACCACCCTAAACGACTAGGGGGTGGCCCCCCGAGGCATCTAGGGGTGGTGCGACCACCCCCGACCTCTTCTGCGGGTGGCCGACCACCCTAATAGGTAGTCAAGCCACTCACTTTATTTTTCATATTTTTTTATTTACTTTTTATTTTGTTTTAAATTTAATTTTAAAAAAATTTATATGGGTATTTTTGAAAAGGGGAAATATAATATGAGTCCTTAAGTTAACGCGTCAAAATTAAAAATTCCCTAGGTTTTTTTTTTTTTTTTTTTTTTTGTACAATTTACTCCTTGGGTCAATCGAAACTACAACAAACTCCCTACCGTCAAAATTTTTTAATAGCCGTTAAGGCCACTAAAAACGCATCGTTTTACCTTATTAAAATATTAAATTTTTATTAATTTAATTTAAAAAATTAAATCTAAAAAAAAAAATTTAAAAAAAAATTGAAGGGTGGCCATGGATAGCTGCAAGCCACCCCATGGGTGGGCCACCCCTCCACCGATGGGGTGGCTCGCGGCCACCCCATGGGTGGAAAGGGGTGGCCGCGAGCCACCCCAAACCACCTGGGGGTGGCTGGCGGCTGCCCCATAGGGTTGTTGCCACCCTTGGCCAATCCCTCAATTTTTTTCTTTTTTTTTTTTTAAAAAAAAAAAAAAAAAAAAAAAAATTAGATTTAATTTTTAAAATTAAATTAATAAAAAAAATTAATAGTTTAATAAAGTAAAACGGTGCGTTTTGAGTGGTTCTAACAGCTGTTAAAAAATTTTGACAGTAAGAATTTTATTGTCATTTCAATTGACCGAGTAAGTAAATTGTCGAAGAAAAAAAACCTAGAGAGGTAGGAATTTTATTGTCATTTCAATTAACCCAGTGAGTAAATTGTCGAAGAAAAAAAACCTAGGGAGTTTTTAATTTTGGCGCGTTGACTTAGCCTCCTAGGGACTTATAATATATTTTTCCTTTTCAAAAATGTATTTCATTCCTTAAGGATTAATTAAGCCACTCATTTTTAAGTTGCTTAACTAATCATGTGCGTATGAGATTAGTAGTCTCATAAGAATAAACTATTCCCGGGAATAATGTATTATCAAACAAAGAAATAGCTATACCTAGGATTAGTTAGTTTATTCTAAAATTCTATTTTACAAACCAAACATGGCCTTATTGTTTAATAACTAATCTTGTTTTTTTTTTTTTTTTTTTTTTTTTTTTTTTTTTTATGAATAATAACTAATCACAATTTAAAGTCGATCAACTAGACCAATTTTTTTTTAGTTTTTTAAGCTTATATATTCATTTTTATAACAAAGAAAAAATAATAATAAAATAATAATAATAAAATAATAGTTAACTAAAGGCTCCGTTTACTTCGACGTAAAATGGTTTCCAAAAAATAATTTCTATATTTTACGGTGTTTACTTCGACATAAAATAGTGGTCAACGGAAAATATTTTCCTTTTGACTGAAAATTCTTCTTTAATTTTCGAAAAATGGTTTACGGTTTTGAAAACCGTAAACCATTTTCCAACTATGAGCATCTCATTCTTAAATCAATAGACATTGCCAAGACCCACTCAGAACCTTGCCGAGACTTGACCGGGTTTCACCCAGGACTTGACCGGGACCTAACCGGGACTTGCCCGGGACCCTCACGGGACTTGACTGGGACCTGCCCGAGACCTACTCGGGACTTGACCGGGACCCGCTAGGGACTTGCTCGAGACTTGCCCTGGGCCCCAGCGGGACCTGCCCGGGACTTGCCCGAGACCCGCCTAGGACCTAACCGGGACTTGATCGGGACTTGCCCAGGACCTGCCCGAGACTTGACCGAGACCCGCCTGGGACTTGCTCGAGGCTTGACTGAGATCCACCCGGGATTGCCTGGGACCCCGGCGAGACCTGCCCAGGACCCTAACCGAGATCCTCCCTGGACTTGACCGGGACCTGCCCGGAACTTCACCGGGACCTGGCGAGGTCCCGGACAAGTCCCGGTTAAGTTTCAGTGGGGTCCCAGGCAGGTTCCTGCGAGGTCTCGAACAAGTCCCGTGCAGGTCCTGACGGGGACCTTATTGGAAAGTAAAAAATAAAAAAATAAAGATATTAAAAAAAAAATTATTTTCCGTGTGCAAGGTAAACGCTGTAAAATGTTTTCGACGGAAAATATTTTCAGGTAAAATGGCTTTCCTGAAAATATTTTACGAAAGAAACTATTTTACGTCGAAATAAACGAAGCGTAAAATAGAGGAAGATATAAAGAGTTTGATATTTGGTTTATTTTAAAAGTGACTCTTTAAATTAGAAAAAAATGATTTTATCTTTAAATTTAACTTTTGTTTAAAGAGCTCACTAAAAATGCTCTCAGTTAAGTAACTGAGCTAACTATATTGTGCCAATTTAGTATACATATAGTTTTTTTTTTTTTTAATCAAAGTGACATATATAGTTAACTACTTAATTATACTTACATAGTCAGTTGCTTAGTAATATTAAGGGTGCGTTTGAGAGTAGGTTTTTTAAAAAATAATATGTGATTTTAAACTAAATCGCAACTTTAAGGTGTTTGGGATTGCGATTTAAAAAACACAAATTTTAAAATCGCAAAAAAATCTGCGATTTGCATAAGCTGATTAGAGGGTGCTTATTTGAAAATGTATGAATTTAAAACAAAATCACGATTTCTATTAAAAAGATATTTGGCGCAATAGTTACATTTTTTAGAACGGGAATGAAAAAAATATCAAGAATACCCACCTAAAGTATATTAAAACCCTTATTTTATCTTTTTTTTTTTTGTTTTTTTCTTTATCCTCTCTGTCTTGTTTATCCTTATTGGTAATTTGGTCATGAAACCGTAATTATATGCTAATGTTATCCAAACACTCAATAGATAAAAAAAATACTTTTTAGTATGTTTTACCAAACGTCTGTGCGATTTTAAAAAGTAGCGATTTTAAAAACGCAATTTTTAAAAACGCAATTTTTAAAATCACACTTATTGAAATCGCACTCCCAAATGGGCCCTAAGTTAGTACTAATTAATAACTTAATACATTAGTTAATACGAAGTTAGTATGCATTTATATACATACATACATGTGTGTGTCACAGTGTCAGCATGTGTATGTGTATGCGTGTCATACTTACCTGTGTCTTTTTTTTGTGGTCGTAAATCGAGTTTAAACGAACAAATTAATTTATTTATAGTCCTAGTCACCATACCTACAGCAGCGGTTGTGGGTGTTCACCATACCCACCGTCCACGGCTGCTGTGGGTTTCACAAGAGTCACGACACTATTGTGTGTCGGGATACTTTTTATGTATTGATTGATTTATTTATTCTGAGTTTTTAAGAATATTTTTATCTTATTAAAAAAAAATTAAAATGTTTTTGTCTTACAGTTAAAATTGAGCAGATTAACTGATTACTGACTAATTATCAACCGCCTACTGAATTGATGGAACTGATATTAACTGCAACCGATAGTTATCAGTCGATAATTAATTAAAAATTTTATACCAATTAACTTATCTGTTGGTTAAAATTCGATACCGAAAAACGATATAACCGAGAAAGCTAAAATTAAAATTTCGCCATGTTTTTTCAACGTTACGTAGGTAGAAATTTCTAAAATTAAATATAATTTTTTCCTCTTATTTTCCAATAGCGAATTCCTTTATAAAATAGCTGCTTCGTGTTAACTCGGGTCAAGTCAACTTGGACTTGTGAACTCGGGTCAAGTTAACTGCTTCGTGTTCCGAACGCGTGTGATGGCACGTGCTGTTCACGAATCTTTCTCGCTTGGATAACAGTAGAGGGAGTTGTGGATGTGTCTGGCCCCAACCATTTTTCAGAAGAATCAAGATTGAAAGAAACATCATCAACTGAAATCCAGTGTATGTTGATCCCTCTTCCTCTTTTCTGTTCTGTTCTTGATTCTTGATACTCTCTCTCTCTCTCTCTAAATTTGTTTTTGCTGTAAAAGATTCTCTGGCCCCTGGTTATTTTTTCATACTGTAAAGATCGATTGTTATATCTATAAGGGCCAACCCAGAATTTCGATTATCGTTCCCTATGCGTAGAGTAGAAATTCAAAACCTTGCATTAGAAAAGCAAAATCTCAACTTCTGAAACTACAATTGATTCTTTGCCATGGCAACCCTGCTGAATTCAGTGTCCCCTATTGGGAACCAATCGCTAGAAACTACAAGAAAGGGTTGTGGGTTCTTCTCTCAAATCCCAAATCTCCACACATTTTCGCTCAACAAGGGCTTTTCTAGAGTTTTGGCATCTACCCAGATCACCATTTCTCCAAAAGACACTGTTGTTACTCTGCCCAACTGGAGGTCTGGGAAGAGCGACGTGAGAAGTAGGGAACTTAGACTCAATGATGCATTTCTTCATTTGGAGTATTTGGTAGGGAAGGGCCAAAAGCCTGATGTAGCTCAAGCAACTCAGCTCTTGTATGATCTGTGCAAGGCAAATAAGATGAGAAAGTCGATTAGAGTGATGGAGATGATGATTTGCTCTGGTATTATACCTGATGCAGCTTCCTACACCTACTTGGTGAATTATCTTTGTAGAAGAGGGAATGTTGGGTATGCAATGCAATTGGTGGAAAAAATGGAGGAACATGGCTTTCCAACCAATACTGTTACTTATAATTCGCTCGTTAGAGGACTTTGTATGCATGGTAACTTAAACCAGAGCTTGCAGCTTCTGGATAGATTGATGCAGAAGGGTCTGATCCCAAATGCATTCACTTACTCCTTCTTGCTTGAAGCTGCTTATAAGGAGAAAGGAGTAAATGAAGCCATGAAGCTGTTGGATGAGATAATTGCCAAGGGTGGGAAGCCTAATTTGGTTTGTTACAACATTTTGTTAACTGGGTTGTGCAAGGAAGGTAGGATCGAAGAGGGCATTCGGCTCTTCAGGGATTTCCCTTCCAAGGGGTTCATTGCAAATGTTGTGAGTTATAACATTTTGTTGAGGAGTTTGTGCTATGAGGGGCAGTGGGAGGAAGCAAATGAGCTTCTGGCTGAGATGGATGGTGAGGATCGCTCGCCCTCAATCGTTACTTACAACATATTGATTGGTTCACTTGCTCTGCACGGCAGAACTGAACATGCTCTTGAGGTATTAGAAGAAATGATGAGGAGACGGTTCAAGCCTACTGCTGCAAGCTACAACCCAATAATTGCTCGTCTCTGCACTGAGGGGAAGGTAGATCTTGTGGTTAAGTGTTTAGACCAAATGATTTGTCGTCATTGTACTCCCAATGAAGGAACTTACAATGCGATTGCTGTGCTCTGTGAGGAGGGGATGGTGCAAGAGGCTTTTTCTATAATTCAAAGCTTGGGTAATAAGCAAAACTCCTCTATGCATGATTTCTACAGAAGTGTGATTACAGGCCTGTGCAGAAAAGGGAATACATTTCCAGCATTTCAGCTTTTATATGAGATCACAAAGCATGGATTTACGCCAGATTCCTACACCTATTCATCGTTAATCAGAGGATTGTGTATGGAAGGAATGCTAGATGAGGCTATGGAGATATTCTGGGTAATGGAAGAAAATAACTACAGGCCTGATACTGACAATTTCAATGCACTTATACTTGGATTTTGCAAATCTCAAAGAACAGATTTGTCCTTTGAGGTATTTGAGATGATGATTGAGAAAGGGTATATGCCTAATGAAACAACTTACACCATTATTGTGGAAGGGATTGCCCACGAAAAAGAAAATCAGCTGGCAGCTAAAGTTTTGAAAGAGTTGCATCTTAGGCAGGTTGTGAGTCAGAGTACAGTGGAAAGACTTGTTATGCAGTATGACCTTGAGGGTCTCCCAGTATAGATAACATGAGAATACCAAGAGTATAGAATGAAGCAAACATGACCATGGGTTTTGTAGGTGAAAGATTTGTTTATTCAGTTTGATAGCTATGTACAATCATGGATTTTGTAGATTGGTCAATGAAAGAAAGCCTCTTTTAGAAGATGATATTGTATGCTATTGTTTAGAAGTGAACAAGTTCACGCAGGAGGATCTCAGCACTGTGGTAACCCTTTATTTGCTTCAAGGTCTATATTTATTTGTAAATCGGAGCCAGTTAATTTTGTAAACACTTTTACTTTGAGTTCACATAGCAACTTTAGTCTAACAGCTGATATGTAATTTAGCTGGTCACACCTTACCTAATGCAGACCAATTTTTTGGTGCCTTTATTTTATTTTATTTCAATTGTAACTGCTTTTCAGTTACTTCATATCACCAATAGCTGTTACAAAAGTAATTTGAAAAGAAAGATTTGGAAATTGGGTAGCGCTCTTAATTAATCATAATATTCATGTGTACTCTCAAGCTTCCAATTGGAGTGTGGAAATAGAGAAGTTGAGGTACAAGAAAAGTGTCGTTGATATATCACACTGTTAGGTTAACATGATCCCTGCCAGATTCCATCATTTTTCCTGTTTCGTTTTTCGTCATAGTAACCATGTAGAACTTTTCTTTAAACATTGCTCATCTACTTGCTGGGAACAATAATATACAACAAAAGGTTTAAATAAGAAAAGGAGTGTAACTCCCTTGAGGAGAATAATGTCTGTTATTGCTGGAGACATGTAGCCTGTTTGGTTGCTGTTTTGGAAACATGTTTTCTGTTTCCAAAACAGCAAAACCGTTTCTCCCATGTAACCCTCGCGTTTGGCTATCAGTTTTAAAAACAAAAACTTAAGAAAACAAAAACGTTAAAAACACAGAAATATGGAAACAACTTTAAGTCGTTTCGAAAACAGATTTGTGTTTTCAGCAAAATAGCGCTCAAAACACACATGGAACCTGTTTCTAACTCAAGTGTACAGTGCCGTATAGTACCCATAATCCATGGTTCTAATCTTCGCAGCTCCATTTTCTTCGACCTTCTTCATCTTGCTTGGCGTGCTTGTATTCATTCCCCACCTGTAAGCTCAGAGAAAAATCACTCCCCCAAGTGCATCTCAGTGCCATTACTCTCCCTCTATTTGCCTTCATTTACCTTATGATCGATTGCAAGTTTCTAATTCTGTGGCTTTTGGATGTTTTGAGTCAATGTGATATTGTATCTGCCATAGGATGGTTTGAGTCAATTTTGGGGAAATTAAACAAGCCATATGGTACAATATCCTAGGAAGTGTAGTGAATCTTGATGTAGAAATTACTTGCATATGAGTAAAATTAAACTCAGAGTTTACTAATTTAATTAATACATGATTATTTAGACTTCCTGTAATAAAGATTCCTAAAAGCTGTGGCCATGAGTATGGGAGATGGTGCTGCTGTAAGTAATTCCTGAAATTACTTGTGTTAAGTAGTTTTTCTCCTCCTTATTTGCGAGTTAGTGTTTCCTTGGATAACATGCTGCATTGTCATTGTCTATATTCAAGCTTTGGCATTGTAAGCTCACCTAGCTGTTGACCCTTTCATTTAGAGAATCAAGAAAATGATTTATTCTAAAAGCACGAACACAAATGTATAGTAACTCTGATGGTTATGATACCATCTGGTTCATACTGGATCTTTCGATGAAGTCCCACCATATTCAATGGGATGTTCAATATCATTTTTACCTGAGTTGCATCTTGCATTATATTTAGATAGTTTATTTCATTTTTTGTTGCCATCTTTAAAATTGGTATTTGTATAATTTTCATTTATAGTTTATTGTTGTGGATTTATTTTTTTAGTTGTGCCTTTGATATTAATACTATATCTCTTTCAATTATTTATGGAGCTATCTTTTCTTTCTGTTAAGATATTAGGAATTGGATTTGCAACATTGAGTTCATTGATTAATCAAAAGGGTAGGTGTTTTGTGATTAATCAACTTGCAGCAAATGCTGCTTTTTCTCCTGGTGGGCAAGATTCTGAGTTCATTGATGGAACACACAACTGCTTATGTAAATAATACACTCAATTAAATAAAAGGTTATCTATTTTTTAAAGAATAATTATTCCTCTCATTTTTTAAGAGAAATAGTTATTCCTCATGAAAGAATGACACTACTAAATGAAAGAATGGCTATTTCATAGGAATAGTCATTTCATTCTTGCGGTCTATTCTGCGAACCAAACGGAACATAAATGTATGAGAGAAGGATGGATTGTGGATGAATATGCGACTCTGTAGCCTTAAAAGCTGCTGACTGGGCTACTATATGATCTTTTCCTCATTCTCTCTATCCCTCGCTGTATTTGTGTGCTTGCCCATGTGTTCTATATTGTTAACTAGAAAGGAAATTCTGTGCCTACCTCTTAAGGGTCAAGCTCTTTTTGATGAGTATGGCATCAAGTTCTTTGAAACTGTAAATGGCAAGATGCTGTCGAGATATAATCTACGTTTAAAAATGGAAACAGAAAGACAAAAAAATGGTGGGAATCGAAAGACAGAATGCATCCACGACCAAAATCTTATTATGCAAATGCTTGGGTCTGGTTGAGTGAACTGAATGGTCAACATTATCATTAGACAAATTTAGACTGGTCTTTCTTTTCTTGTCTTGTGGTTGTTATTTTCCTGTCCATTTTCCTAAATTTCTTTTGCTTGTGGTAACCTTTGGGCTTCCATACCTTTTATTTGTGTGAACCCATCCTAAGTGTCCTTGTATAAGTGGAATGCCTGCAATTCCCAATTCCCGAAATTGAATATGTTCTGCCTTGTCCAAAAGCTTTACCATAGTTTCATCAGTTCACCCTTCATATATATATATATATATATATATATATTTATTATATATATTTTTCTGAAGTCCAAATTTTCTAACATGTTTAAATAAACCAAGCGGGTTGTTGAATGAACTGATAAGTGTGAATAGGTTCTTTCAAATCAGTGCATCCACACGTTATATTTGTTGTCTTAATGTCCTCAAGAAGTAGCTCAATCGGCTGAGACCATACTTAATAAAGTAGAGATCACTAGTTCGAATTCTCCTTTCTTCTTGTGCGGACATGTGAAAAAAAAAACCAAAAAAAAGAAAGAAGTGTTTTAAGTGATTTTTCATATTAATCATTTTAAAAAATAAATCATTCAAAACACGCAACCCCAAGGGGTGCGAAAGTGACACTAATATTTCAATATGCTTTTATTTAAAAATTAAAATAATAATAATAATAATAATAATCTAACACCGAGGGCAGCACGTCTGTTGATATCCATTGTCTAAAATCTGGTAGGAGAGCTCCAACTGAATGGAAACCCCAGACGACAACCATTGCCATTCCACCGGCATTGAGAGCAGCTTTGCTTTCCAACATGAAAATCAGAAACATCTCTCTCCAAATTCACAACCTGAATCCGACGTCGTCCAGTGCTCCTCAGATGCTGTGGCCAGAGGGCTGTCTTCGACGCTCGCCACTGTGATCCGGGACTTCGACTCCAGAGCTCAGGACACTATCGGAAGCCAGGACCAGCTCTCCTCCGCCCTCGATCGTCTTACCCGAGGTTTTTTGACGTTTCATCTCTTTCTTCACCTTTTATGAATCTTTTGAAATCTGTGATATGCTACTCATTTGTGTATTGAACCAATTTATTTCCATGAATTGATACCTTGGAAATCGATTATCAGTCCCCTTCACGTACTTCATCCTCATCTTTTATCAGGCTCTTCCAAGGAAATGGCTGCCCGCTTTCTAAGATTTGGATATAGTAGAAATATGAAGAGGGGGTGGTTGAATGGTATAATAGGCTAGTGACTTCTTATGGAGTGGGTTGAGACAGGGAGACCATCATCACCGCTATTGTGTGTGGTGGTTATGTAGAGGCATTGAGTAGGATGATGGCTGCTACGGTGGATAGGGGACTTTTGTCTGGAGTTTTAGTGGGTTCAAGGAACAATTAAGAGTTTTTAGTGTCTCATTTACTGTTTATTGATGATACTTTGATTTTATGTGATGCAAATTCCGAACAACTATGACATTTGCAATTTTTTTTTTTTTTTTAATAAATATTTTGAAGCTTTTTTGGGATTGAAGATTAATTTAGCAATATCATAAATCGATCCTGTAGGCGAAGTGAGAGATGGAGAAGGATTGGCCAGTATTCTTGGTTGTAGAGTATCGTCATTGCCGGTGAAGTATTTGAGTTTACCATTGGGTGCTTTTTATAACACTATCTATTTGGAATGACATTATAAAAAAATGGAACGTCGGTTGGCTGGATGAAAAAAGCTTTACTTATCTAAAGGTGGTAGATTGACTATGACCAAGAGTATGCTATCCAATTTACCTACTTATGATTTGTCTCTTTTCCCTATTCTAGTGGGAGGCTAATAGACTTGAGAAACTTCAAAAGGATTTTTTATGGGGCGGAATGATAGGAACCAACAATAAATTGAACAAAAATAGGTAGATAATTGATTATGATTTGTCTCTTTTCCCTATTCTAGTGGGAGGCTAATAGACTTGAGAAACTTCAAAAGGATTTTTTATGGGGTGGAATGATAGGAACCCACGATAAATTGAACAAAAATAGGTAGATAATTGATAGATAATGAACTCCACTTAAGGGTTGGAGACAAACCACAAAGACACAAGTCATATTACAAATTAAGTACCCCAACCAATCTCTAGACTCTTGGCTTATACTAGGCTTACAAACCACTACTCACTTAACACATCTAGTAACCACCCATAATACAGACTAACCTGTAACGCATAACTACCCACTAACATAACATAACAACTGAATACTAACTACCCATGTAGCACTAACATGAACTAGGATAATAACTACCCACTAAGCTACTACACCCCATGTCCTTGATGTTCTTCTAGGAATTACTGCATGATTTTCACTATCACGGAATTAGGGATAGTTTAATTTCATTTAGTGAATTGGTCAAAGATTTGTACTTTGATAAACTCAGGTTGGTTGGGAGTTAAAAAATTGATTTAGTTTAATTGAACCCTTTTGGGAAAGTGGTTCTAACGGAATGCTATGGAGAGAGAGGCACTATGGAGATTGGTGATTGAGACTAAATATGATAGTCAAAAGGAAGGTTGTTGCTCTAAGAAAGTAATAGGGCCATTTGGAGTGGGAGTGTGGAAATTCATAAGAAGGGGGGTGGGAAATGTTTTCAAAATTTGTTAGATATGTGGTGGGTGATGAGTCAAAGGTCAGTTTTTGGCTTGATGTATGGTGTGGGATTGTCCATTGAATATATCTTATTCAGACATGTTCAGTACTGCATGTAGAAAGGATGCTTTGGTAGCAGATAGCGTGTAGTTTTGAGAATGCAATATTCACTGGAATGTACTTTACAAGGCCAGTTCAGGGTTGGGAGGTGGAGGTGGTCTTATCTTTCTTTGAAATGTTGTATTCTTTCAGAGTAAGACAGGAGATTTGGATAGAATAGGATGTTGTCCTTCCAAAAGGAGCAAGTTTGAAGTGAAGTCGTTTTATCTAGTGTTAACTAGTCCAAATAGATCTTCTTTTCCTTGGAAGAGTATTTGGAGAGTCAAGGTGTAATGGCCTGCACCAACTGGTATGATATTGCCCGTTTTGGGCTTCAGCCCGCATGGTTTTGGTATTGGGTCTACTCCAAAAAGCCTCAAACTATTTAGAGAGAGCATGTTCCTATATATATATATATAAGCACATTCCCTTTCGTACGCTAAGGCAATGTGGGATGCCACAATCACCTCCTCTTGGGACCCAGTGTCCTCGTTAGTGACCTGCATGGGCTTGTGCACACCCCCCATCTCAAGTTGGGCTCCGTCTTTGATAACAAGGCTTCCTCGCAAGTGGTTTCTTTTTTGTGTGGACGGGAAAATATTGACGCTGGATGATTTGAGAAAGATAAATGTTGTGGTGGTTGAGTGTTGTTGCATATGCAAGATGAGTAGAGAGTCTATTGATCACTTACTAATTCATTGTAAGGTATCAAGAGAGCTATGGAGTTCTATATTCTTAATCTGTTTGGTGTTGATTGGGTAATGCCTAGAAAGGTGAGCGATTTGTTAGTGAGTTGGGGAGGTTAAGTAGGGCATGGTAATACTATGGAAGTATGGAGGTTGGCTCCATTGTGTTTAATGTGGTGCCTTTGGAGAGAGAGGAATGCTTGAAATACTTATCAAAAAAAAGTTCAACCCATGTCCAGAATATCTTGAAATTGCCCAAGTTAAATAAACGTGAACCAGTAACATATGGTCTTTTGAAGAAAATAGATAAGACTCTCAGACACATGTACCAAGAAAACATTCTAAAGAGCTATACACCATATTATTCTGAAGAAAACATGTAAGACTCTCAGACACAAGTACCAAGAAAACATTCTAAAGAGCTATATACCATATTATTCCTCCAGGTGTTTCCTTGATAGGTAATAGAATAGTGTGGTTTGCTTGGCTTGTAATAGCTTCTAGTTCAAATACTGTAAATACTTAAAAAAGAAAAAGAAAAATGTTTCCTTGAGCCAAATGTAGTCTAAATCACTTATGGTGTGAGGCGGCACCTTTGAGGGTATGGGTTGCCCCATTGCACTCTTGCAACTCAATAGGAGGTTGCTCTACTCCAGGGGGACCCTTTCCAATATGCTGCATACTGAGTTTGTTGCTAATGGATTGAAGATTTTCTCTAGATTAGAGCACAACAGAGAAATAGAGAAGCTTGACCTGCATTTTCTAGACGACATAAAGTATTCATCAAAAAAAGTTTTCTACACAACATAAAGCCACAATTCTCTGTTAGTTTGCAGAGAATAAAAAATAAAATAAAATGAAATTTTGATTTTAAACACTTATGTTTCCCATTGTCTTTTTCTAAGAAGAATTCTGGAAATATTAGTTAGAAAACGTTGTAACGAACTATATTTCTCGTGCCCCAAACGAAAAAAATTCAAGATTAAAATTGAAATTTTCTCAGCAACAAAACAGACCTTTACCATTGGTTAGTTGCTGAGAAAGATGTGGTTTTTACATCATTGGGTATTAAGATACCAAAATATGGAACCTTTCATTTTCTTACAATTTCTTACCAACCAAACGAAGTACCAAGGAATGTAGCAATTCATTGTGAAGGCAATGACTCATCTCAAAAAAGTGGATAGCGTAATATACTTTTAACATGTTATGAAGGGACAGAATAGTATAAGCAGCAGTTTAGTATGATTGAAGCATATCTGTTCAAGTAAAGTTCTGTGCAACTATACTTGCTGGACCAAAATAATTGAGTCATGTGGGGATGATTGACTCCTATTTTTATTAGTTGACTACAAAATTAGATACTTGGCAAAACTGAAACACCTACGGCCACACTTGAAGGCCTAAAAGCACAACTAAGCCTGTTTCTGACAAATTAAAACCTATGACCACTACCTACTACCTGACCTTCAAAATATGGATGTCCTATTGTGGGCTTCACATCATTTTAGAAAGTTATATAGAGCAGAACCAGCAATATATAGCCTCAAAGAATAGACAATGTAAGATTTGGTTTTAACTAGCTTAGTTACACAAGGTTCGAAGAGGGCCCCAAATCGCTTCAATTTTTTTTGGGATTGAAGCTTTCATTCGAAATCACATTTTTGTTTGTTTTAATTAGTACCTTATTCCACATAAATGGGGATGCTTATAATGCCAAATTAGACCTGCATAAAAAGATAAAGTTTTTACTCTGTTTTAGTATTACCTATCTATAGTTATAAGATTTGCTGAAGGGACAATTGGTTGGCTAAGAGCATTCCCAACGAAGGAGCCACATGGTACTTTTATCTAAAATGGCTAATCAGATTTGTAAAAAACCCCCCACATTGGATTAGCAAAAAAAAAATACAAAATGGATTTCTGATTGGATTAGCAAAAAAAAAAAAAAGCTACATGTAGCAGCACTTTTCTAGGGAGCCATTTTACTTTTATTGTTTCTCTCATTTATTTTCTCTTTTTCCCAAAACTTTTTCCACTTTTCAAGGGATAATGATGAGAATATTCTTTCACAATTTTTAATAAAAAGATATTGAAATGATATAGATAAAAATATAGCTAATCGGATGTAGGAGGCTTTTAAAAATTTATTAGCTAAACTAGATAAAGTGAGTTTTGAGGAGTTAATTTGCATAAAAATTTGGCTCCTCCATTGGGAATGCTCTAAGCATGACTGAAACCAGCTATATGCAAACTGTTTGTCTTGACAGACCCTTTTGATAGTATACCTCTGAAACTATGAATAATGATCTTAATTAGTCCATTTTACCATGATACTTTGCTAGTACTAGGCTATTAGATGTTGAAATTCTGAATTGCCTCATTATGGATGGATGTGATATTTTATTAGATCCAGTTCCTATGCATTGCCTTTTCCTTGTCCTAAATAGAAATGTAATTTATTATGTTGACATTAAAAAAAATCACGTGCTTTTGACAGAACTTGATCAATTGTTAGAAGATGCACCCTTGCCATTCATCATGCAGCATGCTGCCAAGATTTTGGGTGTTAGAAAGAGAGTCTCTTCATTGAATTCAATTCTAAAATCCATACAGCATCGAGTTGATAATATAGACCGAATGCTATCTGTGGGCATGCTACATGGTATTTATAATTGTCCCTAGACTGCATGTTATGTTTTATCTTATTTTTAGACTGTGAATGAGTTTGTAACTCTTTCCGTACTTTTCTTTTTTGTGGTACAAAATGCTCAGTGGTCAGTAACTTCATTATGCTTTTGCTGCTAAATTTATGGTGCTTTTGGCAGTTCTTTCAGTTTCATAGTTGAGCGATTTAACCATTAAGTTCATGTTATGAATCATGCGAGACACTGATGTGTAGTGTTTAATTTAAATTGAAGATGAGCTGGATTTTTTAGTTTTTCTTTTTGGGGTCTCTTTTTGGCTTTTTTTTTTTTTTTTTTTTTTTTTTTAATTTTTTTAATTTTTAATTTTTATGGGCGGCTAAATAAATTTTGATAAATTTTAATTGTAGCCATAAAATCATTTGTTTTTGTTTGTAGTCATTTTCTAAATAGAAGTATGCTTGAATCAAGGCAATATTTCAAAACTCAGGTTAGATTACAGGCAAAAGCAACAAGTTGACTATATTGTAGTAAGAATGGTGTGGGAAATATTTGTTCTTGACTAAATGCCACTTGATTGCAGCTCATGGTACCATCATAAATCACTATCACAAAATAGAAATTCTTGAATGCTGGCTTGTAAGAGTAGATTATGTGGCCTGGTTGGTTAATCATGAAAGTAAGCTATACGAATCTGTTTATCTCTCAACTTGGTCAACCGGTGATTGAAATCAAATAAACTATTATACGTTTGTTTCCAGAAGCTGTATTTAATCTTAGACCATTTTCAATATGCACTGTTATCCATCTAATGACCTTTTTAGTCTTAATCCACTCAACCTATTTGTATGTGAGAGACGTCTGACTTGTATCCTCTTGAAAGGAGTTTAATTAGTTACCTCTATACTCTTTAAGAAACTAATATGTTGTTTGATGCCTGAGGGTCAATACAATTCATCACTTTCCTACTACATAAGCTTTGATTTGAATATTGTAGGGACATAAGTCAGATGCATGCCTATTTCTTTTGGCTGAAGTTGCATGAGCAATTAATAGTTAGGAATCTTATGCACTAGTAATTACTCATGGGTAAAGAAACATTTTGGTTCAAAATTTGAATAATTATTATACCTGATTTATGATTTATGGTGTTGTTTTACTCACTTTTCATGTTGCTTCATATGCTTGCAACTGAAAAGGTTATATGGATCATGCAGAGAAGATGGGAATCGAAAGTTCTGGACATCATTAGGGTACGTCATGTAATCTTTCCTATATGTTCCTTTCTTCTTCATTATTTTTTTATTTTTTATTTTTTTGTTTTTGTACTTGCATTCTATAGTTTTTCAGTCGTAACAGGGATTGCAAGATTATGAATCCAGATTTTTCAGTTGTAGTTTTTCTTTTACTCTCTGGTAAGGAGAGCCTCACTCCAGCTGGTAGTGAAAGACGGCCAAGTTTTGTTTTGTTGTGAAGAGACTGGTCGGTATAATCTTAGAACCTCGTGCAAAATCATCTTCATCTGTGAATTGAAATGTAAGATTGCTTTACCAAACTTTATACGCTTTATGGCTTCAAGAACTCGTTGCATTACCAAACTTATATGCTTTTTATGCATAAATATATAAATGCGTGAATTAAATGTTATAATGTTAACCATGTTAACCATGGATATATAAGTTTTTGGGCACCCTCTCACTGTAAACCGGCTTTTAAGGTAAATTTTACTTGGATTTGTATAATTTTTTATTAAAGTTGCTGCCACATTGAGTATGAAATTAGATGCGGCTCGTTGAGCATGGGATTAAATGAGTTACGGTTTTGTGGTCAAGTCACGAAGGGGACGATATATAGGCTGGATTAAAATGTCTTAGTACTCTGTATAGGCAGAATGTTAAAGGCATTGAATATAAATAAGTGAGTGGAGCCGTCAAAAGAGAAATGGCTACCATTGGATCAATGTCGATAGAGTGGGCTGTTGTGAACATTAGTTGCGAAGCACAGTGATATGGAATGATGCCAAGCGTTTCACATGTCTTAAGTATAATCTTTTTTTTTTTTTTTTTTTTTTTTTTTTTTTTTTCATGTTTATATAAGTTCTTTGGTATCTTTCCCCTTGCAAGCTAATTTTCAAATATGAGGTCTACCTTGAGTTTGTATCATTTAAATTGATAGGTTGTGGTTGGGTTGTGAGTCTTGTGACTGGAAATGCAATTTGAGTGAAACAATTTTCCACTTTAGATAGGACAGCACAAAACGCTAAGTGCGGAAGAATATCACAAAACACTAAGAGAGGAAGAATCACATATTGATTACAAATATTTTTCTGATGATTTTAGTAACAACAAATTTTTTTTTTTCTCAAAAAGAGTAGATTACAATTGGGTAACTAACACATATGGTCATAAGATTTCAAATAGTAAAATAATGATAAAATTAACTTTTATCGTAATCTTAAATAACCTAATCATAATTAATTGAAGAAAAAAATATAAAAAAGTTCCTTCAACTAATGGTCGTTTTTAAGAAAGCTCTACGAAGTTTTAAGTGTGCTAAAGTGATACTTCAAATTACTAACATGTATCAAAAAGGCCACTCCATTAGATGCCCACGACAATTTGGAAGGAAAAGTGGTCATGTGCCTAGCATGTTACCACTTTCCATCCAAATTGATGGGTGGCAACTAACATAGTGGCCTTTTTGCCACACGTTGGTAGTTTGATGTATAACTTTAGCTCACTTTAAATTTCACGAGACTTTTTTAAAAACGGCTATTAGTTGAAGGGGCTTTTATATATATATTTCCCTTAATTGAAATTCTATTTTAATTAAACTACTAAAACCATCTCAACCTAAATCCTTCCTAACATTCACATTCTACCTTGAAAAAGTTGGAACTTTCCCTGTGGATCATTAGAATGGTCTATATTGGGTTTGTTTGGTAAATGAGTTGGGGTTTCTCTTGTTACTATTCATCACCATTTTTCAAAAAAATTAACATCAAAAGATTCTAATTTTTTCACTTTTTATATTACATCAACGTCAAAATATTTTAACATTGTAACTTTTTATATCACATCATTCACTTTTTATTATCATTTAAATAAAATAAAATAAAAATCTTTACAAAACAAAACTTTTTCACTTTTCCATACCACTTTTTCACTTTTTTTTTATACCAAATATTCTTATCATTTTTCATATCAATTTTCATCAACCACAGTGTCTAGGCCAACTCATTTACCAAACACCACCTGGAACAATGCTTCACATCGTGCGAATGTTTTTGTCTCAAAATATGTTTTTTTTTTTTTTTTTTTGGAATTTCACCCAACTAGATCCTGATCTTCCCCTTGGCTCCAAGAAATTCCACAAACCTCTAAGATGTCCCCAAAGCATCGAACTATGCTTGAAAAAAACCAAGACTACAGCTTACCCTCAAAACCTCAAGAACACAGCGTTCTTTTTATTTCTCAGATTCCTCTTGTTAAACAATTTAAGAATGTTCTAGATGTGTTGAAAGGTAAGGGTTTATGCACTGACTTAGGGTTAACTGGTTCTCAAAGTCCAAATCTTTCATGTAATGGCCAAGTATTTTTACCTTAAGGACTTTTATAATTATTAAGGAAATATAAGTAGTATTTAATCTACTACGAAGATCGAGACCCTAGGCATAGAATATAACACATAAATCAAAACTAGATCAAGCTTTCTCACCTTAAAGGTAGGGCTCTTTGCCCTTAGAACACAAAATGGCTACCCTAGGGTTTTAGGGTTAACAACTTTTTTGGTACATGGGTTTTAACGTTTTTATTTTTTTCCCCTAGGTTTTAAAACATGACAAATCTAGTACCTCACATATGAGAAAAGATAAAATCACTACTTCCGTTAGTTTCCATCAATCCCAATTAACTGAAGTCCACGTCATCTACGTTTATATCGCGACACATGTCCTAAAAATTAAAAGTAAAAAAATAATAAAAAAACTAATAAAATAATAAAATTTTTTTTTAAAAAAATGATCTCATCCAAAAAAAAAAAAAAAAAAAAAATTAAACCCAACGTCTCTCTTCTCCAGGTCTCCAATACAAACACTAATCTCTCTCTCCTTTGTTTGGTTAAGAAAATCGAGGAAAATAACATAAATCCAACACATTGTATAATCTCTTCCTCCCCTTTTTTTATTTTCATTTAGTTTAACAACCAAATAAAGAGCGAAATCTCTTTAATCTCTACAGAAAACCCTAATTTTTGAACTTGTGTTCAAAATGAATGAAAAATGCTTGCATGCAGAGAAAGAATAGTAGGTGAACAAGTCTCAGGTGTTGGCGTCGAAGCGGCGAACATCAGGTTCATGGAGCAACAGTGCTTGGTGCTCGAACAAAAGATCGCGTCGCAGAGCTTCAAGATCTCGGCCTAGAAGTCCAAAATAAAAAAATAAAAAAAAAATATTGAAGGGGGTGGCCAGAAAGCCACCCCTAATCGATCATTTGCTTTCTTCCTTCACTTCGATCAAGGATTGCTGCTTGAGGGGCTCTTGCCCATGTCTAATGCCTTCTTAGATGAAGACGAAGAGCTGGTGCTCTAACCTGATATCGGAATAGCAGCTGTGAATGGAATGGAGGAATTGTCCAAAGCGTTATTTTGTCTTTGATTACCCTAGTTAAGATATCCCATGCAAGGAAGAGAATTGGTAATAGGCTACAGAGAGGATACTTTGCACTTTCGGGTCAATGATGAGCTTTTTCTCTTTCTCCTACTATTGAAGCACATTAGCATCCGCAAATGATCTGCGACATTGACTATTTTCTTTCCATGCCATGACTAGGGGTGGGCATAGGTCGGCCCGCGTTTTACCCATATTCAGAATCCCGTCCGTATAGGGCGGGTATGGGTTTTGAATTCCGAAACCCAGTTTTACAGAAACTGGTCCACCACATATCGGGTCTTCGGGGTCAGGGCGGTTTCGGGTACGGGTCGGGTATTACTTAATGGCTTTTTTGTAATATATTTGCAACAGAATGGCTTTTTTGTAATATATTTGCAACAGATTTGGTTGGGCCCAAAACTTCTGGGCCTATTTTTTAGGGCTTTGTAACTTTGTTTCCCATTTTAATTTTTTGTATATACAATGTAACATGATAAAAATTAAAATGGACATTTTTTTTTTTAATGTTAACCAAGTTCAATGTTTGGGCTTTTTCACGCTAAATCAAATTCAAGACATTATATATATATATATATATATTTGAAATTGATGGAATAAAAATTTTTCCATTTCATACGAATTGAATAGAAAAAAAAAAAAAAAAAATCTAAAACCCACTGTTACAAATTGAAGACACACAAAAAATCTAACCTAAACTTAAATTATTTCAAATAAAACATAAAGCTTAAATTTCAGCTCATGTACTTAAAAATTCCAGCAATAAAACAAATCCAACATAGACGACATTAAAACTTTAATATCCAACACACACAAACCTATGAAGTTCATCAGTTCAACACAACTTGATGATCCAGCCGTCCAACACACACAAAACTTAAAAGATTACATAAAATTTAAGGGGAAACTTCACTAAGGACCCCCAAAACTTTCACCTGTTTTAAAATACCCCCATAAACTTCAAAATCTCTCAATTTAGTCCCCTAAACTTTCAATTGCTCTCAATTTGGACCCCTCCACCTAAATCAATCGTTAACACCAAACGGAAAACGAAACACGTGACCTGCACGTGAATTTTTTCACCTAAACTACCCATTATACCCTCATACTAACTAAGTTAAATGTCCAGATTACCTTCTTCAAAAAAATTCCAAATTAAACTTTAAAGTGAGATCTCATTCAATATTGCCAATGTGAAGTGAAAAGTCATCTTTCGAACCCATCCATTTTCGTTGTCGGTGAACCAGAGTAGACCCTTGAACTTTTGGTGTCGATTTCGTCAAAAATCGTGTCTAACTCAGTTCGTTACTGCTATAATCAAGTACAATTTACGTTTTGTGTATCTTTACGTTTCGTTACTGTATTTTAGGGTTTGTAGTTGACGTTTATTGAAAGTTGTTTTTGATCATTAATTTGTATTTGATATTTGGGGTTTTTGCATGTAACACTTCTAGAATGGATTTTGTTGAGGTTTTAATGTGGCTATTTTTGTCGATTTGCAGTGGGTCATCCGTGGGATTCGTCCTTGTCGTTTTTTTTTTTTTTCGCATTGAAGGTTGTTGGTTGCTGATTCGTCCTTGTCATTTTTTTGGTATTGAAAGTTGTTGGTTTCTGATAATGTTGTCGAAAGTTGTCATATTGTTTGGTAATCTTGTCTTCTGATACTGAAGTGTGGCCCCCAAATACCTTTTTCTTTGTCTGATCTAAAGTGTGGTTCCCTAGTTGGTGCTTGTGTTGAACATGTGATTAGCACGACGAATGTAATACATTAAATATAAGCGTGGTCTCCTTCCATTACTTTTGCATTATTTGGTTGCTAATTTTAGGCAAATGCTATTTTCATTCCCCTCACCATCTCATCTCACTTTTTTTTTTTTTCTTTTGTTTGTTTTTGAAAAAATCAAAATGTTGAAAGAGGGAAGATGGTGGGGAGATAGTGAGGGGAATGTATTGTAGCAACCCTCCTAATTTTAATAGGGACAAATAAAAATTAATATGGGCAGGAGATAAAATTTTTTGTGAAGTTATTATTTTTTTAGGTGTCCAATAGATCTTCTAGATGGACAATATTGGGCTACTTTTTTTTTTTTTTTTTTTTTTTTTACTACAATTTTTGTACAAACTTACATGTCGGTTTATATTATGAATACCATGCCACATAATGTTTCATGTGATTAAGCAACAAAGTTTAACAAATAAGAATAAGTTATTTAATAATTGACATTATAAATACCAAGTAAACTACCATATTAGATGATGAAAATTTTGGTTGGTTTAGTCATTCTTTTTGAATGGTTCTTTTTGCTTTTTAGTTGTGATGTGAGCTAAACAATTGAAAGTTGGTTTACCTTTTTTTTTTTTTTTTTTCCTTTTCTAACTATAATTGAATGTATAAACCGGTTTATATTATGAATGCCATGCCACATAATGTTTCATGTGATTAAGTAACAAAGTTTAACAAGTAAATGTTAGTTATTTAATAATTGACATTATAAATACCAAGTAAACTACCATATTAGATTATGAAAAATTTGGTTGGTTTAGTCATTCTTTTTGAATGGTTCTTTTTGCTTTTTAGTTGTGATGTGAGCTAAACAATTGAAAGTTGCTTTACCTTTTTTTCTTTTCTAACTATAATTGAATGTACAAACCGGTTTATATTATGAATGACATGCCACATAATGTTTCATGTGATTAACCAACAAAGTTTAACAAATAAATGTTAGTTATTTAATAATTGACATTATAAATACCAAGTAAACTACCATATTAGATTAAGAAAAATTTGGTTGGTTTAGTCATTCTTTTTGAATGGTTCTTTTTGCTTTTTAGTTGTAATGTGAGCTAAACAATTGAAAGTTGCTTTACCTTTTTTTCTTTCCTAACTATAATTGAATGACTTTTTGTTGGTATTGTATTGTATATTTACAACTTTGTCCTTCTATTAGTGTTTAGTGTTTGCACATTTAAATTTGTCAATGTAATGAATGTAGCAGGACACATGATGGGACCACACACTATGATGTTTGAGGTGCACCATGGGGGTACTTTTAACAGGCAACATATGGTTCATTATGTTGGGGGCGATGTTAGTAATTACCTAAAGCCATATGATAGTTCTAAATTGAAAATTTCGGACATAGAGGATATATGTAAGACATATGGGTATAGGTCTCGGGACCTTGTTTATTATTGTGTACTAGAATATCCTTTAGAACAATAGTTAAGACTTATGTCCTCTGACCACGATGTAACTGAAATGGTGGCAAACCACGTAGGTCATGATCTTGTAGTGTTGTATACAATAATTTATGGTTTAGTAGATGTTGTTGTAGAAGGAGATGATGAAGAGGATTCAGAGTATGAGAGGACAGTTGTGTTTATGAATGATGCTTTCTAGGATTCAGTCCTTAGTGATGATACTGACTGTCTTGACTCGGATGAGGATAGTGCTCTTACTTATAGGGACATTGATGAGGGGGTTGGAAATGATGAAGATGCAGAGGTTGATGGGGCTGACACTGATGAGCTTGGGGGAAATGATGAGGATGGGGATGAGGATGAGGATGATGATGCTGGAGAGAGTGATGCAGGTGGAAGTGATGGACAACATAGAGGTGAAGAAGAGATGGAAGAGAGAGAAGAGAGTGATGATAGTTCATATAGGGATGATAGTGATCAGCTTAGGTCACCACATGATAGTGGTAATGATAGTGCATTGCCTTCCCGGAGGGATGTAACCAAAAGGGTGCAGTTTGATTCTATTGATTTAAATAATCCTACATTGATTAAAGGGAATACATTTCACAATGCATCTGAATTTAGAAAGCAGTGAAACAGTACAATATTATAAGAGGGAAGGATTTGAGATTCAAGAGAAATGAGCTTAAAAGGATTGTCATAGTTTGCAAAGACCCAAGGTGCAAGTATAGGGTGTATGAGAGGCAGTTGAAGAATGAGATGACATTCCTTTTAGTATCCATAAGGCCCAAACACACTTGCACTAGGAAGTACCAAAATCATATGGTCACTTCAACTTGGATTGCAGAGTGGTGCATGGATAGATGTGTTGCATAAAAAGGTGAAAAACAAATGGAATGTGGATGTCCATGTGAGTTCTCTGTATAGGGCAAGAAAAAAAGCAAGAGAAGCAATCTATGGGAAATTGGATGAGCAATACCATCGTTTGTGGGATTATTGCTCTATGGTTAAAGCACTAATGTGGGTAGTTGTATGATTTTGATGGTTGAGAGACCAATGCCTGAAGTACCATGCAGATTTCGAAGGCTTTATGTTTCATTGGCAGCCATGAAGAATCGCTTTAAGGAAGGGTGTAGGCCCGTTATTGGTGTTGATGCATGTTTTCTAAAGGGTATGTATAAGGGGCAGCTAATGGCTGCTGTTGGCAGAGATGCCAACAACAACATGTACCCAATTGCAATGACTGTGGTAGAGGCAGAGACAAAAGATAGCTGGACATGGTTCCTGGAGGCGCTTGTAACAGATCTTGGTCCAACTTGACATAGATGGACTTTTATTTCAAATCGACAGAAGGTAATTTAAGAATAACTTATTATTCATATAAATTCAATGTTTGGTGTAATGCATGCAACTAATTATGTTTTCAACTATTGTGCAGGGCCTCGTTCAAAGCCTAGAGCAAGTATGTTCGCAATCCGAGCATGGTACTTGTCTTAAGCACTTGTATGCAAATTTCAGAAGTGAAGGTCATCGGGTAGTGCTACTGAAAGATCTTCTATGGCAAGCTGCTGCAGCCTACACAAAGCCAGAGTTCCACATAGTGATGAATGAGATAAAGAGAACTAGCAAGGATGCCCATGCATACCTGGAGAAAGTTGATCCTAACATATGGTGTAGGGGTTGGTTCAATACAAATGTCAAGTCTGGTATCTTACACAACAATACATGTGAGAGTTTCAATTCTTGGATCAAAAAGTTCCGTGACCAGACAATCTTGACCATGTTGGAAGGAATTAGATGTAAATTAATGAAAATGTATGTGAGAAAGAAGGAGTTGATCAATTCAATGGAGGAGGCCATAGGGCCAAAGATTAGAAAAAAAAACTTGAAAAAGAAGAGGATGAAGCCAGTAATTGTTATTGTCCATATGCTGGACAGGATATGTTTGAAGTTGAGTGCCTTGGGAGGAGGTTTGTTGTAGATGTGGATGGTAGAACTTGTGGCTGCAGGAAATGGGATGTAACTGGTATCCCATGTTCTCATGCCATTTCAGCCATTTTACACCAAGGTAGAGACCCTAATGATTATCTAAGTCCATACTATAGCAAGGAGATGTATTTGAAGTGCTATGACTACATTATCTACCATGTGCTAAGTGAAGAGCAATGGCCTAGAAGTGATCAACCTAACATTGAGCCACCCAAATCGAGGGTAACTCCTAGCAGACCAAAAAAACTCAGAAATAGGGATGTTGAAGAACCAAGAAACCCTAGTGCAATTAGGAAGGAAGGAAATAAGAATCAATGTGGGCACTGTCGGAAGTTTGGTCACAATAAGAGATCATACGAAGCTAGGCAGCGACATGAGGAAAGTAGGGACTGTACGAGACAATTTTACAAAGAGAATGCATCAACTGACTGGAGTTTGGACATGGTAAGTCACTTGTGTAGTTTACTATATTTATAGTTTGTTGATTAGTGTTTAATTGACTATATTTGTCAGGAATTGTGTTGTGTTTAGTTTACTGTATTTATGGTTTGTTGATTAGTGTTTAATTGACTATATTTGTCAAGAATTGTGTTGTGTTTAGTTTACTGTATTTACTATATTATTGATTAATGTTTAATTGACTATATTTGTCAACAATTGTGTTGTGTTTAGTTTACTGTATTTATGGTTTGTTGATTAGTGTTTAATTGACTATATTTGTCAACAATTGTGTTGTGTTTAGTTTACTGTATTTATGGTTTGTTGATTAGTGTTTAATTGACTATATTTGTCAAGAGTTGTGTTGTGTTTAGTTTATTGTATTTACTATATTGTTGATTAGTGTTTAATTGACTATATTTGTCAAGAATTGTATTGTGTTTAGTTTACTGTATTTACCATATTGTTGATTAGTGTTTAATTGACTATATTTGTCAACAATTGTGTAGTGTTTAGTTTACTGTATTTATAGTTTGTTGATTAGTGTTTAATTGACTATATTTGTCAAGAATTGTGTTATGTTTAGTTTACTATATTTACTATATTGTTGTAGTTGGATGGATCTTCAACTGCCACCTCAGCAACCACTACCACAAGATCAAGAGTGAACACACCATCAAATTGTGCAAAAAGGGGAAGAGTTAACACACCATCAGCTGGTGCAAAAAGAGCAAGAGTGAACACACAATTACAGCATGCACCAGAGACTCCATCACAATATGCACCAGAGCCTTCATCACATCTTGCATCCCAGCCTGCAGCAGAGCCTGCCAGACTAGTACCTTCTTCATCCCATCAAGCTAGAATAGCTAACAGGGCAGCAGCACATTATGCATACAGACCAAATGTGAGTAATTTTTCATTTTTTATATCGGTAATTTTTTATATTAACCCTAACTTTACTGGCCTGATTGTATACCTATATTGCAGGCTAAATCCATATTTGGTCATAAGCAGAAGACAACCGTAGGATTGGCTACAAGGACAAGGGAGGGTGGTAGGTTAAGCGAGCATGTTGGGAGTAAGAGAGAACCTACCAACCATAAGCTTATTGTTGATTTGACTAGAGACCCTGCTGGCCCATCCCCAATTTCAGGTGGTGGACCAGTATGCTCTTGGGGTCCTCCTCGAGTTGGTGGTATAACATATAAAACTGCCCCACCAGATTTTGACATACAAAAGGGTAAGGGGACAACTGCTGACAACCCTCCGCCAGGTTTTGGGGACCATGTTCGAAGAATGAATAAGGGGAAAGAGAAGTCCACCACAGAAGTGAAGAGCAAAGGGAAGAAGAAAATGTGGGAACTATGACTTGTTGTTGTCAACTTTTTGTGTTTGACCGCCTAATGGTTGTGTTTATATTTTGTAAACATTGTAATGATGAAGTGAAAATGGTGTAGATGTATACTTTTGGGAACATGTAGAAACTATGTGACTTGTGGATTCACCATTATGTAACTACTATGCTGAAATTGTTGACTAGTTGGATGATTGAGAAGTTGCTTAGTGGAATTGCATCATGGCCTAGAAGCCATGATGTTCATATGCATGTAGTGTGTCCATATTCAAGTTTTTTTAGCTTGTTTTGACGATATACCCTTTTATAGCTGAAGATAAGTTGTCATGCATGTTTCCCATGATTGGAAACTAGGGCTGGCAAAACGGGTCCGCTGGTCGACCGGTTTACGACCCGCGGGTATCCGCGACCCGTTTAAGCAATACCCAAACACAACCCGTTTAATAAACGGGTCAGACCCCCCGACACGACACGACACGGGTATTTTCACGGGTCACCCGACACGACCTGTTAGACCCGTTTAAAATAATGGGTCGGGTCGACGACCCGAATTTTTTTTTGGTTTTTAAATAAAATATTAATAGTCTTGATTTTTTCATTTTTAATTTTTTGGTTAAAGCTTTGTAACGACAAATTCACCAGACATTTCTTTGTCTTGATTCTCATTGATAACATAAAAAATAGGGCACTCTGCCAGGGAAAAAAAAAAATCATGTATATTTGGTGTTTGACCATAAAAACCAGCCATATATCTAAAGTCCCCAGATATTCATGGAAACATCTGGAAACAGGAGTTATCCTTTAAGAAAATTAAAATATATATATATATATATAGGACCCATTTGGTCTCAAGGATACCAAATCGGCGAAATCGCCATGCTTCCCTTTTCTCACCTCTTTTCTTTGGGCTTTCCAGAACTGCAAATCCTACAAAATCAAAGCATGAGACTTGAGAGAGCAAGAGACTGAAGAGAGAGATACATACCGAATGCGACATCGGCGGAAGAGAGAGAGCGGCAATGTGACGTCGGCGGCGCAGCAGAGAGAGGGGGAGAGCGGTGAACGGGAGAAAGAAAGAGGAGTGGTGAGCCAGTGAGAGAGAGAGTCGCAGTGGATGAGTGGAGAAAGAAAGGAAAAATGGAAAAGGTTGCAGAAAGCAAGAGGGGTGGCGGACCGGTGGTGGCGTGGCGTGAGTGTGGCTGCGTGAGGAGTGAGGACTTGGAACCAAGAGGGTCTGGACAGTGGACTCTGGATTTGGTCTCTGGAGAGTGGACTGCTTTTTCACTTTTTCCTTTTAGGCAATTAGGCAATATATATATATATATATATAAACGGGTCTGGCGGGTCACCCACGGGTGACCCGTGACACGACCCGCCAGACCCTCATAAACGGGTCGACCCGTTTATGACCCAAACCCTTTTAATGTAAATCAAACCCGCTAATTTCGTGTCGTGTTCGTGTCAAAATTGCCAGCCCTATTGGAAACTCTCATAGAATATAATGCAATCTGTTTGTGAGTGTTGGATTCTAATAAGCATCCAAGCCAACTTCAATATTTTATATAACAAACATTCTTTAATTTCAGGTTGGCTGCTATAGGTTATTCACTTGCTATTGTCATTTAAAATTATGGGTTTACGAGCATGTTGCAAACTTTATACTCAACTTGTGAGATTCTCCACTGTTGAAATTGATAGACATCAAATTCAATAGAGGACTCAATTCTGTGAACAAATCCCAAAAACAACTTGTAAATTTGTACCAAAAAAATTCATACAAAGCATTCCAAAACATTCCAAATATTCCAAATTCAACAAAATTGAAACAAAAAACATTACAAAATAAAACATAACCACAAGTTTGATAGGCTGATAACAGTTGGATTGGATTAACAAATGACGACAACAAAAACATGCAAATTCAATTGTCTTCTTCATTTGGTCAACATCAGCCTTGATGCAAGTCCATTAGAAGAAAATAGATAAAACATTATTACAGCAACAAGACACAAACAACATGCAAGTGCAACTTGGAACTTCAGCTGCAAGCCTTTATACTTATTCTTCTGCCTTTCAAGTTTAAGTGTGAAATTAGCAGCATCAACTTCCATTTTCGATTTGATCAGAGCAATTTCAATCTTGCATTTGAAGACTTCCATTGCTCTTTCAGACTTCAAATCATGCTGCCACTCCATCAACATTGACATCACTCGATCACATCACACACAAATGTCTGGTTTAACCCATTTAAAGAAATTGCAACCACGATTTTTTTTTCATTCTGTATAATCACACAAATTAGGGTTTAACCCATTACTAAAACAACAAATATTATATTTATGTTCAAATAAAATTCATAAACCATAAACTTACCACATAATTTACACACGCATAAAACCTCTTGCTATTATTTTTAGTTGTTGAAGCTGTTTTAATCACTGTTTTGCTCCCACATTTGAAAATTGAATGGCTCAATCCTAAATCGCTTACCTCACCCTCGGAGTACTCCATCTTTCACTGTCGTAACCGTGGGACTCCTTCACAGTCTTGAGCTTGTCGCTGGCAGAGGAGAACAAATGTAGGTCGTGGTCTTCAGCTGTTGCAAAACCAAAGTTTTGCGATTGCGATTTCCTCAGAAGGGTGGAAGCCGTGGGTTGCGGTTGCGATTTGCTCAGATTTGCAGTGGTTCATCATGTGAGTCGCCCGTCAGTGTTGGAGTGCATCTTCGAGTGGGATTTTGGCCAGCAAATCGAGTGGGTTTCTCTGGGACATTTAAGTAGTAAGGGTGAGGGAGTATGAGGATATAATGGGTAGTTCAGGTGAAAAAAGTCACGTGCAGGTCACGTGTTTCGTTTTCCGTTTGGGGTTAACGATTGATTTAGACGAAGGGGTCCAAATTAAGAGCAATTGAAAGTTCAGGGGACTAAATTGAGAGATTTTGAAGTTTATGGGGGGTATTTTAAAACGGGTGAAAGTTTGGGGGTCCTTAGTGAAGTTTCCCCAAAATTTAAACCAACAATCAAAAACAGTAACATAGAAACTGCAAGCAGTAGCCATGAAGCAGAACACCCAGCATAGCAACACCTTTAAGGCCTTAGCCTGCAACTAATCTTTCTCAAGTAAAATGCTCATGTTCTTGAAATTGATTTCTACAAAGATAATGAAACAAAAAAGAATTACAATCATAATTTAAATGGATAAATGGAATAAGTAAATAGCTTAAGAAATTAATAAGTTAATGATAAAAAGCTTACCTAATTCGAGCCTATAACTGTCAGTATCATCAATTATCTTTGAATCATAACCATTGCCATTGCCACTAACTATTGGTTTTGACCTTAACCAGTTTTGTGAACATATCAATGCTTCAACGGTTCTTGGAGACTATGAACATCGAAAAGGATCGAACACATGCCCTCCGGTGCTACAAGTAGACTCTGAAGCAACTGTAGTAATGGGTATGGCCAAAACATCTCTTGTTATTTGGGCAAGTATTGGGAATCTAATTGAGTTAACCTTCCACCAATTTAAAATATCAAAAGTAGGTTTTTTCAACAACCTCCATCAAATACTGATCTAACTCCGATTTGTTTTCTACATCACTTTTAGAAGATAGGTACTTATGAAACTTGTTCATGAAGTGAAGTGAAAGGTTGTCGTTCTCACTTTCATCTATTGTCATTGATGAGCATTTTGTCGATTCATTACAATGTTGGACTTGAGATGAACTCCCACCAATGGTGTTGTAACTATCATATAAGTTGTTCATGTGGTTATTCAATTTAGTAATCATATGAGTTGCTTGATTATCATTGAGAGATTCTTTGAACCAAAAGTCTAATGAATCTAATTTGGTGCGTGGATCAAGCACAACCGCAACAAACAATATCATGTTAACATTATCAAGATCTCCCCAATACTTAGTGTACTTTGTCTTCATTTTCTCTGTCATGGCACTCAATACATAATCACTACTCTCACTAAATGCTTGTAAATGTGATTGAATGCCACAAATTTCTTGAAAGTACATATTAGATGTTACATACAAAGAGCCCGAAAGTTGCTTTGTTACATCATAGAAAAGTTTGAGAAACTTGAGAAAAACTCTAACATTGTCCCAATCATCAAAAGTAGGGGCTCTCAAACTCCTTCTCCTTGGCCCTCCCTCAAACAACGTAGAAACAAAGTGCCCATCTTCTTCTTCCATAAGTTGGAAAGCACTTTGACATTTTTCAGACCTTCCAACATCTTATATGTAGAGTTCCATCTAGTTGCAACATCAAGACAAAACCAACCCTTGAACGAAACTTGTTCCCTTTCTAAACAACCCTTATACTTATCGAATCTTGAAGGTGAAGACTTCACATATTTCACTGCATTTCGAACCTTCACAATTGAGTCACTAACATCTTTCAAACCTTCTATCACAATAAGATTCAGAATGTGTGCACAACACCTCATGTGCATAAACTCATTATCCAATATGGTGTTCATCTTATCTCTAGTTTTCCTCTTCAAGTAATCAATAGCAGTTTCATTCGCACTAGCGTTGTCAACTGTGATTGTAAATATATTACTAATACCCCACTCAATCATACAAAACTCAATCTTCTTCCCTATGGTCTCTCGCTTGTGATTAGGAATTAAAGAAAAGTTTATAATTCTTTTATGTAAGTTTCAATCACTATCAATAAAATGGGCAGTGATACACATATAATTAAGATTTTGCACTGAAGTCCACGTATCAGTGGTAAGAGAAACTCGAATACCGGTTGTCAGGAACATTGCCCTCAACTTTTCATTCTCAAATATGAATAGCTTAAAACAATCTTTCATCATGGTGTAACAAGAAGAAATTTGAAACCTAAGCTCAACTATCTTCATGAAATCATGAAACCCTTCACCCTCCACAAACTTAAATGACAACTCATCAACAGTTATCATCTTAGCAATTGTTATCTTTATTTTTTTAGAATTGAATTTCGCAATCACAAGATTACCAACAGAACCTTTTCCCAATTCTCTTTCCTTCTTAGCATCAAAACTCAACCTTGATTGTCACTTACCAATTTACCAAACCTATCAGGATATTTCTTGTAACTAACCCTCAAGTGTGATAGCATGGATGAAGTACCTAGCCTTTTGGAATGACAACTAAACAATTTGCCACAATAGTTGCATTTTGATTTAGGATCCTCTAGATCACCCCCCTCTACCTTGGTAAAATGTTTCCATGCAAGTGATTTGTGCTCAGATTTGTTAGGTTTTGGTGGAAGACCTAAACTAGGATCCTGAGTGGCAACAGTTGTCGTATGCCCACTCCCAACACATTCAACATTTGCATTATTAATGGGAAGCATAGTGCTATCTAAAAGACTAAGAGTAGCCTGAGTAGATGAAGCCAAAGCATCAGCAATAGAACCAATATTCTTAGCACTACTATTTGAAATATCATCCATGAATCTACAAATAATTTTTTTTTTTTCAAAAAAAAAAAAAAACATAATCAACAATTTATAATAATATTGCAATTTTTTTAATAAAAAAAAAAAAAAAAAAAAAAAAACATCAAGTATCAACAATCAATCCATAACTCATCCAATAGAATATCAATGAGATATATATATATATATATCCCTCTAACGACTAACGATAGTCTGATTATATATGATAAAAAACCATAGCAGTTAAAATTATACAATGATGTCATAGAACAACTTACAGTTCAAATCTTATTAATTTTATTGACAATAAAAATAAAATTTAACAACCATGTACCAAGTTGGGATTAGATTCCATTACCTGAAATCCTGAGATTGAAAGACTAAGACAGAGATGGAATTGGGGCGAAATCAACTGAAATTGTTCAAATAAATATTGTTAGAAACTTAGCTCAGAGTCAAAGAGATAGTGAGAGAGATTCAGAGAGAGAGAGAATTAAAATAGTAACTACAGTCGACAAACAAAGAGAGTTAAACCTGTAGAAATCTTGAAGCTTGAAGATTTGAGAGGGCGGCTGAAATATTGAAGAATGAAGCACCCATTTCATAGAATCAGAGGCATGTATAAATTATTGGCAATGTTGCGCCGTGTGGAGTTTGGAATCCCAATTAGGAAAGATCGAAAAGTTTGGGTACGCCGAATCGTCGATTAGGTTTAGGTTAGAGATACTAAGTGTCTAGGGTTTGGCTAGGGAAAAACATGAATTTATAATGCTGGGTTTTGGGCGGGGCGGGTCGGTACCCGCAATGTCAAAATTCGATTCCCGAATTCCAATCCGAGAATCACGGGTTAGATAAATTTCAGCCCGTGACTACAGTAAAGTAAAGGGGATCTGGGCATTTTGAGGCGGGGCGGATCGAGGGCGGGCGAGTTGTTCGGGTACGGGTGGGTTTAGCCCACCCCTAGCCATGACATGAGACAAATCTTTCGCAATTAGTTTGATGGGGTTAGACACTGTGGGTTGCGAAGATGGATGGCGATGGGTTGCGTGGGGGCGGTGATGGGTTTCTGGGTTGCATATTGGTTATAGGTGTGGAAGATGGAGAACTCAAATTTTATTTTATTTTTTTTTAGGTTTAGTTTATTTTACTATTATTATTATTATTATTAATTATTTTTTATTTTTAGGACACGTACCGTATTATAGGAGTGACATGTGAACTTCCATTAATGGGGGACTGACGGAAACTAACGGCGGTAGTGATTCTGTTTTTTCCTATATGTGAGGCACTAGATTTGTCATGTTTTAAAACCCAGGGAAAAAAGAAAAAAAAAAAAAAGGTTAAAACCCAGGTACCAAAAAAGTTATTAACCCGTGGTTTTATAAGGCATTTTCGGTGTTTTCTCAAAAGTTTGGATGTATTATAGTCACATGCACAGTATGGTCATTTGAACGCTTATCCCAATCGTTGAAACGACTTACTTAAAATTTTGTTACCTACTACTTAGCATCGTTCGAACGTTATGGCATGGCATTGTTAGATGATGCACGAACCGTTTGAACATAAAATCAAGAAATCAAAATCCCCTAATTTCAAAAACCTAGGTTGCGAAAATTCAAAGAAAATGGTTAAAATCTCACATAACTTGTTAAATCCTTGAAGACAAGTGTGAATCTTTGAAAACCTTGATGGATTTGCAAGAGACTTGGCCGAAAATCAACTTGGGAGTGTTTGGGTTGAGTGAACATAAAAATAAATAGAGTTTAAGAGTGTTCAACCGTTTTCAAAATCGCAACGCCTCGGTTTCTGAGGGAACGTTCGGCATCGTGACCGAACGTTCGGTCATAAGTGCGAACGTTCATTGGCAAGCTGCGAACGTTCGAATTTTTTATTTTTTATTTTTGAAAGGTACCATGTATACAAATGTATAATTTAGTTTTAACAAAGCTTGTTTGGCTTAGGTAAAATACCTTCAAAAAAGGCCTTGGAGAAAATATTTAAAATAACATTTTGGGTTTGGAAATCAGTTTTAGTACCAAAGACTTGTTAAAATGCTAAGTTAAAACTCACATGAGGTTAAAAATCCATTTTCTTTCATTTGAAACTCGTTTCGAAATACATGAGCACCTATCACTCAAAAGTACCATCACTAAGTTCACATGCGTAACCTAATTATCCTAGCTAACACTAATAAACTAAATAGCATCTATTCAATCTTCGGCGGAATTTTCTTACGGGTCTTCCTCGTCCTTGACCATAGCCTCATAATCCCTTTCAATGCTTAAGAGAAAAGCAACCTTTTGGCAGTTGGTGCCTGCCTGCAGTACTCCATCCCTCAGCAATCATACCTCTTCTTGTTCCATCTTCGCATACTTGTCAGTCACCCGAGTCATATGTTCATGTATCTCCCACTTCCTTTTTTCCCACAGATACAGATTATACTTCCTTGGGATTGATGGAAAATCTCACACATTGATACGTTATGGTACTTTCATTTTGCAGCTACTTGCGTACTATTGGGGTTCTACCATCCCTTCTTCTTCTTTTGGGCCACAGGAGTACGCCGAATTTGGTTAACTTAGCCGGAACTGCCCAATCATGACCTTGCCTCCATATATGTGAGCCTTCATGCTGCTGAGGGAGGCTTGTAACCTAGCGTATATGGCTTGTATTCCCTTGGCCAGTGCTTGCATCGATCGCGCATTTGAGTGTATAGCATAATCAAGTGCCTGTGCCAAGGAATAGGTAAGCTTGTTCCCAACCAAACTATGATTATACAATCAATAGGGCTGTTACTGTAGCCTGCTCCTCATTCAATCAGAGCAACAGAAACTTAAATCTATCCTATGCTCCAGTCCTTAATATGACAAGCCTAGTGCATCATGTCCTATCCTTAAATTATTAGATACGATCAACAAAACCGAATGCTCTGTTACCAAAATGTAACGCCCCCAAATTCGGCTTTGACTAGTTTGGTAGGGTTACTAGCAATTACCCCAAATTCAACTAACTAGTAGCTAATTGGGGAATCGCCTATCTCTAGCATAATCAGAATAAATGCATAGGAATGTGAAATAAATCTGAGTCTACAATCATCACAGAAACATGTATCATCATCAAGCAAAGACATGGAGTTACAAATCGAAATGCGGATATTCTAATCAAACCTGTTTACAGGAGGTAAGTCTTCGACTCATCTTAATAATTTGGAGTAGCAATCTCACCACTATCATTTTCTTAGAAAGAGGTTTCCTACAAGATGTAATAATTGCATAAGCCTTTAATAAGTAAACCTCATAGTAGGGTATGAAATGATTATTGATGAACGGAAATAAACATGCATTTTCAATAAGAATTTGAGTGATGTGTTGTCTCTGTTAATAAACCATAAAAGTATAGTTTTATATGAAATGAAGAAGTACGTTTTTTTTTTTTTTTTTTTTTTTTTTTTTTTTTTTAATTTAAAAAAAGAGGTATAATTCTAGCGGCAATCACCTATTAGCAGGATTGGCGTTGTCCCGAAGGACCTGTAATAAATGCCAGTACCCTGGCCATTGTACACTACCGTTCATATACTATTAGCCCGATCGAGTCCAACCTCGGGTGGCCCAGGCTACTACTAATAATGTGGGTCCAGTAGTGACCCGTTAATTATGGATGCGCTGGTCACGAAACAACCATTAGATTCAAGGCCCATATAATCCATACGCACACATTTGACCATAGAATCAAGTATATAGAGTAAGTACATGGCAATTATACCGCACATACCGGTGTACCATCATACAATGTATTTTATCAACTAATTATTAAGACAGTTACCAAGTTATATAAAAGAGTAAATATGCTCATATCATACACATGCTGAGTCAGCTGACATATCGCACGTTTTTAAGGAAAACCATCATAAGTGTTTACTTACCTTGTACGTACGCTCGAGTAATTTGACATTCCGAATCTCTATTATAACGAAACATGGCTATCGTTATACACAGTGTTAGAGGGTTTACTAAAGACACAAAAGGTATGCATCTAATTAAAAGGTCACAAATCCCTACTTTTATGCATTTGGGGCTCTGGTCGAACGTTTTGTCCAAGGGGTGAACGTTCGACTAGAATAGATAGAGAACGTTCGAGCAGAGTTGAAATGCAAAGCTTGGGATGTTATCCTCAAGTCACCATGTTACGAACTACACTCTAGTCTCTAAACAAGTTCATACAAACATAGTAAAGCATTATATGCAAGAAAAACAAAGAAAACAATTAGCGTTTCTAAAACATTTGAAAACCACTATTTTCCTGGCACACAAGTCATGGCATCTTTTAAAAATTTGAAGAAAACAAGAATAATAACAAGATAACATAGAAGCTTTATGCAAGGTCAAGAGTTACCTTGAAGTGCAAAGCTTGGGATTTTATCCTCAAGTCACCATATTACAAATTACACCCTAGTCTCTAAACAAGTTCATACAAACATAGTGAATCATCATTATATACAAGAAAACCAAATAAAACAATTAGCATTTCTAAAACATTTGAAAACCATTATTTTCCTAGCACACAAGTCATGAAATCTTTTAAAAATTTGAAGAAAACAAGGATAATAACAAGATAACATAAAAGCTTGATGAAAGGTCAAGAGTTACCTTGAAAATAGCAATAATTCCCCAAAACCTCATTCTTCATCTCAAGAAAATCTCCTCACTTTAGGGTTAAGGTTTCAGGTGTAAGAGGAGGCTTAGGAACAAAGGGAGTATTTATAGGGGTGGGGAGGCATGCTTACTTCTACAAAAGTGGAGAATATGTTAAAACGGCTTTTCAGACTGTCACCGAACGTTTGGTACTATTGGGCGAATGTTCGGTGTATTATTATACATTAGTTCTAGGGTTGCAGGTGAAACATTTGGTCAATACCCAGTGGGTCAAATTTTGGTCAACGAACGTTCATTATAATCCCTTGCCGAACGTTCGCACTAAGGACATGGTCAAACATTCGGTGTAGTCCCTTGCCAAACGTTTGGCCAAAGAGTTAGGGTTGGATTTTTAGGGCAACTTTTCAAATGGAGGTTTGATTAAGGGATAAAACACTTCTTTGTTGGTTATAAAAATGTTTTATAAGCTCAAGTAAACGGTTACTTTTTGGATAATTAAATCTTAGAAATTTGGGGGCATCACATTTTCGGACTTTAGTGAACCTACGAAGGACAATCAATCAATATAGGGCAATGATCAGTCGGTGCATATTCAACCCTAACGATCGATTAATGCAGTTTGCAAGCAAATAAATTTTGACATTTCAACATGGTACTCGAAGATGGAAGGCCTATATAAGGTAAGAGATGATCTATTTCATCCATTTTCACCCTCCTTCATACCATAAACTCTAGGAAGAAAGAAAGAGAATGAGGATTCTTAAAGGATTAAGGTCCTGCCTTCAAAGGAGGTAAAAACCCATGCTGTAATCTTGTTTCTTTCGTTATATCAAAACCGTTTATTTGGTTGTACGGCCACTCCTTGGCTATTAGGATGAGAAAATATAATTTAGCGTGAACTGAATTATACACGTCCACAAACAGCTCTTGGGAGCGTTTCAAGTAAATTGCTATAGGGAACTTGCCTAACTTCCAAAGGCAACCCAGCCGCCTTATTGACTCGTCTCCCAATTCCTTTGATCCAACTCTACCCCGAACGAGTCTTCCCCATTAAAGCTAAGCAGTCCATAATCAAACCGCAGAAAAATTATCCAGCCATAACACGTGTACGGAGCAGATACATCGTTAAGGATTTATTTATTTATTTTTTTCTCCTTTCCGTAAATGATTAAAAATAATAGAAAAATAAAAGGAAAGATAAAATAATATTAGTTATGCAGAGCACGTGACAATGTTGGGAGATATAAGAATAGAAATGATGAAATGAATGTACTCTTTTTTTTTCCCATCTGATAAGCGATAACAAACCCCATCAACCAACCCGGTCCAGCTCATCAGGATGGGAGCAGAGATACGATGATGTGACCCCCAACTAGTTCACATGCCCCCACACAACACTGTACCAATTTTATTGTTATTATTATTATTATTGTTATGACCTGGCTGCGTGGCTGTGAATCTCAGGTGCATGGTGGACGAAGATAAGGACGGAAAACATGGTCCAAAATCCTGTGGGCCTCTTTTGCTACCCTACATACCCTAACACAGTAACACATGAAATTTGGATCAAGTTTGGGGGCCGGAGAATCTCTTGTTTTTTTTTCATCCAGAATATCTCTCCCTCTCTCTCTCTCTCTCTCTCTACCTGTTTAGTGGGTGAGATGCTATAATTTACAATTACATCTTTCATCTTCCTTCCATTAATTTCCCATTATTATACTTTTCGGAAAAACAGTATCTCATTGTTTAATAATAGCAGATTCCAATAGGCACGGACAAGAAGACAACTGCCTCTACTCATTACACCTTAAATCAATTACCTGTCAGGGTGCTCTTCTTTCTTCTTTTTTTTTTTAATTAGCAGTAAAAAAAATGAAAACAGCAAGTAAGAGGAGGTCAAAAGGACAGAATTGCCCTTGTAGCAGCAGTTGGGGTGGGGGGTGGAGGGTTGCACCCATATATCACGTTTGTCACAAAGCCCAAACTCTAATGAAATGGGACAAAAGAGACTGGTCCCATCCCATGAAGGGCGGGCAGGTGAGAGACTCTGGTCAAACACCCAAATGATTCAAAAATCTCAAAATCCGGGTTAAGATAAAATGGAGGGGTAAAATAGGATTTACAAAAAATTATTGATTAGAGAGCCTGCACCCACCACCACCACAATGAATAAAAGATTCTTTTATATATATATATATATATATATATATGTTTCTCTCACCGCCTCAACGTCAAATCAGAAGTAGCAGCAGCAGCTTGCTTTAATTTATTGGAAGCGCCAAGACGTGTTCTATTTAGCATTCGCGCAGAGTAGACACGGGACCTAGACCAGCGGGGACAACGACAAACTTAATTTTCGCTTTCACTCCCTCGCACATGGCCCCCTTTCCTTCTTATATACCATGCTATGCCCACCAAACCGTAGGCCAGCTAGGGTCAGCATCTTTCCTCTACTACGCTTGGCGCGCCACTCTCCTCTCTCCCCAATTACCAAATTACCATTGCTTTTTTGGCTCCTCAATTCTTACATCAACGTTATCTAATATTTTTTTATTATTTTCTTAAGCCACCAAGAAAAGGAAAGTAATTGTAAGAAAGAAAAGTAAATGATTAAAACAAGAATTAAGTTAGTTAAAGTAGAGTACTTTCCTAAAAGTAGCTAATTAAAAAGTAAATACATGTATTAAATAATGAAAAAAAAAAAGTCGTTAAGACATAATTAATTTGTGCCTCCATCTCCTCAACTCTGCAAGAATTTAGCGAGAAATCAAGCAAAGCTTCATTAATGGTGGCAATTCCTTTATGGTAGTCGCAAAAAGAGTACACCGATGAGTAAGCTCGTCCATAATAATATTTAATCCTAGCATCGGAATCACACGTGGTCCACAGTCCCGACCACCCCAGGCATAAAGAGATAAAATATGGTAGGTAATTTAATAATAATAATAATAATAATAATAAATACTAGAATATAGAGGAGCGTGGGATCAGACTGACGTGCAAAAAACACTATTCCGCAGAGCTGGCGCCTCTGACCAAAATGTTTGAATCTTGGCATCATTTCCCATGACTCCCACGCTAAACAACAAATCAATGTAAAATTTGCATGGAAAGAGACACATTAGATAAAGCCCCCACCACCCCCTTCCCTTTTCTTTTCCTTAAAAGTAGAGTTATTTTCTAAATCGCAGATAATCTCTAACAAATAGTGTAAACAGTCCTACGTGCTCGTCAAGCGCGTGCGTTACAGAGGCCTCATGAACAGGAAACGAAAAAAAAGAAGAGGCAGAGAGATTCCATATCTTTCAGATCAGGAAGAAGAACAAACCAAGAACAAGTCCTACAACAGATCCTGGAAATCTACTACCCCCCTGGGCTTTGCTTTTACCATCAATGTTAGCAGAAAACGTACGTAGAACAACCACGATGATGATGACAATAACAAGAAATCCCCGCATATTTACACGATCTAAAATCAGTTGAAAGCGAAAGAGAAAATAAAGGAGGCAATTAACCACCTACCCCCGGAAAGAACAATCTTGTGCTGTATTATTTTTCGTGAGATCAGGTTCGATCGCTGCGGTTCCTGCTATTAGCGTGCGACCCTCTGCTGTTCCCTCCGGCTCCGTTCCCTTCTCGCTTCTGCGGCGACGAGAACAGCTGGCCGAATCCGAAGACGGAGACGGACTTGGAGGATCCGCGAAGTGAACATACTGGAACATTGAGAACCGGAGTGACCCTGACGTTGGCGGAGTAGGAGCGCTCCATCCCCCTGTGCTTGAACGGTCTGGGCCCGCCGTTGAAGCTACTGGGACTGCTTGAGCTCCGTTCCAAGCTCTGGAAAACTATCTTCCCCGACGAGTTCATTCTTGGGCTGTCCACCGAAACCCCCCTACTCCCCACCCCACCCGACTGCTCCCCCGCCGTTGCCCTCCTCATCGGGCTCCGTCCCACCCTCGTCGGATTCGGATTATTGTCCGACGATGTTGTACCCCTCGGCTTCACTATTCTCATTCTTGGCCGCTGAAGGGATTTCGGGTTCGGGTTCGCGTTGGGCTTATCCGAGTCGAGCGAGAGCCTCGGGAGATCTTCGTGCTCGTGACCCGATGACGACGACGACAGAGAGAGACGAGAGGACATGGAGACGGACTCACAGTCCGAGTCCTTCAACAATGGTAAGCTCTGTGAAGCGTCGGAGGATGACGACGAAGATTTCGAGCTTCTGTGGAGGAAATACTTCAGGGACTTGGGGTTCGTGCTCGAAGACGACGACCATGACGTCGTTTTGTGGCTCTCAGTTTTGGGGTTAGTGTTCTGGTACAACTTCTTCAACCCCAGAAGCTCCTTCCAACGACTCGAACACCTCGGAGCTTTTGGAGAGAACAGGTAAGGGTCCGTTCCTAAGATTTCCGTTCTCCGGCGAGACTTGGCCGAGTCCGGCGACCTGATCTCTGACGAAGTGGTTAACTCGTTCAGTGAAGGTTTGACCGACGAGAGCAGCAGCGGCATCAGCTTCCCGTCGGAGAAGAGCTCGTCGGCCGGGAGCATGGCGACCGGATCCTCGAGCCTAAACTCGAAATCTCCAACCGGAGCTTCCGGATCTGGCTTCTCTGACGCGTAGTCGGCCACCGTAGAGGGCGGTTTGGGTCCGGCAAGCTTAGACGGGCCTTCCTCGCGGCTGAAGGAGACGCGAGGACTAAGCCAGCCGTAGGAAGGGAAGGTCGCCGGAGGGCAGTCAAGGAAGTTATCCGGCGACATCCCTATGTTGTTGACGCATGCTGAAGCCATTTCCAAAAACGTAGTGCAGTATTTTGAACCTGAAAGCTCCAAGTTTCATCGGAATCACATTGACGGAAAATGCAGCAAGATCTCTAGAGAGAGAGAGAGAGAGAGAGAGAGAGAGGTTTTGTTAGCGCTGTGTTAGGGTTTGGGAGAAAGAAGCGTGTTGCATTAGTGTGCAGTGGTGTCATGCTTCAGGGTACATATTTATATAACTCGGAACTCAGAAGCAGGGCCACCTGCCCCTTTCTCTCTCTCGTTTCCTATTGCAACTCAATGAATAATTTAATTATATATTTCTATTCTCTTTTTCTTTTCCAATTTAATTTAATTATAGTTTTCTCTAATCTGTGTTATGAAAATATCCCAAGGTTTTGAAAACTTGGCTGGACAACACAACGTGTTGGACGATGATAAGTTTAGCAATTCATGAGTGATTGATTTTTTCTTTTCAAAAAAAATTTATATTTAGCCTTTGGATTTTATTTAGATTTCTATTTATTAGGTTTCTAATTCCGACAATAAACTCATTAAATTTTGCCTAAGCTTAAATACGTCTTTTAATCTGTCAAAAGTCCAACATCAATGCCTTGTCAATAGATGCCACATCATCTAACAAAATAAAAATCCATTCTTATATATATATATATATATATATATATATGGTTTAAGGTTTAAGGTTTAGGAAATACCACAATACTCCACTCAAAAAATACTACAATTTGATTAAATCATTATCTAATTTCTTCATTGATAAAATAGTCTGTAAATAGACTACAATTGATAACACGAAAACACATAAAAGATAACATATCAAATATTCAATAAACCTAATCCTAAATAATTAAAATCCTATTTTAACTCAACTATTAATCTAATCTAATCCTAATGAATTGGAATGTAATTTCAACTCAACTTTATTCTATCCCTTATCACTGCATCCAAATACATCGTAGTGGCATCAGAAGTACTTGAGCAACGAGAAGGAACAACAGAACCAGCAAAGATATAAAATAGACAGAGTTCCTCAGTGGTATGACCAAAAAACCATACTCTCCTTGCTTAATAATTGCAAAGTTGGTTTGGTAAGAGCTAGAATTATGGTTTAATTATAAAGGACAAGATTAAAATATAGAATTGAACAAAAAATAATTAATTAACGAAATAAATAAATACAAATTCAATAAAATTTAATTATCTCTTAAAACATGTAAATGTAACTTGTAATTTATATTTTTCTTATTAAGAAAAGATTTACGAGCATATTTGCTAAATTTATCCCAACACAAGCTCATTTAAAATTTAATTGGGGCTCAATAGAATTAATGTTCTCCTTATTTAAATATAAAATTTTAGATAAATACTTTCATTTATTTAAGAGTAATCAAAATAAAATTTATTTGCTTACCTCAAAATTTTTAAGAAAGAGAAACTCTTGTCTTGGAGTCTTGGTAAATCCATTCTAGACATTATGTTTCTTCGCAGCAAAACTCTGAATTTATTAAAACAATATTTTTACAAAGTGTGTTGGTTGATATGTATAAGAGAAATTCTACTCTTCTTAAATTTTTTTTCTCTAAAAATTGGTTTCAGATGATGAGACAAATGACTCTAATTACTTTGACAATTTTTATTGAGAGGCATAAAAATCAGTATTACCTTTTGAGTTTAAGAGCACAAAGTTTGTAATTTGCTTCGAAAAAAAAACAGATTTTAAAATAGAAAATTTGTAACGCCAAGTTACTCCCAAGAGAGTTTAAGGAAGGACAACCATAACATTAAGTGACTCATGTGACTTTAAGAAGAGAAAGTTCATAAAATGACCAATATATATATATATATATATATCGTAGACAAAATGTTAGTTTAGGTTTTGGCACATTCGGTTTGCATGTAAGTTGTTGAAAATGAGCACCTCAACATGTCCCGAAAGCAGATTTTAGAAGGCCCTGTCCGGACCACCAGAAGCCAGGTCCGGACCCAATTTCCAGAAAATATCTATTGAAGGGCATGTCCGGACCGCCAGAAGCTGGGTCCGGACCTGATTTCCAGAAATTGCATTTTGATGAAGAGGTCCGGACCACCAGAAGCTGGGTCCGGACCCCATTTCCAGAAAGCCTCAATCTTTATGAGATGTCCGGACACAAGTGTTGGAGGTCCGGACATCGCTAGGTTACGCATATGTAACCCTAGCCATGTCCGGACCCCAGATTAGCCCTGTCCGGACATGACTGTTTTATTTTCTATTTAAACACGTTTTTGCTACATTTATACGTACGTATTTTGGAGAGCAAAATCAGAGAGCTTAGAGAGAGATATTGTTCTAGCTTATTTGAGAAGGGATTAAATACGTGAAGCCAATCGGAGTTCCGGTGAAAGGAAATCTTATAGAAGAATTGTGCCAGATGTTCTGGAAAGGGCTACTGCGGTAGAAGTCAAGTGGGTCGCTTGTCGTGTACAAGGAAGAGTAAATTGCAAAGGTTTTGTAATTCTTCTTGTATTCCTTATTCTTCTTATAGTGGATTGATTTCCTGGGTTTGGCTGCCCCGGAGAGGTTTTACATTTAGAGAGTTCTCTAAATGGTTTCCTCTTCGTAACCAAATATCTGTGTTCTTGATTTTCATTACATATCTGTATTTGGTTGATTATTGATTGTTAGGTCAGATCTTATTCCGCTTAATATTTGTGAATCACCTAGACATTTGAATAGGTGTCATTTGGAGTCGTTTTAGAATTTTCACAAAATAAATTCATACCAAGGGCAATTGTTTTTCAAGGGTGGGCCTTTGGCCCTCCCCCTCCCCTTTGCCCTGCCATTGGAGCAAGGTGCAACCATCCCTAAAGAACCCCATGAGCGTATATTCACACATCTCCACATCTATAACTGTAACTATGGTGTCCCATATCGCCTGAGTATGAAAATTGAGATGTGTTTATAAGTATACTTACATCATTCATGACAACAACGTATTTTAAAGCCGTGATAGTCATGATCCCATCAGACCTCTGCATTTAAGCGAGCTTATACGATAGTAGCACCAGGATTGGTAACCTTCCGGGAAGTCTAGTTAACTGAACTTGAGGAATTGCCAGTAACCCTACCAAAATAGTTCAGTCTAGTTTTGGGGGCGTTACATTCTATTAAGTTACATAGCGAAAATTGATTTTAGGGAGTAAACTGTTATTTTGGCCTACCTTGATAACCTATAAATTATTTTTTATATCATATGGAGTAATTTGTAATTTAGGTCAACTATATGGACCTATAAATTATTTATTTATATCACAGGGAGTGATTTGTAATTTAAGCCAACCTCAACGTCTAATTTTTGCATTTATCCCTAATTAAAAATTAGGTGAATCCCTTTTAATTCTAGAAACCCATTATAACATCTCTTACGAATCATTTGACAACAAACTTACTTATAATTGGTTTCCCTCATTTGCAGAGCATTTATTTGTTGCTTATTGGACTAGTTTCTGTGGTAATGCCCGCTTTAGGGTTTATTATTTATTTATTTTTAAGTAGTGTCCATTCTAAAGTTGAAAGCGCTTAGAAAAGGACAAAAATCGCATTCACAATGAGGGAGTGCGGATCAAATTTTTAGGGAGATGTGAGCAAATTTCAAGCTTTACTTTTATCTTTGTTTTAAGCGACTCTCCTCAATTGAAATATATGGCCTTTCCTTTTACTAAATTGGCCCAAGGTGCTTTTTCTTGTTAAAATAGTTTTGGTTGGTTAAATGCTTAAAAATATGAAAGAGTCAACTTGATGTTTGACATTTACGTAGTAGCTTTTTTGATGCTTGTAAATTTGCTATAAGTGAACGCTTTTCTGTCATACAACTTGTTTTTTTTTTTTATTATTTTTTTTTTGAATTAATGTGTTTGTTTGGTAATGTAATTTCTTTTAGGGATAACAATGGATGTCTCAGTGAAAGATTTTGTGTCTCCAAATGTGCCTACAGAACTTACACCATCTAAATGCCATGCAGTTTGAATAAGATGATATTGTTTATAATTTTTATGACGAGTATGGGAGAATGATAGGCTTTACTACTAGAAAAAAGTATGTGGACAAATATAAAAAGATTGGAATTGTTACTTCAAGGAGATTTGTGTGCGAGAATGAGGGAATTTGGTGTATAGACAAAAGAGATAGTAAAACAAGGAAAGCTCGAGTGGAAACAAGATGTGGGTGCGCTGCACGTATTGTTATTGTATATAATCAAGATAGTGGCAAATATGTGGTGATTGACTTAATTGCTGAGCATAATCACAATCTTCATCTCTCAACAACTATACACATGATGCCATCACAACGGAAAATGCCTACAACTTAAGCTGCTGATATTGATTTGGCATATGAATCAGGAATAAGACTTAATGATTCTTATCAGCTTATGAGTAAGCAAGTTGGTTGAGGTGATAAACTTGGTTTTACCAAGCAAGATTATAAGAACTATTTACGCAATAAGTGAGAAAGTGCTTTGAAGAAAATCCTTCGTATTATGCTTTTGTGTCTCCACTATTATATGATGAAATAATTGAATATTTTGTATAATTATTTGAGACCTTCCTAGAAGCAATGTCTAGAAAGAAGCCAATTATTATTTTCACCGATCAAGATGCATCAATGTCAGTTGCTATTCAAGAAATGATGCCTGAAATATATCATGCCTTGCGTAGTTGGCACATGTGCAGAATGCTAATAGACACTTGGGCAATCTATGAGTATGATGATGAAGATGAGTTTCTCTCTATCTGAAATATAATGTTGGAAGAATACGATGCTCGTGAAAATAAATGGCTAATGGACATATTTCAATTGAAGGAGAAATTGGCTCAAGCATATGTAAAGGTTCAATGCAGGAATGAGAAGTACACAATTTAGTGAGAGATTCAATTGTGACTTGAAGGATTGCTTGCGTACTGATCTCAATATACTAGAATTCTTCACTCATTTTGAAAGAGTTGTCAAACAGAAACATGACAAGGAGTTAGAAGCATAATACAACTTTAGATAAAAATTACCAAGATTGAATCTGAAGAGCTCACCTATGCTAAATCAAGTAGTAAAAGTGTACACGCCTAATCCGTTTCAGTTATTTTCAAATGAAGTTGAAGAGGTACCACCACTTTTTATTATAGACCACAATGTAAGTCAAGCGACACATACATATGTTGTTGGAGTTTTCAGTGGATGGAAAATACAAAATTATGTAGAATCCTTTGGATCAAAATTTGTCTTGCAATTGTAAAAAGTTTGAGACATTTGATATTTTGTGTCGCCATGCTCTAAAAATTATTGATGAATTAGATATCAAGCTAATCCTTAATGAACATATTACAAAGACATGGAGAAGTGATGCAAGAGATGAAAATGTAAAAGATTTCACACAAAAAGACATTGGGTTAGATACTTGATTGCAATATGTAGATGGGTATCAAGCTTTGTGTCCTAAATATATTCAATTGGTGAATGAAGCATGTGAAACTGAAAAATGTTTTAGTATTCTAAATGCGGTTGTTGCAAATTTGAAAAAAAAACTTTGTCATGCAAATAATTGGCAAGCTAATGCAGAAGAAGATAATGTTAGGCTTTCATCCAATTTTGTGGACAAAGAAGATCAAACATGTGTTTCAATCCTAATATTTATTTATTTTGTAAATATCGTGATTGAAACACATGTTTGATCAAAAATGTGTCAAGAGATCAAATAAAAAATAACCTACTTACAAAATAAATAAATAAAAATAACCATGGTAAATATTTGTTTAAATAAAAATTACATTTTCCCAAAACCTGGTGCTCCATTTGACATTGAATTTTTAATTTGTAGTGATTTTTTTATTTGAATAGTAATTGAAAAAGTATAAAAAGTAAAAATGTTGAAAGTTGATTTTTTTTTTTTTTACAAATAGTAAGGCTATGTTTGCCAATGGCCTTAAAAAATGCCTTACATTATTTCTCTCAAAATCAACCTTTAGCATTCTTACTTTTTACATCACATCAATAACTTTTTATTACTATTCAAAAAAAAAAAATAATAATAATTACAAAACAAGTTTTTTTTGTACTTTTTCATACAAAACATTCTTACTTTTTTTCTCGCATCAATTAAATTTGTTACAGTTCCGGGCCATTTCCTTTTTTTAAGGCCATTGGCAAACATAGCCTAAATGGCTCTTCTCAATCGGAGCTAGGTCTATTCCCCAAAAAAATTCATGTGATGATTTGACCCTCTTATGGCTATGAACTTTGGGAAGCGAACAATGAACAAGGGATGGTAAGAAAAAAAAAATGCATGGTTGAAAGGAAGGGTCCGACGTTGGATGGAGTGAGATTGAAGAGAAGAGAATGGTATGAATTTAAAGAATTTTGGCTCCTTTTTTTTTTTTTTTTTTTAATTCTATCTCATAAGTCTTGCAGTAGGAAAAGTACTAATCACGTGGACTCTTGCTATTTAGGTTGCACAGACCCTACTCTGCTTTGATGGGATCGTTATTAGGCAATAGAATCAAAATCTTCACTAAAAAAATAAAAAATAAAAATCTGTCATTTTGACTTTGGAGTGGCTTACAAGAATCAAAAGACATCAGACAAAAGGATAAAGAGGGAGAGAGAAAGAGAGAGACAGAGGCGGAGGGAGAGAGTTGGACAGATCATCATCCTCTTCAATTCACAAGCTGAAAGACATTGAGGTGTTCTTGGCCTGAGTTCCTTGCTCTCACTGGCCCGTTGAATACTACAAGAAATGGGTCGTTAGAATCGTATTTCAGTTGAAACACATCAGACAAAGGAGATAAAGAGGGAGAGAGGGAGAGGGAGGGAGGTTTTTTTTTTTTTTTTTTGTCCTTTGTAAATGAGGGAAATACAATGGAAGAGACTGGAAAAAAAAAAAAAAACTCATTTACCGGCAGCACAACTTTGTTTGAAAATGGGGATGGGCGTGTGTAGAGCAGAGCTTCAATGGTGGCTTTGGATTTCTTTTTATGGATGGTTTTGTTATTTCATTGATGTTTGAAAGTCGGCGTTGGGGGAGTTCTTAACGCAAGGTTAATTTCTTCAACAGGCACAAAGCCCTTTACACCTTGAGATGACATAAACCTAGCTTTTTCATTTTTTTCTCTGCTGCTTTAAGTGGACACTAGGTGAGGTGCAAAGCCTCACGGAAACTCCTACAACCATTTCACATCGACAATAGTACATGGCCAAATTTCAAGTGCAACATCCGTTGCCAAACCAAGCCATGATACTTTTCTAATGCTATTCCTAATTCCTTAGTTTGGTATTTGAATTTTGTTACTTGATGTTTTGGTGGAAGTTTCAATATTGACTTGTGATGGTACCATCTTGATAATGTTAGTTTTCATTTCAACAAGGCATAGTTTTCAACATTTTTCCAATGATGTATCAAGCACATAATTACCAATGTTAACTACAAACCAAAATCATTTATATTGTATAAGAAACAATAAAAAGAAAAAAGTAAGAAGCTGGATCTCAAGAATACACAAGAAGATTACTATTTCATTTGTGCTCACCAAGGTGGAGCATTGCTTTCAAGTAACCATTTGTTTCTACATCTTCAATTATGTACATATATGTCTCAAAAAAAAAAAAAAAAATCCTCTCCCACAATCTAAATAAGAGTAATCTTGACGCTCTTGTGACATAAGAGTTATAAAAGGTTTAATAAACTATACGTAGAGTGCTTTGAACGTATTACCACTCTTGGTGGTTTGTATTGATATTTATAATCATATAAGTATTAGAGTTACAATGAAACTAGAAGAGTAAAGGATGAGTGCAGGGAATGAATTCTCGTTACATATGGTGACATTTTAGTGTTTATCTACAACTTGGCACTTGGTCAATCTAATCTTCTACTACTTGTGATTATATTGTTTAGTGATGAAGTCTTCTTGAGTGTGAGAGTCTTGAATGTATTCTCCATCTCTTGGCAATCAGTTTTGTGCCCTAACATCCCCCTCAAATGGAAATGGGAAGCAAGAACGTTGAGGTTGTGATACAGAAACTGAAACCGAGTCTCAACAATGGGTTTAGTGAGAACATCTGGAAGTTGATTTTTGCTGGGGAATAAACTGAATCTGGAGTGTTTTTTCAGTCAGTCGAACTCGAACAAAGTGGTAATCAATTTCCACATGTTTGTGTGCACATGAAAGATGGTATTAACTACAAGGCATGTGGCAATGATATTATCACACCATAAGGTGGATGTAGCTGTGAGTTGGATACCAAGGTCTCGAAGTAGAGATTTAATCCACATCTCAGCTGCGGTGTTAGCTATTGCCTTGTATTCGGCCTCAGTGCTTGAACGGGAGATAGTGGGTTGTGTTGTGCAAATTTATTTAATTCGCAAGTGCACGAATCGATTGTAGTTTAATGGATTGCAAGTGCGAGGTTGATCCCACAGAGAATTATATTTTTGAAAGAGCAATTTATATCTAAACTAATTAAATCCTAATTTAGTTCCAAAAGGGTTTTGATTTCGGTTTTAAAAATTAAAAGACAAACATAACCTAATTAAAATAAAGGGGAAACTTCACTAAGGACCCCCAAACTTCCACCAGTTTTGAAATACCCCCCCTGAACTTCAAAATCTCTCAATTTAGTCCATTGAACTTTCAATTACTTTCAATTTGGACCCCTCTGTCAGATTTTAAAAGTCACATGACGTTTATACCACTGACTTTTGTATAAAATTCCAACTTCTAAAACATTTTTTTTTAAAAAAAAAAAAAACAAAAATCAAAGATATTTTGGTCTATTTTTGAAATTTTAACGGCTAAAATTAACGGAAGGGTCCAAATTGAGAGCAATTGAAAGTTCAAGGGACTAAATTGAGAGATTTTGAAGTTCAGGGGGGGTATTTCAAAACGGGTGAAAGTTTGGGGGTCCTTAGTGAAGTTTTCCTTAAAATAAACTAAGAGATAAAATACTAAGGTTTGAGAATCCACACTCATCGAATCGTAACAACATACTTCCATGTTTAGCAATATTAATCTAAAGTTCTCACAATTAAAATCTTAGATATGTTTTACTATACTTCAAACAATTAATCAAAATCATCCCATATATCCATTCATTGCACAAATCACAAGAGGAATCTAATATCAATTAAATCATCAGATGTATCCGTAAATCACAAAAGATATCCAATCTTAATTGAAATACCAAATGTATCCGTAGAACAAATCACAAGGGATATCCAATTATTCAAGCAAATAAAATCAAGCAATCAATTATGTGAAATTATCTTAAATCATCCAGTGTATCCTTAAACCACAAAAGATATCCAAGAATCACTCCACACATTGAAAAGAAGTAAAACAATTGAAATATTAAACCAATAAAATTAGATAAATAAAGACTTCCATGAAAGTATTGATGTTCTTCATCGGTGAGGCTTCATCCCCAACCTTAGTTGGGAATTTAGATCCACATAAAAATAAAACCTAAATCTCAAGAAAACCTAAACTAAAAAGAGAAAAACTATAGAATTTTGCTCTCTGGAATTCTATATCTTTTCTTGAATGCAAAGAAATATATTTATAGGCTTAGGAAAGTCCTAGAAGCCCTATAACCTAGATAATTCGGAGGTCTGTCTCTCAGTCAAAATAGAAGTTGAAATCGGAATAGGATTCGTCCAAATTTGTGTCATTTAATTGCGGGGCGATTTTATCATAGTAACTGTCCGAATTAGGAAAATCCTATTTCACAATGAAATGTATTATTTTGCGTTAGATTTCCAATTCCGCTTGAATCGCTTCAGTCCAATATTTGAGCAGAAAGTTATGGGAAAAATACTGAGATGTGTGCAGAATCTGAATTTGAATCCAATCCGAAATCTTATCCATTCTGAAATTTAATCCAATCTGATCTTTAATCCGATTTAACATTTTTCTTGGACTTAGTTAAACTTAACCATATCATCTAGGTCTTTTCAAAATATGCTTTCTTCCAAACTTTGCATTTTTTTCCTTTAAAGCTGTAGTTTTTCTTCAATGACATACAAAATACTAAAAACACAAAACTAACACAAAACATTAAATAACGACATAGCTAAAAGATTAACTAATGTAAATAAAGGGGGTCCAAATATGCAATATTTGTCACTTATCAGGTTGATTTCTTGAGCTCCATCAGAGAAAGTTAGAGCGAAGAAACACACAATAAGCACCTGTGGATTTTCGATCATCTGGGCACCCCGCCCAATCCGCATCTAAAAAGGCCTCAATTGCGTATGCCCTATTGCGAGTTAGAAGTAACCCATGAGTAATAGTGTGTTTGAGGTACCTTAGAATTATTTTGACCGCTTGTCAGTGAAGTTTGGTTGGCCTATGCATGAATTGACATACTCTGTTAATAGAGGATGCTAAATCTAGACGTGTCAAGGAGAGGTATTGAAGTGATCCAACTGTGTAGCAGTACAAGGAATCATCTTCCATAGGGTCGCCTGTGAAGGTTGAGAGAGTACTTGAAGGCGACATTGGCGATGAAATTGGTTTTGCTTCATGCATATTAATGCATTTCAACAAGTCCAAAATGTATCGATGTTGCGAAAGTAACTTGCCTTTGTCAAGGATTTGGACTTCAATGCCAAGAAAGTAGTGGAGGTCACCAAGATCTTTTAATACAAAGTCTATGCGTAGGTCTTGAAGCAAGTCATCAATAGCTGCTAGTTGAGAAGTTGTAATGATAATATCATCCACGTAGATTAGAATACAAATAGTAACTCTCTCATATTTAAAAATAAATAAAGATGAATCTGCTTTAGATGCCACAAAACCCATGGAGAGGAGTTTGTTACTGATTCGGGAGAGCCATGCTCGTGGCTCCTGTTTTAATCCGTAGATGACTTTGTTTTAACTTACAAATGTGATATGGTAAGGATGGGTAAGCAAAGCCGGGGGGTTTGACTCATATATACTTCTTCAGATAAAAAACCATGTAAAAAAGCATTCTGTATATCAATATGCTTGATGGGCCAGCCAGTTGAGTATGCCACATAAAGGATTGTTCGAATTGTAGATGGTTTCACAACGGGGCTAAAAGTTTCTCTGAAAATTAATACTTGCCTATTGATGAAAGCCCTTGGCAACTAGGCGAGCTTTATGGAGTTCGACCATTCCATCAGCTTTGCGTTTGATCTTAAAAACCCATTTGCAACCTAACATGTTCTTAGCTTTATTGGGGGGAACTAGAGTCCACGTATTGTTGCTAAAAAGAGCATTGAATTCCACCTGCATGGAATTACGCAATTCTAAAATTTTCACAGCATTAGTAAAACAAGTAGGCTTGGCCAAGGTAGCATCTACAACCGAAAGGAGAGCTCTTTGAATGGGGTACCGCATTGTCCCATCCGTGCGTTGTTTGGGTTTGTTAATCTAGTTTTGAGCTCTTGTTACCATGTGGTGTGTACGCATGAGTGCAGGTGGTGAAGGAATGCTAGGACTCAACACATGATTAGCTTGTTCACTAGAAGAAAGGTTCGGTGAGGTAAGTTGTGGTGATACAACATGAGTTACCATGAGAGATGATAGAGTGGGTGTATATGATATAGCTTCAAATCTTGGTGGAGAAGGTTGCACCTGAGAGAAGACTTGGAGATTAGTGGCTGGAGGAGAGGAAACAGGTAGGACTTTAGGTGTAGGAATTAGAAAGGGAAATTGGGACTCATGAAATGTTATATCTCGAGAAATATAAAAATGACCAGACTCTCGGTGATAGCAGCGATAACCTTTATGCAGAGTACTATACCCTAGGAAAACACATGGTCTGGAATGGAAGGTGAATTTATGTGAGTTGTAGGGTCTGAGATTAGAAAAATACGTACAACAAAAAATTTTGAGAAAATTATGGTCAGGAGGGGAAGAGAACAATTTTTCAAAAGGGGAGGTGTGAGCTAACACAGGTGTAGGAAGGTGGTTAATGAGGTGGTATGCTGTTTGACAGGCCTCATCCACTATCGGCGAGTAGAGCAAGGGTGGTGTCAATGACAAGGCGATGCTAACGCTCAACACATCCTTTGTAGTGTCCCAGAATTTTCAAAGCTATTTAAATAGATTATTTTGATAATGATGTTATTTTAATATCCATTGTAGCTAAGGATTTTAATTCTTGGGAAATTTATGAGAGTGGTAATTAGAGAATGGTAATTGGTGAAATAATAGGATAGTAAATATGTAGCACCTCAGATTTTGAAAGTCTTATTTTAGAGATATTAATTTGATGCTATGATTATATTCATATTAGGCAATGATGTTAATTCTTGAGAAATTTATGATATTGTATGAATGGTAATTGGAAATTGGTAGGTAGAATAGTAAGTGGTAGGTGGAATAGTAAGTGGTAGGTGAAGTAGTAAGTGGTAGGTAGAATAGTAAGTGGTAGGTGGAATAGTAGGTGGTAGGTGAAATAGTAAGTGGTAGGTAGAATAGTAAGTGGTAGGTGGAATAGTAGGTGGTAGGTGAAATAGTAAAATGAGGGTATAATTGTAAATTGAAGGTAGAATAGTGTTTGATTTTCTCCTATAAATAGAACTCTTCTCCTTCACAATTTTCACAACTCATCTCCTCTCCCATCTCTTGCATATATATTCTTCCTTCTTCCGCTTTTTACTCGGTCTTTCTTCTTTCTAAGAGTATTTACTCAAAACAGAGAGAGAAAGGGCGAGACCAAGCGCTACAAGAAAGAAAGAACACAAGAGATAGCGGACTTTAGAAATTAGTTTCAAAAGATATACTAGTGGTGTTAGTCATATTGGAGCAACTGGATTCCTTCATACCACTTTTAGCTTCAGTCTAGAGGTAAGTAAATTCACTACCCCTTCTAAAGTTACTTCATGTCATGCTATTTATTCATTCTTTAGTAAATTGTAAATGATTATTTTATTTACGTATTATGAAGTTATGTTGCATGCATGAAGGATTTCTAAAAGAATTATTTAGAAAGTTTATATTTCTTTAAAGGCTTTTTAAGCACAACAAGTTTATATTTGGAAAAGTTTCCATTTTAAGAAAAGAAAGTTGAGAAATGATGATGATTATAAGAAAGAAAAATGATGATAAACCCTCCTACATGTTGCCCTAAGATGCATCAAAAGAAGTACAAAGAAAAGTACAAGAGATGAGATAAATGTTTATGAAATGAGGGCACATGTATGGAGGAGAGTATTTTTGGCCCCAAGATAAGATAAGATGAGAGTTCGGTACCGATACTCGGATGGAGGCGAAACCACTGAAGGAGGCTATGCCAGAAGGTGGTATTCCATCAACAGACCGTTGAGTGCACCAAGAAAAAGAGTTAATTGACGGTCGGGCATGGCTGAGGCCACAGTTCAGTGCCATGGTCACAAGGACCCGCAACCCTCGTGCACAGGGGTAATAGTGTACATGGGCCTTATTATGAGAAAATGATACTATATTTTCAACGATGATATGCTATGATGATTTACAGAGATGATTTATAAAGATTATTTATAATGATGCATTATGATGATGATTTATAAAGATGATTTACAACGATGATCTATTACTAGATGTAATAGTATGTATATGTTACGGGAGATGCAACCGTACATACAGATATTATTATGGCTAGAATTATATTTATTTGCGAAAACGATTTTCAAAACTGAGAACAAGGAGTAAAACTATTTATGGTTATGGATTTTACTTGCTGGGCCCCCTTTGGGCTCATTCAGTTTTATTTCTTGTTTTCAGGTAGAAAGGATGCTGGAATAGGAGGCCGGAATGGGGTGGGAATAATTATTAATTTTCAAAGTCTTTTCATATAAGTTATTGTAACGATATGATATTCCGCAACTAAAGTTTAATGTTTTCTAATTTCGCTTGTAATAAAATCTCTTGAATAATGTTTTATACATTTTTCGTATCCTTTAAAATCAAGTACTCTGATAGACCTTATAGATCTTTGCAAGAACTTTTGTTGTAAAAGAAAAAAAGTGGCAAACTCAGCCTTAACGGGCTGGGGATGTTACATCCTTGTTGTTGATGAGTATGAGGGCAAGATAAATGATGGATTATACTTATGGATTGAAAATATTTGGTAAGGGGGCGAAATTCCCCTCTCCAATTAGATTGCACACATTTGATTTTGGTATTGAATAATCGCTCAACCATGGATTGCAATTTAAGAAAGGTAGACATGACATTTGATTTATGTTGAATTGGAAAAAACCAAGTAAATCAAGAAAAAACATCCACAAATGAAACATAATACCGATTCCCATTTATTGAAATAACGGGGGATGGTCCCCAAACATCTAAATAAATTGAATCTAGAGGACTACATAATTTAGAGCTGGAATCATAAAATGGTAGTTGATGCCCTTTGGCAACCGAACAAGTGGAGCAACACGGAAGAGCTTTATTTATGGTGCTAAGAAGCCTGAATTTAGATAAAATGTGGCAGACGACACGAAGCGCAGGATGACCCAAACACCTGTGCCAGTGAGCCGCAACTGTACATTCACCAACCAATGCATAACTTAATCGATGAAAGTGGAGAAGTACGTAGGAATCAGTAGAGGCCATCTTTAAGTTGACCGTGATGAACAGGGATCTTTGTGTGACAATCCTTGATCACAAAATTAGAGGAATGGAATTCAAAGAAAACATCATTGTTAACAACAAATGGACGAACATAAATTAGGTTTTTACAAATTTGTGGCACAAGTAGAAGTTGTTTGAGTAAAAACATACAACGGGGAACAGATAGTGTTGCTGATCCTATGTGAGAAATAGACAAACCTTAACCATTGCCTATGTGAATGTGGTCTGTGCTCGAGTATTCCTCAGACATAAGGTTGAGTTTGTTCATCTCATTGGTGAGATGATGGGATGCTCCTATGTCCGAATACCAATCCTCGTCCCCAAAACTGGCCTTGACTAGCTTGGCAAGGTTACTGGCAATTACCCCAATTTAACCAACTAGTAGCTAAATTGGGAACTGCCCATCTAAGTATTATCAGAGTTAATGCATAGGAAGGTGAAATAAATCTAAGAAATCTATAAATCATTACGGTACAAGTATAACCCTCAAATTAAAGACATGGAGCAACTAATAAAATGAGAAAATTACAATATATCCCCCCCCCCCAAAAGTTGATAGCGTTTTTCAATTCGAATATCAAAGTTTTAATTTTTGCAATCGACCCCCCACAAAGTCCCAATTTTTTTCAATTCGACTAATATTATTCCAAAATTTCCATACTACCCCTAATTTTTTATTTTATTTTATTTTATTTTTTTTATTATATAAAAAAAAAAAAACAAATTTGGGAGTGCAAAAATGGCCAGATGGCCAAAGGGATGGCTATGGCCACCCCGAATTTTTTTTAAATTTTTTTTATAAAAAATAAATAAATAAAAATTAGGGGCAATATGAGAAGTTTTGGATACAATTGGTCAAATTGCTAAAATTTGAAACTTTGGGGGGGTGGATTGCAAAAATTGAAACTTTGGTGTTCGAATTGGAAAATGCTGTCAACTTTAGGAGGGGTAAACTGTAATTTTCCTTCATAATATAAAGCAAACTTGACAACAGCATGAAGATCTTAAAGCAAAGTTTGTAGTGGCAACCGTTCCACTCTTAGGCTCTAGGAACTAGCTCCCTACAAGAGTAATAACCGCATTAAGTCTAATGACTTAGTAAGTAAACCTCAAGATGGAGTATTACATGAGCCCAATTATTCAGCAGAAATAAACGTGCAGTTTTGGTAAACATTGAAAATGTGTGTTGTCTCCGGTAATATACCTTGAAAATATCGTTTCGTTTGGTAAAGGGTGGTGTACTCCTGACGGCAATCGCCTAAGTATTTTAACGCAGAAAAATTAATGCTTTATAGGTTATAACTATTGAAAGTGTATAAGGATCATACTCTACGTCTTGAAATCAAGTATTCAACAAAAAATAATAAGCCATATTATCAAACACAAAAACATGCACAACGGAAGTATAAATCAAACACATCCACAACACAAGGTTTGTTTACAAAGTGGAAAACCCTTGAGCACCTCAAGGTAAAAACCACTCCGAGGCAGCCAAACCCAGGAAACCACTAAAAGAAGATTCACAGTTACAGAATAGACGATATCCAGACCCTTGAGCACCTCTAAACTTAGTAAGAACGATAAACCTATCAGCTTGTCTCCATCGTGACCATCTTCAAACAGTGACTTCCTTTACCGACCCTTTAGTAGACTTTCTTCAACAAATACCAATCAAAGACACCATCTTTATCATCATCAAGTGACTAAGGCAACACGTCAAAGACTAAGACGCCAAACAAGAGGAAGGGCAGCTTCAAGCTATATCATGTCCCCTCTTGAATATTAATACCACCAGGACCCAATGCTAGTGGAGAAAAAAGAGACTTTAGTGAAGAGAGAGCTCAACAAAATAAATTCCCAAAGTTTGCAGTGAACAGTGACAGGAAAACTATTTATATGAGAGATATTTTTTTCACCACATCCTAATGGGACACTTTTCCGTTATGACAGGAAAAACAGATTTATAGATCTGAGAATTCCATGTCCTAACGAGAAAGCAATTCCGTTATGACGGGAAGAACAAATGTCTCCTCTTCGTCACATGTCTCGTCTTAACGCACTAGCTGACAGGAAACCAGGGAGTCCAACTTTGGTCCCCTTACATGTCTCATCTAGATGAGAAAACAGAGGCTTCAATTTTGCTCTCGTCACTTGTCTCGTTTTGACGAGAAAGTAGGGAGTTCAAATTTTGCTCCCGTCACATCATCGTCTTGATGCAGTTCCTGACGAGAAACCAGTGAGTCCAACTTCTGCTCCTATCACATCCTCGTCCTAACGCCAATCCTAACGAGAAACTAGGAAGTCCATCTTTGCTCTTGTTGCATGTCCCGTTTTGACGGCACTCTTGATGGGAAACCAGTAGCCCTTCAATTAGTCCCGTTACATGTCCTGTTCTGATGGAAAACAAGGAAACTTCTTGGAAGACCTTTAAACACTGGGAACACCCCTCAAACATCCCTGAAAGTTTTAAATACACAAAATATTACAAGAATAGTCATTAAATTAGGCCAATCTAAAACCTAACAAGTATCATATATGGTCTACCCGAAATATTACCCATTCTCAGCAGGATTGGCGCTATCCTGAAGGGCCTGCAATACAATGCCAGTGCCCCGACCATTGTAAGCTACCGTCCATAACACTAGTGGTCCGACTGAGTCCGACCTCGGGTAGCCCACGCTACTAATGATGTACGTCCTGTAGTGACAACTAGTTAAGGTTGCACTGGTCACGAAACAAGCATTGGATCCAAGGCCCATATAACAAGATACACATTTGACCATAGAATCAAGTCCATATAGTAAGTCCATAGCCATTATCCCGCACATACTGATGTACCATGTCATGCAATGCATTTTATTGACTAGTTATTAAAGTAGTTACTAAGTTATTATAGAAAGTAGACATACTCATATCATACGTGTGGTCAGTCAGCTGACATATCCGACGTTTTTAGGGAAAGTGTTCATAAGTGCTTACTTACCTCGTACGCTCCCTTGAGTCCTCCGACATCATGAATCCATGCTATAACGAAACACAACTTATCGTCACAAGCAGTATTAGAGAACTCTACGAGGTTCCATCAAACGAAAAGGAACTAGTAAGACCTTCGTTCCCTAGGGCGAGCGTTCGGCCAGGGGCTATGGTTTTGGTCAAAAATCCCCAAAATGCTCATAGGCTTCTACCTAAGGCTATGGGTTGGTGTCTCCTTTCCTAGGCTTAAAATAAACACAAACACCACAAGAAAACACAACAAAGAATCAAAGAGGTGTTAAAAGCCTTTTGAAAACATTCTTGGTTTTGTTAAGAAATGGGCACATCCAAGTGCAAAACATATTATTATGCAACTTTTAAAGAGAACAAGAACAAGGGTGGGTTAAAAACGTTTCGAAATCGTTCTTGTTTTACAAGAAAAAGGTACAAGAACTTATTATGGCATCTTTAAAACTTGCAACATTAAGATAGTAGTAACAACAATTAGAAAAGCATGAAAGAAGGATTAAAAATTCACCTTAGAAGACAGCAAGAGTTCCAAACCTTCTCCTTCTCCAAGAACACTCACAAACCTCACAAGCTCTTGAAAATCAACCCAATAGGGTTTCTCTAGGGCTCAAAGGGCATAATGGGTGGCAAAGGGCGTAAAGGGCGTGGGAAGTGGGGTATTTATAGGGTAGAAAAGCTGTGAGCTTCGTAAGAGAGTTTATGAAAAGGAGTGAGTGCTTGTGTACTAATAGGTCGAGCGCTTGTGTATTGTTCAATACTGGTCAAAAATGATTTTCAGGTGTACGATTGGGTAAAAACCATCGGTCAACAAAATAGTCAATTAGCGCTCGGCCTAGTCCCCACACAAGCGTTCGTGTACAGTAGCAGGCGAGTGCTCGTGTGGTCCCCCACTCGAGTGTTCGTGTACTGTAGTTCAGAAAGTCCAAAATTCAAAAAATGCTTATCTAGTTGTCCCTAGTGACCCAAAGTCTAATTAACTCTCTAACCAAGTTGTTAATTATTTTGGGTCACTACATTCTCCCCTCCTTATAAGAATTTCATCCTCAAAATTTGGTTTTAGTAAAAACAAGATCCTTCCGATGGAGAGGGCTTTAAAAACAATTGAAGGATAAGATGAAAGATAATGGTTTTAAAAGAACATATGGATGATAAGGTTTAGGCATGCATAAATAAACCCATGAAAAGAAAGAAAAGAAACAATCGCATACATACAAAATTGCCACCACCAATGTGGACTTATTGTGTAGCAAAATATGTACAAACAATTAACCAAGCAAAAGTCTATAGAAATCGCCCCACAAACGAGGTCGTCTACGTCTCCTGGGGCTGGGCTTCGTTGACCTTCGACCCGTGGTGCCTTGTGTACTAGGGCTCACTCTTCCCAAGTTGACACTCGGGCTCCGAATGCCATAATCTCTCACATCGAGTGGAGGTCCCGCCAAGTGACTATGAATCCACGGGAGTGATTGGCTTCCTGTGCCTTCCACATAGCCTGGAATGCCGTAAATAGTCTCCCTAGCTCCAAGGTGGAGCTACCTACGGACTGCTGAAGTCCACTGGGCATGCTATAGATGCGCTCATGATCAAGGCTGTTATGAAATTTTAAAGTACTCGTAAGTACACGAATCGTTTTGCAATATAATGTTGTAAGTGCGAGGTCGAACCCACAGGAAATTGTATTTTTGAAAACTAAATATATCTAAACCCTTAAATCTTACCTAGTTCTAGAAGATGAGTAATTTTTTTTGTTTGCGATAAAAAGAAAACATAAACTAAACAAAGCTAAATTAACCAAAAGATATGGTACTAAGGTTTTGGAATCCACACTCACCAAATCATAACAACATATTCTCATATTCATCAATATATATCCGAAGCTCTCACAATAAAAATCTTATGTATGTTCTACTATGCTACAAAGATTAATTAAATCATTCAATGAATCCGTTCTTTGCACAAATCACAAAAGATATCTAGTTTAAAACAAAATCATCAAATATATCCGTAGAACGAAACACAATGAATATCCAATATTTTGATAACATAAAATACAATCAATCAATTAAATGAAAAATCATCAAATGTATCTATAAATCACAAAAGATATCCAAGAATCATCCTACTAATTGAATTGAAGTAGAACAATTGAACTATTAAAACTCATAAAATCGGATAATATCAACTTATATAAAAATATTGTTGATCTTTATTGGTGAAGCTTCATCCTCAACCTTAGGTTGAGGAATTAGCTACACATGATTAAAATTAAAACCTAAAAACTAAAGAAAAACTAAGCTAAATGGGAGAACTACTCTGAAATTTCGTACTAAGCAGTCTCTGTGGCCTCCTCTCCTTTTTCTGAAGCTTTAGATCCTATTTATAGGGAGCAAAAAAACCCTAGAAACCCCTAGGAATCCCATAAAAATTGTACTTCAATCTCCTAGTCAAATTAGGAAGCAATCCTAGTACAAATCGAAATAGGATTCGTCCAAATTTTTGTTCTTAAATCGCAGGATGCTTTTGGCATAGAAAACGTCCAAATTAGAAAAATCTTATTTCATAATGATTTGTAGTATTGTGAGTTTGCTTTCCAATTCCGCTAGTTTCACCTTAATCCGATACTTGAGCTGAAAGTTATGGTCAAAATACTAAGACATGTGCAGAATTAGAAATTTAATCCAATCCGATTTTGACTCCAATTAGATAAATTCCTATTTAATCATTTCCTTGATTTGGTTAAATTTAACCACATCATATAAATCTTCTCAAAGTGTGCTTTAAGCCCAAAATCAATGTAATTTATTGCATTTTTCTTTGAAAACATTAAAACAAAACAACATCAAACAAATAACAATACTAAGGAATTAACATATGAAAATTTAGGGGCTCAAATATGCAATATTTGACACACATCAATGGTCGTTCGATGGTGTGGACGAGGAGGCTCTGTTAGTTGCACGTCTTCCTTGTGTCGCCCTCGGTGCTCGTGGTGCTCTTGATGCTCACTCGGCCACATGGAGATGCGACTTGCTCACATTGAGGTATCGGGAAGTAAACGCCCCCTTCCTGCGTGACAGTGGCAAGATTCTTGACTAGAAGGACTTGGAAGATCATCACGTGGTATACAAGCTGGTCATCGTCCTTACGGGCATTGACCTGAAAGCCTCCTTCTTCCTCCATGCTCTTCTGATGGGGGCGCCCATCATCAAAGCGTTCGACCATCTGGCGTTGATTGGGAGTGAGTCGAGTGGCCATGGGAAATCGGGGTTGGCCACCCTTGGCACCTCGGCGATTTGGCAGATGACATTAGGGGTCATAAGGATAGGCTTATCCCTCAGCCAGGTCTTGAAGGAATCTCTGTCCCGAACATATAGGTTCGCGTAGAACTCTCGAACTATTTTGGCAGCGGTTGGCCCACGTTGGTCACATCCATCCTTTTTTCTACAATGATGTTGTGGCTGTGGTAGAGAGAGCTGTATAGGTGCTCCGTTTTGGCGACTTTGAAGCAATTGCAGTCGTAAAGGTGGTCATCATCATCTAAGTTCAAAACCGGTGTTGGCCTTGACGAAAGGGGAACCATGAGCAGGGCTAGGGATTGGAGACTCGTCGGAGGTGGCCTCCTCGTCTACCTCCTCCATCTCAAAGTCGGAGTAGGAGCCGGAGTCGGGATCCTAGGTCTCCTGGATCAGGGATCAAGCCCTGTGGAATCGGGCTGGGTAGGTCGAGGATGATGCTGCTGCGTTTGCTTTGGTTTGTGCCATCGTCCTGCATCGGATTAAGAACCATCACTACCAATTCTATGTGCAATCTTTACAATAACTGATCTAACTATAAAAGTGGTAGCCCAGTCCTAGAAACTAAGATTCCCCCTATACGTATTAGGAAAAATGCAAGGAGATATTGGAAAAACATGGGGTGCCTGAAAATGAAAACTTAGTGGAGTTGTAAAGGGGTTGGTTTGTAGTTTAGAAATGGGTGTTCGGTTGCAAGGGTAATTAGGTCATTTCAGACTCTTAGGCCAGACACCTAAGTCTAACTAAGTGAGAGTTGGTAGGTTCCAAATGTCGGGGCTGACTTCAATCTCAAGGTTGTCTAGAGGGGTCTTAATAACAAGGATGCCCTTAAGGGCGAGAGGTGGGCAAGGTGGGGTTATCTAGGCGTAGGGGTATTTTGGTCATTTGATAAGAATACCAAAATTGAAAAAATATTTGTAGTGACCCTAATAATTAACTAAGCTTTGGTAGCTTAGTTAGATGGTAAATTTGGGTTTGGGTCACTAGGAATAGTTGGAAGGGCACTTTGGGTATTTTGTACTTTTTGACTAGATGTATTCTAGGGTTGCCGGATGTACGTACGCGGGGGGACCACCATACGTACGCCTGCAAATAGTACAAGGACGTACAATGGGGGACTACCGAACGTACGGTACTTTTTGAAGATCCATCGGATAATACCTGGACGTACGATACAGCCTTTGGATTGCTGGGCAAAAAGTACCGGACGTACACCCCAATAGTACCGGATGTCCGTTACTTTTGAAAAGCGTTGGTGAGCATCTCTAGCTTTTCTTCTCTATAAATACTAACCCTACCCTCGCCCTTTTCTTGTTCAAACTCGCCCCAGGCTCCCAAAATCTCTTATGCACTTTTAATGCTTTCTATAGTAGCTTGGATGTTGGTTTGAAACTTTAGACATATTATACTTTTGATGTTGGTTAGAGCTGGGTTTAGCATTCCATTATGTTTTTTATTGCATGGAGACATTATTTTGGATAGGTAGCCCTAGGAGGCCTTTTGGTAGGCTTAGAAATCGATGTGGGTGGATTGGAGGACGAATGGACAAAATAAGGTTCTACCTAAAACATTCTGGGCGAACATACGACACCGAGCCCGGATGTACTGTCAAAAGCGTTACAGAGAACACTAATTTGGTCGGCCGTCCAATAGCTCCTGTTTTCATGCTCTAGGGTTGTTTTAGTTAGACCTAGGACGAATAGAAGGTTTTCCACAGATTTGGAGGACCCAAACTTGTTGAAGGAGTACTCGGAGGATTTAATCGACAGGTGAGTTTTAACTCACATAAGGCTTGCTGTTATTTTTCATGACTGTACGTCTATTTTGTGTACCAAAACATGCATATTTGCAACTCTCACGATTTGCACTTGTTGATCATGAACTCTAGCATTTTCGAGAAAAATATTGTGCTGAATATGTTAACAAAGTGAGACTTGTAAAAAAGCATGCATGTAAAATACGGACAAAATAAATTGAATCGTGTGTCATGGTTCACCAGTATGTGTGGTATAATGGTCATGGGTTTACTATACATGTTAATTTCATGGTCAAATGTATGTGTTATATGGGCCTTGGATCCAATGGTTGTTTCGTGGCCGGCGCATCCTTAATGGGCGGTCACTACAGGACGAACATCATTAGTGGTATGGGCCACCCGAGGTCGGACACGATCGTGCCGCTAGTGTTATGCGTGGTAGCGTACAATGGCTGGGGCACTAACATTGTATTACAGGTCCCATGAGATTGTGCCAACCATGCTAAGAAAGGTTAATATCTCAGGTAGACCATACTGTTAAACTATGACTATTACCTATATCATATGCATATATCATATATTTATATCACATCTAATTCAAAACTATCATTATGGAACTATTGCATACTTTACAAAAACCAGAGTTTATTACAAAAACTGTCATGGGCATTATATGCGTTAACATTCACTAAGTCTTTAGAGTTACCCCTTTATTTTATGTTTTTCCATTCCATTACGAATAATTGTGCGGTTTAGCTAGCTTAGAGAAAGATGCGTTCGGAGCAGACGTGAGTGATCGCGCAGGATTTGATTCACGTAATTTTTGAGGACTTGGATTCAGTTTGGTTACATTCTATATGGACTGAGGGATGAACCACCCGTGAAGACATGATCAAGATTGTTATCTCTTTAGCTTTGCTTAAACTTAGGATTTGATCTGTTGATCTTTTGTTAAGACAATTATATTATGGGTTGTAACCTTATTTGATGATGGTCTGATGACCGGTACATTTGATGATTATCTTTATATTACGAGATATTTTGTTTACTTTGGTGTATGAATGTGTGGTTGTGTATGTAATGCTCTTTAATCCCATAGTTTAGAAAGTCTTCCGCTGAGTTCTCTCGTCTATGAGAGGTTGAAATCTCTGAGTTTTGTCCCGTGTGGGATAGGACTGGGAGACGAACCATGGGATCAATTACTAGTTAATTCACTTGCCCATTGGGGTCATTACAATATTAGGCTTCTTTGAATAACCCAAAAATAATGGTGACCTGAAAATGCAACGGCACCGAGGTAGTTGAGAAGTCATGAAAATTTTAGGTCTAGGCTTTAAGGGCGTTTTGGTAATTTTACATTAAACGATTAGCACCAAAATGAATGGTGCCGCCCTTGGGGTAGTTCAATATATCGGTGACCTCATGATGTGAGGATACCAGAGTAATTGGGTAATTATAGAAATTAGGGTTTAGGTCTTAGGGGAATTTTGGTAATTTTGAATTCGGACAAAACACCGAAATTCGTTTCGGTTAAGGTTGATGGCTCGAGGTGTTCGGTACTGCCCAAGGACAAGTCCCCAGAGTGGCGTCCTCAAGATGTGAGGTTACCAAGGTATAAGCGTTAGGGTTTTAGGGCCAAGGGCATTTTGGTCATTTTCAGGTCCAGACAAAATTTCAAAACTCAAATGGCTAGATTCATAGGTTAGGCTTTCAATTCAAGTGTTTGAGGCTCAATTCAATAGGTAAGCCTGACCCTTTTAACAGAATTGGGTCGTCCCCAAATTAGGCAAAAATACCCAATTTGGGAGTGAGGAGTATTTTGGAAGGATTTGGACAAAAATTCTAAAATCCGAATGGTCAAAAATGTAGATCGGGTTTCCAATTAAGGATTTGGGCTTCAATTGGCCCATAGGACCCACTTGAGATCACAAAATCAAAAAGAAAAATTCGAATTTAGGGCAAAACCCCCAAATTCAAAAGCTAGGGCTTTAGGTTGATCAAAATTGGTCAAGGGAGTGAGTGGTTTTGTTCAAAGGTCAATGTGGGGGTGTTTAGGTCACAACCCATGCATCAATTGCATGGTAGGGTCAAGAAAACACAATGATTTCAGATTTAGGGCAAAAATTCCCAAATCCGAATATGTGGTGGTTTTGGGAAGGGAAATAGGTTCTAATCACAACAACATCTATCCTAACATAACAAGTAAACGTCTAGATGTTCAATCCTAACCAAAAATCAAGGAAAGATGAAAACCCAATTCGAAAACTCTAAAATCGCAAAACGAGAAATTTCGAATTTAAAATGGTTAGAAGCATATACGTCGTTTAAAAGATGGAACTGAAACATAAAACTTAGGGAGACAGCCGAAAACGCTCGGCCGTTTTTTTTTTTTTTTTTTTTATGAAAAAAAAAAAGAAAAAAAGAAAAGAGGAATCATGTGGGGCTCTAGGTGAGTGCTCGTCCTTGGGGGCGAGCACTCGGCCCGAGACCCAAATTTTATTTTATTTTAGAAACCAGCAGTTCAAAGGCAAGATATTTTCTTAAAATAATTGGGGGTATCAAAACAAGGCTAGTTGGGCTCGACATGAAAATATATTTTATGAAATTTGAGGTACGAGTGAAATTCATTTTCTTTTTGAAATTCATTTTTTGGAAACACATGAGCATCTAATATAAAATGTACTGCTAAGTACGGTGCGTAGCCAAACTACCTCGTAACTGTCTATCCAAAATCTACCCAACCTCTAAGTCTAGCATTCCCTAGTCGATCCTACTGATGGGTTTAGTTCGTAGTCCTTGTCAATGCTGGAGAGGAAAGCGGCCTTTTGTCGCTCAGACCCAATTGGCAGGGCTCCTGCCTTCCGTAGTTGGATTTCTTCTTGCTCCATCTTGGCGTACTCATCCGCGATCTGAGTTGGGTGCGTCTGCATCTCCCGCTCCCGTTCCGGGCTAAGTGATGAGTGTCAAATACTGCATAGTTGAGCCCCTTAATTTATATGTATTAATCCTTTAGCTGTGTTATAATCTAATGTTTTTTTTTTATCTTTGTTATTTTTGTGTTTTGCAAATTGCTAAGGGCAAATTGCGGACTAAATGAAAGAAATGCGAGCGCTGGAAAATGACATCAAGCAGTGCTCGTCCAGACAGTGAAAATACCTGTCCGAACAGACATGCCCTTGAGCGTACTGATCATACGCTCGAGCGCACACGGGGGAAGAATCGCGTGTGCCCTAGCAGCACCCGTCCGGATGGTGGAAACACCCGTTCAGACAGGCGTGTGCTCGAGCACATTGATCACGCGCTTGAGCGCACTCAGGCAAAGCATACTTGTCTGGACGCTGAAAAGGTCATTCCGGAGGGATCACTTATTAGATTCCGTAGGTTCAAAGCCTAGCGCCCTGTTTAGGGTAAAAAGCCCTATAAATAGAAGAGACATAGGAGGAGGCTACAGGGGGCTGCATAGTCCGAAATTCCATAACTTTTCTCCCTTGTAGCTTAGTTTTTCTTTAGTTTTATGTTTTATTTTTGATAATCGTGTGTAGCTAAATTCTCAACAAATGTTGAGGATGAAGCCTCACCAATGAAGAACAACAATACTTTCATGTAAGTTAATTTTGTCTGATTTTATGGGTTTTAATGTTTCAATTGTTTTACTTCAACTCAATTTGTGGAATGATTCTTGGATATCTTTTATGATTCAAGGATACATCTGATGATTTGAGATAATTTAATGTAATTGATTGCTAGGTTTTCTTTGTCAAAAAAAAAAAAATGGATATCCTTTGTGATTTATTTTACGGATACATCTGATGTTTTGATTTAAATTGGAATTCTTTTGTGATTTGTGCAAAGAATGGATACATGACATGATTTTGATTAACTCTTTGAAGCATAGTAAAACTTATATGATGTGGTATTTTTGTAACCAAAAATTTCAATTATAAAATTACCACTCGCAATAGAACGAATCTCGTAGGATAGGGCTATATTGAGGGTGTCGAACCACAAGGACTGCAGGGGTTTAACTATCAAAATTTGGAAGATTAAAATTAACTTAATTCAAAAGAGAATGATTTGTTTGTATGAATTTGAAGTGCATAAAATAAACGGAAATAAAAGAAGTAAATATATGAGAGAGAGAATAGGGTATTGACTTCACCACGATCCGCACATCAATGGTCAACTGTATTCAATTCTAGCTATTTATTCTATGCATATTATAATTCAAACAAGAAACACATAATTGAAAAATAATTTCATACAATCAATGGAATAGCATAATCCATCTTCGGTTGGCACGGATCATTTACCTAAATTACACTAAACTAGGGTGTAGTACGATCCATCTTTCCTAGGTATGGTCTATCTAACCGTATTGATTGCATGTCAATTAAGAACCATTGTATAACCATCATTCTGATGATCACAGAAAATAAGAATGATTTAAGTTCAATAATAATAAAATAATTTCTAAGACAAGATAAGAATTGTACTAATATTGAATTGGAATTGAAGAACAATTGCATTTAATATGAAGAACATAAATCAATTGTAGCAATCCTAAGAGTTATACAATCAATATGCATAAATAAAAGAACTAGAAATTAAATATAATCAAACCATTGTGCTTGGAAAGGGCTACATCAATACCCCACAATTGGGTTTAGCTGCTCATGATCTTCTAGGCTTCACAGACAATTTACTGAAATTTTAGCTCTAAGAGGCGGTGTGTCTGTTTACAATGTTTAGAGCCCTATTTATAGGGATTTGGAAAACCCCAAAACCCTAGAAATCGTCAGAAAATCAGAAGTCAGTCGCCCAGTCCAATTGGGAGACTGAAAACCAAGTTCAAGCTGGAAAAGGATTCTTGCCGTGTACTGTACGCCCGTGTGCGCTCGATCTGAGATTATGTGCGGCGCTCGAGCCTAGCTGATATGTGCGCGAGCGCAGGCATGCGCTCGATCCTTGGCCGCAGACGCTCGAGTGCAGGTGCGCTCGATCTTAGGAGTGCTGCGATCGATCCTAGATACAGAATGCTCCAATTGTTGTCTTTTACGCCCAATTTCCAATGGTTTGTCAAATAAGACCTGAAACACAAAAACAAAACAAAATCAAACAGATAACAATGCTAAGGAATTAAGATATGTAAATTAAGGGGCTTGAATGTGCAACATTCAGCCCTTATCACACCCCCCAACTTACATATTGCTAATCCCTTAGCAATACAAAACAGAAAATAAACTGAAAACAAAAAGATAAATCCAGCTTTTGTTGGATGTACGGTTGCATTTAGCATATGCAACAAGCCTTGTAAACCCCTAGGAATTCCCTAGTGGACGAGTGAAGTCTCGTGTGGGTTTTCCAGGAATGATACCCACAAACATTTTCTAACCATGTAGTTCCTAAAAATGCAATCTCATGACCATCATGGTTCTCAGTCATTAACAGGCTTAATAAAACAAACACCATCTTCACAATTTCAGGAAATTACAACTTAGCTTCAATCATGGCAATTATGAGATATTACAGAATTCAATTAGTGTATGTGAACTCAACACATAGTCATGGGGTTTCAAAACTATCGCAATCACGCATGGATCAATACTTCAAATTCATTAGGCAACAATTTCTTTTTCTTTTTTTTTTATGTATTTATTTTTATAGCTTACTTAGCTCCCTTAAGCTTTCTGATTGACCCATTTATCGAGTGCTAGGCCAATGACTCCCAAACCAGATGGTTTTAGGGCATTAGGTGTAAAGACACCCCTAAGGACTTACTAACTCAAGTCAAAAAGGCAACAAAGCTAAGCTACTTTTCGTTTTTTTTTTTTTTTTTTTTTTTTTTTTTTTTTTTCAATCAAACCAAACTTCTCACTTTTTGACACAAACACTCACTGCTTAATGAGGCAAGAGGTCCGGTTGCTTGGTGGAAAGTTTAAAATGATTTTTTTTTTTTTTGAATTGATGCCAAGGTCATTTTCCCAATAAGTTACCCAATTTATTCCAAATATTGAAACCAGACTGTATTGATTCTAGATTTTATGCCCCACAGACTACATGCTAGTGTGCTTGTGAAAATCAAATTGAAATAAGTAATATTTCATGCTGCCAGTGAGAGTAACACAATTTTAATTCCTTAATCAAGTGATCATGCGTTTGTCATATTAAGCCCATCAATGAATTTCAAATCACAACAAAAAAATGAATTGCATGCTCAGAACTAATATGTATGCCCTCACCCCTCAACTTAAAATGCACAATGTCCTCAATGTGTGGAAAACAAGAAAGCAGCGCAAGGGATAAAAGAACTTGACCAGTCACTGTGGCGCAGAAGAAGATGCCCCTGAAGCAGGTGGCAACCGTGCTAAAATTGCGTGCAACAGTTCTTGTTGGGCTTCAAACCGTTCATCTGCCTAACTCCTATCCTCCGCCCTCTGGGTAGCAAGCTCAGATCGGAGCTCTTGTAGTTCTTTTTGGAGCGACTCATACTATGACATGGTGATAGTAACGGTCGCTGCCGCTCCCGCTCTGTCGACCGGCTCAGCTGCATGTGGCTCATTGTGTACAGGCCCATTAGCTTCCCTAACAACCTCAGCTGCTGTAGGCTCCCGACTTTGTCTCGGCATGTGGGAACAACTCTGGTTCCACTGGATCAGGGCAAACTGGGGGTGTGCAGAAATCGGCCCATCTACGGGTGGACCCTCAATGCCGCGAGTGTGAAGGATATGGGTGAGGAGAAATGGGAATGGAGGCCCCCATGAAGACGAGCCCTGAGTGCTCCTCACAATCGCCCCGTCCCAAAACTTGTGTATCTGATCCCAAATGAGCTGGGGGATGGAAATCCAAAAGGCTCTCTGAAAGGCGTCGAGGGCCGCAAGGAAGGGGCCACGCCTCTGAGTCTTGTGTGCAAAGGGACACACATTTCGCTGCAAAACGAAGTCCACGAACCATAGGCGGGAAGGCAACAGAACCTTGCTTGTGCAGTTGCGGAGGTTGTCGGTGTAACGGCCGCGGCAAATATCGTCCACAATATATTGCATGGTGAGATCGGTCTGTAGGTCGGAGTACCGAGGGGAGCCATCCCGAGCCAAAATGTCAAACGGGCAATCATGTGAACACTTCAAAGAAGTAGCAATGTCGGCAGTGGTCAGCTCAATGTCCATGCCCGCCACTGATGAAGAGAGGATGCCCGGCCAGGTACAGTCGAATGTGAGATGGGCATAAAATTCCTGGACGAGCCTTTCGTAAGCAAAAGGGCTGACCTGCTGGAACAGTGCAGTGAGGCCGCCCACTTTGTTGCTTGGAGGCTTCGGAAGACGGTGTCGACGGCAAATGAGGTCTCCAAGATGAGCTTCCGTTACTTCCCACGGCGTGGTAATGGCTAGGATGGGGCCTCGGGGGTGATATCTCGACCAGGGGAAGGACGGGAGGTAGAAGCGGTGGTTGGAAGCAGGATGTTGCTTCGTTGAGGCCTTTTGTCAAGCACCTGGTGGGCACTTCAAAAGGACAGTGGTTGAAAACCACGTGGCTTGGCGGCCCAACCCCCTGTAAAATGAAGAGAAACCAACACAGAGCAGTCTGTGTGCGGTAGGGCACTCACGGACTGCGATTCCCACACAAAATTTAAAAGAAATTGGGGCTCGGTGGAGATTTTGGGGAATGAGGAATGGGGAAGAAAAGATGGATCGGGGAGGGAGAAAGAGAATGGGGAAAAGTCGGTGGTGGTGGTTTGTGGTTGTGCGGCGGCCGGAGGGGATACGGCGGTGGTGAGGTGGCGTGTGGTGGAGGTTTTGTGGTGGGTGAGGTCAGTGTGGAACTACTGGGTGAAGTGGGTGCGTGGGGGATGCGGCGCTTGGAGGGGGGATTGGGGAAAAGAAAGGGGAAGGGGGCGTGGCCTAAAAAGGTCACGTGAGACCCCTGAACGAGTGCACTCGAGCGGCACTAGCGTGCGCTCGATCGCACTTGCGCAGAGGTTGGAGTGGATGGGCGGAGGTACACTGGAGCGCTCCGGAAGGTACGCTCGAGCGTACTCGTGCAAGTGTGTGGTAGTGTGGAGTTGCTGCGCTCGATCCCATGCAAGGTGGGCTCGAATGCAGGCCCGTGTTCTGGGATGGAGCACACAGTGGATGCGCTCAAGCCTAGGGTGTCAGTGCCCTAATCAGAAATATAGATGGGATCCGTCAAATTGACGGATTCCACGTCTGTACTTGGCTTGAAGTTCTGAATGCAGGGCTTTAACCTCTGACCGTTGACCTTGAACAAAGTACCATCCTTTGGGTCCCGCAATTCGTCCGCGCCATGGGGCGAGACCGAGGTGACTATGAAGTGGCCGTCCTATCTGGAGCGAAGCTTCCCAAGAAAAAGCCGGAGTTTGGAATTGAAAAGCCATACCTTCTAGTCCGATACAAATGTCTTGGGCAAGATATGTTGGTCATGAAAAGCCTTAGTCTGCTCCTTATAAAGGTGAGCACTATCATATGCATCTCACCGCAGCTCCTCCAACTCTGTCAACTGAAGTTTCCGGTGGGAACCAGCTACTTGCATGTCGAAATTGAACTGCTTGATTGCCCACAGAGCCTTATGTTCTAATTCCACAGGGAGGTGACACGCCTTGCCATAGACTAGCCTATAGGGAGACATTCCAATGGGGGTTTTGTAAGCTGTGCGGTCGGCCCATCACGCATCATGGAGGCGCAAGGACCAATCCTTTCGGTTTGGCCTAACCGTCTTCTCCAGAATGTGCTGAATCTCCCGGTTAGAAACTTCCACTTGGCCACTTGCTTGAGGATGGTAGGGAGTGGCTACCTTATGTGTGACAGAGTACTTGAGGAGCAAGGCCATGAAAAACCGGTTGCAAAAGTGTCTACCTCCATCACCGACGATAGCCCGAGGAGTACCAAATCTGCTGAAAATGTCGGCTTGGAGGAACTTCACCACAACCTCGGGATCATTGGTCTTTGTGGCAATGGGTTCTACCCACTTAGAGACATAATCTACTCCTACCAAAATATACTCATATCCACAAGATGGTAGGAAGGGTCCCATGAAGTCGATACCCCAGACATCAAAAATCTCGACAATAAGGATGGGATTCAATGGCATCATGTCCCTCAGAGACATAGCTCCTAGGCATTGACATCTCTCACAAGCTCGGCAGAATTCATAGGCATCTTTGAACAAGGTGGGCCATGTGAATCCGAATTGTAGAACCCTGGCTGTTGTCTTCTTGGCACTGAAATGACTTCCACAAGCTAGAGAGTGGTAAAATGTGAGGATACTAGAAAATTCACTCTCAGGGACACAGCATCGGATGATCTGATCAGCACAATACTTGAACAACTCTGGATCTTCCCAAAAATAGAATCCAACTAGCTTGAAGAAGTGGTCCTTATCTTGCTTAGACCAATGAGAAGGAATCCGTCCTCTAGCTAGATAATTGACAATATCGGCATACCATGGCGGACTTCTCGGAGTGACTTCAAATAATTGCTCATTTGGAAAAGAGTCAGGAATAGGAACCGGCTGGGTGTCTCCAATAAAATTTGTGACAGATGGTCGGCAACAACATTCTCAGTGCCCTTCTTGTCCCAAATCTCAATATCAAATTCTTGCAGAAGGAGTATCCAGCAGATCAGTCGGGGTTTTGTTTCCTTCTTGGCCAGTAAATGTCGCAGAGCAGCATGATCAGAAAAAATGATAACCTTTGATCCCAGAAGGTATGAGCGGAATTTATCCAGAGCAAAGACCACAGCTAGCAATTCTTTCTCGGTGGTTGTGTAATTGACTTAAGCATCCATTAGAGTCTTGCTAGCATAATAAATGACTTGGGGAAGCTTGCCTACCCATTGTCCCAAAACTGCACCCACAGCATAGTCAGCCGCGTCACATATGATTTCAAAGGGTAAAGACCAGTCAGGAGGCTACAAGATGGGAGCAGAAGATAACAGAGACCGGAGCTTCTGGAATGCCTCGTGACATGCTTCATCAAAGTGAAAAGGGGCGCCCTTAGCAAGCAAGTTACATAAGGGCCTTGAAATTTTACTGAAGTCTTTAATGAAGCGGCAGTAGAAGCCTGCATGCCCTAGGAAGGAACGGATTTGCTTCACTGAAGTGGGTGGTGGTAGATTTGCAATGAGCTCAAATTTGGCCTGGTCCACCTCAATACCTCTTTTGGACACTATATGGCCCAAAACTATACCTTCCTGCACCATTAAGTGGCTCTTCTCCAGCTTAAAATCAGATTAGTTTCTTTGCAACGTTGAAGCACAAGTGACAAATTATAGAGACATGTATCAAATGAAGATCCAAAAACAGAAAAATCTTCCATAAATACCTCCAAAAATTTCACCACCATGTCGGAGGAGATAGACATCATACATCTCTGAAATGTGGCAGGTGCATTGCATAAGCCGAAGGGCATTCGTCGGTAAGCAAAGGTGCCGAATGGACATGTGAATGTCATCTTCTCTTGGTCTTGGGGATCAACTGCAACCTGATTATACCCGGAATAGCCATCTAATAAGCAATAGTAGCTTTGGCCAACAAGATGCTCCAAAATTTGATCAATGAATGGGAGCGGGAAGTGATCCTTCCGAGTGTGGGAATTGAGCTTCCGGTAGTCGATGCAAACACGCCATCTCGTGGTTGTGTGCTGTGGAACCAACTCTCCAGCAGAATTCTCCACAACAGTGGTGCCGGATTTCTTTGGAACTACTTGAGTGGGGCTCATCCATTTGCTATTTGAGATAGGGTAGATGATGCCTGCATCAAGTAACTTAACTACCTCTTTCATCACTACCTCCTTCATGTTGGGATTCAACCGGCACTGTGCCTCACGAGAAGGTCGAGCATCTTCTTCGAAATGGATCCGGTGCATACAGATAGAGGGGTCGATGCCTTTCAAATCTGCCACAGTCCACCCAATGGCCTCCTTGTACTGCTTTAACACTGCGAGCAGACTGTCCTCTTGGTCTTTTTATAGGTCGAAAGCAATGATAACTGGCAGAGTGTTGTTAGACCCAAGAAATACTTACTTGAGTGTTGCAGGCAGGGGCTTCAGCTCAAGCTTCGATGCAGACAGTAGAGATGGGACATGAGGAGTGCTTGATGTCGCAAGTAGGGGCTCCTTTACTACTCTCCATGGATGGAAGTCTGCACTTGCAGCTGTTTCTAGCAAATCATGGACCTCCTTGATGTACTGGTCAGTGTTGAATTCTTCAAAGTCAAAGTAATTCAAGCAGGCTTCCACTGGATCCTTTGTCAGGAGACTGGGTAGTGAATCTTCTCCATATTCTTCAATGCTGTCCAAAAAGAAACACTCATTCTGGTCAGGAGCATGCTGAAATGCAGTAAAGATATTTAGCCGAACCTTCATATTGCCAAATGAGATCTCCATGACTCCAATTCGACAGTTGATACAAGCATTTGCTGTGGCTAAGAAGGGACGCCCAAGAATGACAGGAACCAGCTTCTCCGGATTGGGCACAGGCTCAGTATTCAGCACTATATAGTCAACTGGAAAGAAAAATTTATCCACCTCGATGAGCACATCTTCTACAATCCCTCTAGGCTTCTTAATTGACCGATTAGCTTGTTGTAGAATTACTGTGGTGGGTTTCAGCTCCCCTAGGCCGAGCTGCTGATACACTGAATATGGTAGTAAATTCACACCAGCTCCCAGATCTAAGAGTGCCTTATCAATCTCTCTTTTTCCGATGATGCATGAAATTGTAGGAGCCCTGGGGTCCTTGAACTTCGGAGGAGTGTTGTGCTTAACCAGGGAAGTCACTTGCTCAGTCAGAAGAATTTTCTTGGGGATGTTGTTTCTGGTCTTCCGCTTTTGAGTACACAAGTCTTTAAGGAACTTGGCATAGGCAAGCACTTGTGCAATGGCAACAAGAAGGGGGAGATTGATTTTTACATGTTTGAACATCTCCATCATTCCTTGTATTTTCTCTCCTTGTTTCCCAAAGTAGGAAGGTGCCTTGAGACGTTCTGGAAGGGGGCCGGTGGCTCATATGGGATCTCTGGAATGGATGCTGCTGATGACGAAGCCTCATTGCTCACTTGTTTGCTTTTGTCATTCTGCAGATTCTGTGCAACCTTCGTGTGTTCATCCTTCTTCTCCTCCACATGATTGTCAACTATTCTGCCGCTTCTCAAGGTGGTGATGGCTTGAACTTGCTGATGGTATAAAGTGCCCTCATCTACCATGTAGTGCCCCTTAGGGTTTACCACCGGCTGACTTGGAAGCTTTCCTTCATCCCTTTTGTTGATGGTGTTGGCAAGTTGTCCGACTTGAGCTTCTAGCTTGGCAATGGATTGGGAATGTGAGTTGACTTTTTCCTCTTGAGATTTGACTGACTGCTTTAACTCGTTGGTCAGCTCATTCATTGCTTTTATCATCCGATCCTCAAAATTAGACTCTGAGGGGGACTGGTAGTGCTGCTGTGGAGGCCGGTAAGTGGAATGAGGTTAGTAGGGCTGTCTGTTGGATTGAGCTTGATTATGTGGCCCTGGGGCTGAGTTGCCTTAACTTGAATTCTTCTATGAGAAATTTGGATGATTTCTCCACCCGGGGTTGTAGGTATTGGAGTACGGATCATTACCCGGTCTTGAGAAAGCTGCATTAACCTGCTCATTAGCAATGTCAGTATAATTTCCAGTAACAGGGCAGTTATTTACATGATTCAAAGGATTGGAACAGAATGAGCATGATTCAATGTGTGTGTGAGCAGCATTAGGAGCAAAACCAGCAGCTGGTGCCCTTCGTCTAGCGGAAACCTGCTGAAGAGAATTGTTACTCAAGTTTTCAAACATAGACCATGCTTCATCTTCGCTTTTGAACATGAATGTCCCCCCGCATGATGCATCCACCTTTTTTTTATTGGACTCGGTCAGGCCATCATAAAAACACTACACCAGCTACCATTTTGGGACAGCGTGGTGTGGACATGATCTAAGCAGGCTTTGTAGCCTATCCCAAGTCTCATGGAAATCTTCTCCCTCATACTAGGAGAAGGTAGTGATGGCTCTTCTAGTGTCATTGGTCATGCCTATGGGAAAGTACTTAAGAAAATTCTTGTTGCAATTGAGCCCAAGAAGTGATAGAGTTGGGAGTTAAGGATTGAAACCAATGTTTGGCTTTTTCCTTGAGGGAGAAAGGAAAAAGACGCATCCTTAGTGAATCCATTCATTTTAGTGGTATCACAAACTGCTTCGAAATCATTGAGGAAGTCGTAAGGATTTTCAGTGCTAAGCCCTAGGAATGAAGGAAAACTTTGTATAGTGCTGGGCTTAATTTGATAATGGGTTGCCGTAATTTCTGGCAACCTGAGACATGTGGGAGTAGTGTAAGTGGTATGAAGATAGTGATCTTGCAATGCTACGTGGTTACCGTCCCCCATGGTCTCAGTGGAACTCTCTTCTTGCAAATTAGAGTTCTTTTGGGATTTAATTTACCGAAGGGTGCATTCAATTTCAAGGTCGCAAGAAATTAATGGAAAAGACAAAGAACGACGACCTCTCATAAACTAAACAGAAATTTAAAAAGAACAGAAAGAAAATAAGCTAAAAATAGAAAACAAACAAGCTCACAAACGGCCTTAGATGCATTGAGGGTTCTGGATGCAAGCTGCCGCAAGTGCGCTCAATCGCACGACAAGGTGCGCTAGAGCGTACTACCGCAGATGGGTGTGAGCGCATGAGGAGAGGGCTCGAGCGCTGCTGACTTGGTGCTTGCTGAAGTGCGTCCATGCGCTCGTTCGCATGCGGTCTGTGCTCGATCGAAGTCACAGAGAAGGCAGCTTACAGACCTGTTTGGAAATTCAAAAAAAAAAAAAAAAAAAAACACAAAAACAGAATTAAAGTTAGCAAGGGAAAACAGGAAATCAGATTATTTAGCTAAAATTAATCCTTAAAATTTGACAATAAAACCGTTAAGCAGTCCCCGGCAACGGCGCCAAAAATTGATGTGGTATTTTTGTGACCAAAAATATCAATTATAAAATTACCACTCGCAATAGAACGAATGTTGTAGGATAGGGCTATATTGAGGGTGTCGAACCTCAAGAACTGCAGGGGTTTAACTATCAAAATTTGGAAGATTAAAATTAACTTAATTCAAAAGAGAATGATTTGTTTGTATAAAGTGCATAAAATAAACGGAAATAAAAGAAGTAAATATATGAGAGAGAGAGTAGGGTATTGACTTCACCACGATCCGCACATCAATGGTCAACTGTATTCACTTCTAGCTATTTATTCTATGCATATTATAATTCAAACAAGAAACACATGATTGAAAAATAATTTCAAACAATCTATGGAATAGTATAACCCATCTTCGGTTGGCACGGATCGTCTACCTAAATTACGCTAAACTAGGGTGTAGTACGATCCGTCTTTCGTAGGTATGGTCTATCTTACCCTATTGATTGCATGTCGATTAAGAACTATTGTATAACCATCATTCTTATGATCACAGAAAATAAGAATGATTTGAGTTCAATAATAATAAAATAATTTATAAGACAAGATAAGAATTTTACTAATATTGAATTGGAATTTAAGGACAATTGCATTTAATATGAAGAACATAAATCAATTGTAGCAATCCTAAGAGTTATGCAATCAATATGCATAAATAAAAGAACTAGAATTTAAATACAATCAAACCATTGTGCTTGGAAAGGGCTACATCGATACCCCACAATTGGGTTTAGCTACTCATGATCTTCTAGGCTTCACAGACAATTTACTGAAATTTTAACCCTAAGAGACAGTGTGTCTGTTTACAATGTTTAGAGCCCTATTTATAGGGATTTGGAAAACCCTAAAACCCTAGAAATCCTCAGAAAATTGGAAGTCAGTCTCCCAGTCCAATTGGGAGACTGTAAACCAAGTTCAAGCTGGAAAAGGATTCTTGCCGTGCACTGTACGCCCGTGTGCGCTCGATCCGAGATTATGTGCGCTCAAGCCTAGCTGATATGCGCGCGAGCGCAGACATGCGCTCGATCCTTGGCAGCAGACGCTCGAGCGCAGGTGCGCTCGATCCCAGGAGTGTTGCGATCGATCCTAGATCCAGAATGCTCCAATTATTGTCTTTTAAGCCCAATTTCCAATGGTTTGTCAAATAAGACCTGAAACACAAACAAAACAAAATCAAACAGATAACAATGCTACAGAATTAACCTATGTAAATTAAGGGGCTCGAATGTGCAACATTCAGCGCTTATCATTATATAAGATTTTTATTGTGAGAACTTTGGGTAATATTGATGAACATGGAATATGTTGTTATGATTCGGTGAGTGTGGATTCCAAAACCTTAGTACTTCCTTTTGATTTATTTCATCTTATTGAGTTTATGTTTTATCTTTTGTTTTCAAAACTCAAAAATCAAACCTTTTTTCGGAACTAGGTTAAGGTTTAATTAGTTTAGATAAATTTTGTTTTCATAAACACAAATCGCTGTGGGATCGACCTCGTACTTACAATCCTTTTACTGCAAACGATTCACGCACTTGCGAGTATATTAAAATTTTCACAACACTAAGGTAGGGGTTATATTTTCCGGGGACAGGTGGAAAATTCCATACCACTAATATGTTGGGACGCTTCTACTTTGCTGTTGTCTAGCCACCCTTGGAGTCTGTTTGTGTCACCCTTTCTTGACTCTAACCTTGAGGCAGGGGCTTCGGCCTCCGAAAGGGCCTGGTTAAAGTCTTTCGTTTGATGGGGCGAGGCTTGTATCCTTGTGCATAGGGCTCGAGCTTAGTTGGCCATTCTCGAACAGTTGCCCAGCGTCGGCACCCATCGTGCATTTGAGTGTAGAGTTGGATCAATTGCTTGTGACACAGTCTAGGCGATCTGGTTCAATCCTATACTAAGTAATCAAGAAGGTTGTTATCCTAGGCCGCCCTCAATCAAACAATCATCAGAAAACCCAGGTCTACCTTATGCTCCAGTCTCTTAAGATTTATACTTAGGGTATTGTGGCCTATTCTTAGATTGTTCGCTACGGTCGGCAAGACCGTACGCACTGATACCATACAGTAACACCCCCAAAACTGGCCTTGACCAGCCTAGCAGGATTACTGGCAATCGCCCCAGTTTAACCAACTGGTGGCTAAATAGGGTACCACCTGATGTGGTATTTTTGTGACAAAAAATATCAATAATAAAAATAACCACTCGCAATAGAACGAATCTTTGTAGGATACAGCTATATTGAGGGTGTCGAATCTCAAGGACTGCAGAGGTTTAATTATCAAAATTTCAAAGATTAAAGTTAACTTAATTTAAAAGAGAATGATTTGTTTGTGTGAATTTAAAGTGCATAAAATAAACGGAATAAAGGAAGTAAATATATGAGAGAAAGAGTAGGGTATTGATTTCACCACTATCCGCACATCAATGGTTAACCATATTTAATTCTAGTAATTCATTCTATGTATGTTATAATTTAAACAAGAAAACATATGAAAATAATTTCATACAATCAACGGAATAGCATAACCCATCTTTGGTTGGCACGGATCGCCTACCTAAATTACACTAAACTAGGGTGTAGTACGATCCGTCTTTCCTAGGTATGGTCTATCTATCCATATTGATTGCATGCCAATTAAGAACCATTGTATAACCATCATTCTTATAATCACAGAAAATAAGAATGATTTGAGTTCAATAATAGTAAAATAATTTCTAAGACAAGATAAAGATTTTACTAATATTGAATTGGAATTAAAGAAAAATTGCATTTAATATGAAGATCATAAATTAATTATAGCAATCCTCAGAGTTATACAATCAACATGCCTAAATTGAAAACTAGAAATTAAATACAATCAAACCATTGTGCTTGGAAAGGGTTACATCAATACCCCACAATTAGCTTTAGCTGCTCATTATCTTCTAAGCTTCACAGACAATTTACTGAAATTTAAACTCTAGAAAGCGGTGTGTTTGTTTACAATGTTTAGAGCCCTATTCTACAAACCCTAGAAATACTTAGAAAACCGGAGGTCAGTCTCCAGTCCAATTGGGAGACTGAAAACCAAATCCATGCTGGAAAACGACTTCTGCCATGCAATACACGCCCAAGTGCGCTCGATTCGAAGTATTGTGCGCTCGAGCTTAACTGTTGTGCGCACAAGCGTAGGCATGCACTCGATCCCTGGCCGCAGATGCTCGAGCGTACCTGCGCTCGATCCCAGGAGTGCTGCGATCGATCCTAGCTCCAGAATGCTCAGCTTGTTGCCTTTTTAAGCCCAATTTTCAATGGTTTGTCAAATAAGACCTGAAACACAAAAACAAAACAAAATCAAGCAAATAACAATGCTAAGACATTAACATACGTAAATTAAGGGGCTTGAATGTGCAACATTCGGCGCTTATCACATCCCCCAACTTACATATTGCTAGTCGCTTAGCAATACAAAACAGAAACAAAGTGAAAACTAAAAAGATAAATCCAGCTTTTGTGGGATGTACGGTTGCGTTTAGCGTATACAGCAAGCCTTTTAAACCCCTAGGAGTTCCATAGAGGACGAGTGAAGTCTCGTGAGGGTTTTCCAGGATTGATACCCACAAACATTTTATAACCATGTAGTTCCCAAGGATGCAATGTCATGACCATCGTGGTTCTCATTCATTGGTAGGCTTAATAGAACAAACACTATCTTCACAATTTCAGGAAATTACAACTTAGCTTCAATCATGGCAATTATGAGATATTACAGGATTCAACCAGTGTATGTGAACTCAACACATAGTGAAGGGATTTCAAAACTAATCTCAATCATGCATGGATCAATACTCGAAATTCATTGGACTTCCTATTGGATAAACAACCAAGGCAAAAATTTCCCTTTTTTTATTTATTTTATTTTATTTTGTCACTTAGCTCCCTTAAGCTTTCTAATTGACTCATGTATCGAGCGTTAGGCCAATGACTCCCAAACCAGATGGTTTTAGGGCATTAGGTGTAAAGTCACCCCTAAGGACTTACTAACTCGGGTCAAAAAGGCTACAAAGCTAAGCTATTTTTTTTTTCTTTTCTTTTATTTATTTATTTATTTTTATTTTTATTTTTTACCAATCAAAGCAAACTTCTCACTTTGTGACGCGAACACACACTGCTTAATGAGGCAAGAGGTCCGGTTACTTGGTGGAAAGTTTCTTTTTTTAATTTATGCCAAGGTCATTTTCCAAATAAGTTACCCAACTACATTGTAAATATTGAAACCAGACATTATTGATTCTAGATTTTATGCCCTACAGACTACATGCTAGTGTGCTTGTGAAAATTAAATTGAAACAAGTAATATTTCATGCTGCCAATGAAAGTAAGTCAATTTTACTTCCTTAATCAAGTGATCATGTGTTTGTCATATGAAGCCCATCAATGCATTTCAAATCACAACATGAAATCTAATTGCATGCTCAGAACTAACATGAATGCCCACACCCCCCAACTGAAAACGGACAATGTCCTCAGTGTGTGGAAAACAACAGTAAAACAGTGCAAGGGATAGAAGTACCTGACCTATCACTGTGGCGCAGAAGAAGAGGCCCCTGAATCAGGTGGCAGCCGTGCTAAAATGGCGCGCAACAGTTCTTGCTAGACTTCAAATCTTTCATCTGCCCGGCTTCTGTCCTCCGCCCTCTGGGTAGCAAGCTCAGAGCGGAGCTCTTGCAGTTCTTTGTGGAGGGACTCATATTGTGACATGCTCATAGTAACAGTCACCGCCGCTCCCTTTCTGTCTACCGTCTCAGTTGCAGGTGGCTCATTGTGGATAGGCCCAGCAGCCTCCCTGACGACCTTAGCTGTTGCGGACTCCCGTCGTCGTCTCGGCATGTGGAACAACTCTCTTTCCACTGGATCAGGCCGAACTGAGGGTGAGCAGAGATAGGCCCATTTGCGGGTGTACCCTCAATGCCTCGGGTCTGAAGGATATGGGTGAGGAGAAAAGGGAAGGAAATTCCCCAAGAAGACAAACCCTGAGTGCACTGCACAATCGCCCCGTCCCAGAACTTGTGTATCTGATCCCAAATGAGCTGAGGGATGGAAATCCAAAAGCCACTCTAAAAGGCATAGAGGGCCGCAAGGAAGGAGCCGCGCCGCTGAGTTTTGTGTCCAACTAGACACACATTCCGCTGCAAAACGAAGTCCACGAACCACAGTCGGGAAGGCAACAGAACTTTGCTTGTACAGTTGCGGACATCATCGGTATAACGGCCATTGCAGATGTCGTCCACAATATATTTCAGTGTAAGATCAGTCGGTAGGTCAGAGTACCGAGGGGAGCCATCCCGAGCCAAAATATCAGATGGGCAAGCATGAGAACATTGCAAAGCAGCAGCAATGTCGTCTATGGTCAGCTCAACGTCCATGCTCGCCACTGATGAAGAAAGGATGCCCGGCCGAGTGCAATCAAATGTGAGATGGGCATAAAATTCTCGGACCAGGCCTTCGTAAGCAACGGGGCTGACTGGCTGGAACACTGCGGTGAGGCCGCGTCGTTTGCATTCTTTGACCGCCCACTTTGTTGCTTGGAGGCTTTGGAAGATGGTGTCAACGGCAAATGACGTTTCCAAGAAAAGCTTCCGTTGTTTCCCACGGAGTGGTAACGGCTGGGATGGGGCTTCAGGGGTGGTATCCCGAGCGGGGGAAGACTGGGAAGTGGAAGCAGGGGCTGGAAGCATGATGGTGCTTCGTTGAGGCATTTTGTCGAACAGCTAGTGGGCACCTCAAAAGGGAAGTGGTGGAGAACCACCGTACTCGGCTGCTTAACCCCTGTAAAAAGAAGAAAAAAATGCTGAATCTACAAAAAAATTGTGAAAAATGGGTACGGTGGGGTGTTTAGGAGGAGGGGAATTGGGGGAGAGGAGAGGCGACGGAGAGGGAACAAAAAAAGAGTGGGGAAGGGAAGGTGGTGGCGGCGTTGGGTGGTTCGGTGGCCGTAGAGGGTACGGCGGTGATGGGGTGGTGAGTGGTGGCGGTGGGGAGGTGGTGTGGGGGAAAAAAGAGGTGTGGGGGAGGTGTGGCACTGGGTGAGAAATGGGAGAAAGAAAAGGGGGTCGTGACCTAAAAAGGTCACGTGAGACCTCTGAACGAGTGCGCTCGATCTCACTTGCGCAGAGGTTGGAATGGATGGGCGGGGGTACGCTCGAGCGCTCCAGAAGGTGCGTTCGAGCGTACTCGTGCAAGTGTGTGTAGGTGTGGAGCTTCTGCGCTCAATCCCACAAAGAGTGGGCTCGAGCGCAGGTCCGTGTTCTGGGATCGAGTGCACAGGGGGTGCGCTCGAGCCCAGGGTGCCAGTGCCTCAATCACAAAAGTATACGGGATCCATCAAATCGACGGATTCCACGTCTGTTCCTGGCTCGAAGTTCTAGATGCAAGGCTTCAACCTTTAACCGTTGACTTTGAACAGAGTGCCATCCTTTGGGTCCTGCAATTTGACGGCGCCATGGGGCGATACTGAGGTGACTATGAAGGGGCCGTCCCATCTGGAGTGGAGCTTCCCAGGGAAAAGCCGGAGTTTGGAATTGAAGAGCCATACTTTCTGGTCCGGTACAAATATCCTGGGCAAGATATGTTTATCATGAAAAGCCTTGGTTCGCTCCTTATAAAGGCAAGCACTATCATATGCATCTTGCTGCAGCTCCTCCAACTCTGTCAACTGAAGTTTCTGGTGGGGACCGGCTGCTTGCATTTCTGGAAAAGGACTTCTGCCGTGCAATACACGCCCGAGTGCGCTCGATTCGAAGTATTGTGCGCTTGAGCTTAACTATTGTGCGCACGAGCACAGGCATGCGCTCGATCTCTGGCCAAAGACGCTCGAGCATACCTGCACTCGATCTCAGGAGTGCTGCAATCGATCCTAGCTCCAGAATGCTCAGCCTGTTGCCCTTTTAAGCCCAATTTTCAATGGTTTGTCAAATAAGACCTGAAACACAAAAACAAAACAAAAACAAACAAATAACAATGCTAAGAAATTAACTTACGTAAATTTAGAGGCTTGAATGTGCAACATTTGGCGCTTATCTCCACCCCTCTAAGCATTATCAGAGTTAATGCATAGGAATGTGAAATAAATCTAAGAAATCTATAAATCATTACTGTACAAGTATAGTCCTCAAATTAAAGACATGAAGCAACTAACTATAATATAAAGCAAACTTGATAACAGCATGAAGATCTTAAAGCAAAGTCTATAGTGGCAACCGTACCACTCTTAGGCTCTAGGAACAAGCTTCCTATAAGAGTAATAACTGCGTAAGTCTAACGACTTATTAAGTAAACCTCACGATGGTGTATGACATGAGCCCAATTATTAAGTAGAAATAAACGTGCAGTTTTGGTAAACATTGAAAAGAGTTTTTGTCTCTGTTAATACACCTTGAAAATATCTTTTGGTTTGATAAAGGGTGGTGTACTCCCGGCAGCAATCGCCTAAGTATTTTAATGTAGAAAAAATAATGCTTTATAGGTTATAACTATCATATATGGTCTACTCGAGATATTACCCCTTCTTAACAGGGTTGATGCTGTCCTGAGGGAACTGTAATACAATGTCGGTGCCACGACTATTGTACACTACCGTCTATAACACTAGCAGCCTGGCGGTGTCTGACCTCGGGTGGCCTACGTTACTAATAATGTATGTCTTGTAGTTATCACCCGTTAAGGCTGCGCAAGTCATAAAACAATTATTGGATCCAAGGTCCATATAACAACATACACATTTGACCCTAGAATCTAGTCTATATAGTAAGCCCATGGCCATTATATCGCACGTACCGGTGTACCATGTCATACAATGCATCTTATCGGCTAGTTATTAAAGCAGTTACCAAGTTATTACACAAAGTAGACATGCTCATATCATACTTGTGGTGAGTCAGCAGACATATCCAACGTTTTTGAGGCAAGTGTTTGTAAGTGCTTACTTACTTCGTACGCTCGCTTGAGTCCTTCGACATCACGAATCCTTGCTATAACGAAACACGACTTATCGTCATAAGTAGTATTAGAGAACTCTACAAGGTTTCATCTAACAAAAAGGGATTTCTAAGACCTTTGTACACATTTATGGGGCTAAGGGGTGTGTAACCTGCTCTCTGGTCGAGAGCTCGTTCCCTAGGGTGAGCGTTCAGCCAGGGGCTATGATTTTGGCCAGAAATCCCCAAAATGCTCATATGCTTCTATCTAAGGCTATGGGTGGGTGTCTCCTTTCCTAGGCTTAAAATAAACACAAGCACTACAAGAAAATACAATACAAAGAATCAAAGAGGTGTTAAAAAGCCTTTTGAAAACATTCTTGGATTTGTTAAGAAATGGGCACATCCAAGTGCAAAATATATTATCATGCACCTTCTACAGAGAAGAAGAACAAGGGTGGGTTAAAAACCATTCGAAATCGTTCTTGGTTTTACAAGAAAATGGTACAGGAACTTATTATGGTATCTTTAAAACTTGTAACATTAAGAGAGTAGTAACAACAATTAGAAAAGCATGAAAGAAGGATTAAGAAGTCACCTTAGAAGATAGCAAGAGTTCCAAACCTCTTCCTTCTCCAAGAACACTCACAAACCTCACAAGCACTCAAAAATCAACTCATTAGGGTTTCTCTAAGGCTCAAATGACAGAATAGGTGGCAACGGGCGTGGGAAAGGGGGGTATTTATAGGGTAGAAAAGCTGTGAGCTTCGTAAGAGAATTTTTGAAAAGGTGCGAGCGCTAGTGTACTATTAGGTTGACCTCTCATGTACTGTTCACTATGAGTTAAAAATGCTTTTCAAGTATACGATTGGGTAAAATCCATCGGTCAACAAAAAAGTCAACGAGTGCTTGTGTACTGTAGTAGGCGAGCACTCGTGTGGTCGCCCACACAAGTGTTCGTGTACTGTAGCTTAGAAAGTCCAGAATTTCGAAAATGCCTCTCTAGTTGTCCATGACTCAAAGTCCTATTAACCCCTTAACCAAGTTGTCTTAAGCATAGTTAATTATTTTGGGTCACTACACATAGAAACCCCACCACAACTTGCATTAGTCAAACACTGTATTAAAAATTGTAACAAATTCGTTCAAAAATATGTAGTCAATATCTTACTCAATATCAACAGGACAAGTGACATCAAACATATTTGTCCAAGGCATGTTCAAATTCAGAACCTTAAACAATTCTAGATGCATCGAAATATTTGACACAACATTGATCGACTAGTACTGTGCCTTCTAAGATTAACAATGGTTTGATCGAATAGTTAAAATTTCAGTGCCCAATCTTGAAATTGAGATAATCATATGCTGCATAGCAGATGTATAATTGAACAGTAAATCATAAGTTACCTTTCTCACTAGCTTAAATTAGGGTTGGCAATTTTGACACAACCCGCGAACTCGACACGAAAAATAGGTATTGGGTTGGCCTTATCAGGTTCGGGTCTTAATCGGGTCACTTGATTAAGACTCGGTTACTGTTCGTGTTTGACGTGTCGACCCGCCAGACTCGTTAAAAAAAAAAAAAAAAAACCTAAACGAAACTAACCCTAAGGTCCCTAACGCATCAATAATTCAGCCGACTAACACAGCCCCCCAGTCACCCGATTAAGACTTGGTTACTGTTTGTGTCTGGCGGGTTGACCCGCCATACCCGTTTTTTTTTTTTAAAAAAGACTAAACTAAACTAACCCTAAGGTCCCTAACGCTTCAACCATTCAGCCGACTGCCAACACAGCCCCCCCAAGCCCAACTCTAAGCAGCTGTCTTCAAAGGCGTCCTCAGGAGCTCTAGAGGAAGAACCTGCAAGACCCGTTTAAAAAAAAAAAAAAAAAAAAAACTAACCCTAAGGTCCCTAACGCATCAGCCATTCAGTTGACTGCCAACACAGCCCCCAACACCTAGCCCCCCAACACCCAACTCCAAGCAGTCGTCTTCAATGGCGTCCTCAGGAGCTCCAGAGGAAGAAGATGCGGTTGACACCACTGGGTTATCCAGAGAAGAAGAAGAGAAAGTGATGTTTTCCATTGTGGGTATGTGTGGGAAAGTGATGTTTGCCATTGTGGGTATGTGTGGCTGAGTGAGCTTGAAGATAATAGATGAGAAAGGTTGAGACTTTTATCAATTTATGGAGAGGAGGAAGGAGGAGTTGATGAAGAAAAGAACCCTAGAAGGAAAAGTATTAGAGAGAGAGAGAGGGAGAGAGTAAATAGTCAAAGAAAAGAATTGTGGAGAGAAGAAGAAAAGGCAAAAAACGCAAGGGAAAATCCGATTCAGATGGTTTGGGTCTTTGAGTGAATCAATCTCATTTATTTAATTATTAATTTCATTATTTACTTTTAAGTTTTTAACTAGTTTTGGATTTCTTTAAGGAAAATTGTATTAAAAGTCCAAGACTTTTTTTAATTTAGGGTTTAGGGTTTTTAAATGGGTCGGGTCGTGTCTACTTGATATGACCTGGTTATTTAAAACGGGTTAAACGGGTTGTGTGGGGTTACTTGGCTATTTTTTGTGTTATAATCGTGTCAGACCCGCTGACCCGTTAGCTAAATGAGTCATGTTCGTGTATAGGTTAATCGTGTAACGGGTCCTCGCAGGTCGTAATCGAGTCTCAGGTACCTGTTTTGCCTGCCCTAGTTATATCATCCATATGCATCAAAATATTTGACACTACACAATTTTTGTAGAAGACTATGGGGTATAGAAGAGACTATACATGACAAGGGTGTTAGTCTTCTATGGGCGTATAAAATACTATCACCAAAATGTTTGTTGAACAACGCAAAGTCTCACAAGCTCACTCTCTTTCATTTTGGTACATTCTTCTTGAAAATTATGCTAATATTTAAGATGATTTTTTTTTCTTGATTGATATACAAATCATAAATATAAGAGCCAAAAAAAAAGAAAAAAAAAAAAGGTACTCAATACGTTTATGCTTATAAGTCAATAAAAATACATACCTGAGCTTAAAACAGAACTATGTAAAGCAAAAATTCAGCAACATATTCTAAATCCGAATCGCACTGATACCAAAAACATGAAAAAAAAAAAAAATTAAAATTTTGGAATAGTTGGAGATCACAGAAGTTTGAAGAAGGAGAGCGAAAATTCCTAGACAAGAAAATGGAAAGCCTTGAATTTTCTTTGAATAAAGAGAGGATAAAGGTGGTGAAGAGAGTGTGTTACTGTGGAGAAAACGTGGACGTTCGCAGAGTAGAGCCACTAGAACTATTGCGCAGATGGCATAGCGAGTAGCTTCCGCAGTAGCACCAAGGGCCTCCACTGCACCTCTTTGTTTATTGTCATCCCTTTTCAGTCCCACTATTTGTGTCTTTATGAACATGATCATTTTTATCATATTCATCATACAAAAATCATCCCAGCGGGCGTGTTGTGGTTTTTCAGCTGTGTAAAGTGGCTATGGGCTCAGTGATGTTATGGTTCTTGTGGGCTAGCAGCTTAAGGTCGTGGCCCGGCGTTGCATGATGCTTTCCGTCTATGATTGATCGTTGCCTGAAACTCGGCGGTGTTTGGTGGTTCGAGACTCAGTGTTAGTTGGATGGTTGATTTGTTGAATCGTCTAGTCGATTTTGGAGATTTTGAGGAAGAAGGGGAGGGAGGAGATATGGGAAAATTTTGGGGGCGAAATTTCGTTTGGCGAAGAATAGAAGAGAGCGATAGTTTTGAATCTTTGATTTTTTTTTTTTTACCATTAAAAGGGTCTCTACCAAGATACGCTCTTACTTAACCCTTCGATTTTTTATTTTTTATTTTTTATTTTTTAAAGAAATTGATGTGTTCATTTTGTAACCATAGATTGCTTTAAATAAATCCTACCCATCAACCGGGTTCTCTCCAATTGAAATAAATTGAAGAGGATCCAGAGCCTCAAGTCCAAGCGTAATTGGGAGACTACTAAAATGTGGGTTTGCTCTTTTTTATTTTTTTTATGAATGACCTTATACTTGAGAACATGACATTGATATTGAGTGCTGTCATTGATGTTGGCATGTTAAATGAGACACATATGATCAATGATAAACCATTAATTTTGACGAAAAAATGATAGTGAAACTTATTTAATATCAAAATAAAATGCTTTATTTAGATTAAAATGTATATGAATAGAGACCAAATATAAAATTTATTGGAGAAAAATATGAGAGCCTCGAAAGGGCTTTATTTAGATGGTATCTCGATGAGATAAAAAAAATTTTTTGGCCAAAATTCTGGCACGTGATAATACATGGTATAAGTTGATTCGTACGCAATCGTATCGACTTCTCTGTTGTTGTCAATGGCCGGGACTTGCACGTACTCGTGCGACACTGCTACACAGACCCTCCAATGGATCAACGCCATCGTCAACTTCCTCAGGCCCTATGACTTCTTGATGAACGCTCACGTCGTCAATTTCTTCACGGTACCAAATTTTCCTTTTTCATTTTCTCAGCAACCAAAGGGGGAGTCATTGCCTATTTCCTATCTATCTAACTCTCTCGGAATAATTATAACGATAATGATGACGTTTTCAGGATAAATTATGGGAAGCTGTTGATAAGGAATGGATGGACTGCCTGCGGAAGGAACCTGTTGACAATCTTCTCCTCATTCCTTCTGGAGTGGTCCAGGTTTGCCCTTCTCAATCGCAATTTTGCTTTTTTATTTTAATTATGTGGCTTTCATAGAAATTAAACCATTGCCTATGGCGCCCATGGCGAAGCTAAGATTTTTATCTTGGCCTAGGGGACGGGATATAATGCTAAAATAAAAGCTATTTTTTTTTTCCTAATAATTGGCTGATGACTAAATCTTTTTATTTCTTACACAAAAGCATTTTTTTTAATAGCATTATACATGTCCAAAAAAAATATAATATTACTCCATCAATACATACAAAAATGCATCTAGTCAACTTCAAAGTATTGAAGTACAAAAGAAAGGGAAAAAAGAAAAATAACATTAATTATGATAATTGTACTTGATGGTCCTTTAAATAAAAATTCTTGGATTATCATATCTGTATTGGACCTTTGAACAATGTCCTTCTCAATATAGATAACCAAACAAAGTCATTCTCCATTTTATTTCAAAGTATTTTTTAAACATATTTTTTAGTTGAAAATGCTAGCATAGTGGCTACCATTGAAATCAAAAGAGTCAAGCTTATGCGAATCAATATATCAACCAGATAATAAATTTTGGACTTTCCTACTTGTACCAATGCTTGAAATATGACAGAAATTGTGGACAAGTTTTGTAGATATGGATAGTGTGGTACATCCTACTCATAGTGCTGCAATAGTAATCTTATTCAACTTTTTGTTGTAAAATCTTGAGGATAAAATTTCTCTACAAGACTGCAAACATGCCAATTTTGATTGATTTAGAAGCCTCTCTAGTAACCAAAAAGAACCAAGTAATGATACTTAACTGTTACCTATTCTTGTTGGTGATGAGACTGTTTGTCAAATATTTATATAAAGAATTTTCAACTTTATGGCATTCGCAAAATGTTCTCACATTCTCAAATAATGCATTCCAACCACATTGTTTCAAATTTTGGTAAATTATTTTGTACTCAAGATTAATAGGATTCAAAATGTCTTGAGATTTATGTTGCAAAAATTGGCAAAAAATGTTATTGCATCATAAAACAAGGAAGTATCCTTGTGTTGAGTGGTTCCTTAATCAGTAATGTTTTTAAGAACTGAACAAGTTGAACCAAATATTCTTATAAAACTACAAACTAGTTGAAAATGAGATCCCCACCAGGTATCTCTAGCTTGTTATAATTCCTATTCTATTAAGCCTTACGTTGGTTTCAAGTTCATCAACAACAACCAAGTATGCAATTTTAGTTGCTTGAACAACATTGTAATTCATCATTAAGTTTATAGGAAGTGCCAACTATATTAACAATGGAAGTCAACTTTGAGAAAAATTGATGAATAAGAATAACTTCCCTTGATGCCGTATGAGCCAAACAATGTGCATGATATGCTAGGGAAAATCATGGAAAAATAAATCTCACAAACCATTCGACTCATCATGCATAATGACTCTCAATGCTACATAATATGCACGTCTCAAATGTTAATCATTGAACAGTATCTATCAAGGCCTTAAGTCAAAATTAATTAATCAAGACTTGTTGTTTAGTTTGTTACTGTAACATTTTGTCAATATATTTTTTGGTAAGTAATTCAATCTTATTGAAACGCTCAAAGGGCACAATCGAAGTACACATGAAATGTACAAGAGAGACCCCCTAATTAAGGAGAAGTAGACTGCAACACCCCAGTCCCATATTAGGAGGAGATGAGTAGTCCACATAGAGTAGGTAATTCATTTTTTTTTTTTTTGATAAGTAATAGAGTAGGTAATTCATAAGAGATGCATATGGGTGCTAAGTCCTACATTATTTACTTATTAGGTGTAATTGAGTTTTGTAAGTGATTCTTGGGAAGTGTCAAATTTACTAGTCTTTTTGGAGTGATAGTGCAGATGTGGGTAGCGCGTTTCCCTGAGTTGTTAATAATGATATCAAAGTCACTTAGCAATGCCATGTGGTATTGTCAGTATCGCATGACGTGACTTTGCCGAGGACATCAGGACTTAAAAGGGTGGGAGTTTGTAGCACTCCAATTGCATTTTGTGAAAAGACAAGTAGCCCACATAGAGATGAGTAGTTTATAAGAGATGGTCATGGATACTAAGTCCCACATTGCTTACTTACTATGTGAAACTGGTTTTTATAATTGATTCTAGGGAAGCTCCAAATTGACTAATTCAGTGGGGCGGTTGGCGCTCTAAAGTTCCTCGTGGAACGCATGGGATGGGGTTATGGAAACACATTTATAGGGGTTGGAGGTCGTTTCACTGCCACTTTAGATTTGATCTTGGCTTGGGGTCGAAAGTTAAATTTTGGAAGGATATTTGGTGCGGTGAGATGTCCCTTAAGGATTCTTTTCCTGGTTTTTTCAATATTGCTAGCAATAAGGATGCTTCCATTGCAGATATCAGGGAGTGTTTAAATGGTATGGTTCATTGGAACGTTACCTTTACTCATAGAATTCATGATTGGGAGGAGATGGTCTTAGCCTCCCTATTCTCGCTCTTGTATTTGATCTCGATGCGTGAGGAATGGGAGGACCGGATGTGGTGGATCCCGTCGAGAAAAGGGAAGTTTGAGGTTCGCTCTTTTTATAGGAAGCTTGTCCTTAAAGAGCCTGACCATTTCCCTTGGAAAAGTGTTTGGCGCACCAAGGCTCCTTCGAGAGTGGCATTTTTTGCTTGGTCGGCCGTCCTTGAGAAATCTCTTACTTTAGATAATGTTCGAAAGAGAGGTATTGTTGTGATTAATCGATGTTGTATGTGTGAATCGGAAGGAGAGTCTGTGGATCATCTCTTTCTTCATTGTGGGGTTGTGCGCATGTTGCGTGATGTTATCTTCTCTCGTTTCAACATGTGTTGGGTTATGCCTAGAAGCGTCAAGGAGATGTTCGCTAGTTGGTGGTTGGGCGGTAGATCCCGTAGTGCCGTGGTCTGGAAGATGGCTTCTCTTTGTCTTTTATGGTGCCTATGGAAGGAAAGGAATGCTAGATGTTTCGAGGATTTGTCGAGGAACCTTGAGGGCCTTGTTCATTTCATTTTGTACATGCTTTTCACTTGGACTGCAGGCTGGCTTGCACCCTTAGTGATCAATTTTCCTGATTTTCTTTTTATGTTCTCTTCTTCTTTCTCCCCATTTTAGTCGCTTTCTTGTATACTTCTTCTGTACTTAGGTTGTGCCTCTCTGCACTCTTTTAATGCATCATTACTTATCAAAAAAAAAAAAAAAAAAAAAATTCCATTGACGAGAGGCATTAGAAAGCTTCATGGTTTGCCATTGCAGCATCCTTAAAACAAGCAATGCTAAACAAGTCCGAAAAAGCTATCAGGGCTTGATCCCCACACCATATATCATGCTAAAATCGAATTTAGAGTCATCACCCACCTCAAATCTAGTATAGCTAGAAAGCTCTCCCCATCTCCCAATATTCTTCCAAAGCCCCAACTTATACAACTTATGGACCTCATTGAATACCACCCACCTCAAGCACTGCCATTATTAGAATCCATATCCACCCCCATAAGGCCTTTCTTATGAAAATAGGCGTAGTCACTTCCCAAGAGTCTGGTTGAACACAAGTAAGTTTTAAACTCTCAACCCTCCTTTAGAGATTGATGAAGCCCAGGACTCTTCTGCGGGTTTAGGGATTCTTTTGTGGGTGGTTTGTTGTAGTTCCGTTCCTTTGGGTTTCTGCTGGTGGCTTGTTTTTTTTGCTGTCTTTTTTGTTCTGTTTTTTCTTTTTTGGTGTTCCTTTTGTATACTTCCTGTGTACTTAGGGACGTCTTACGCTTTTTAATGAGATTTGCTTGATTACCAGTAAAAAAAAAAAAAAGGTACACACCTTAGTCTAGCTAACTAAGTGAAATTTGAACTGTTTAAGTGATTGGCCTCATGGACATGAAGTAGGTAGGAAGATTAGATAAAGCGCCTTTAATCAATGTAACTCTCCCACCCTTTGATAAGTACATCCTCATCCATCCAGCCAAATGGCGCTCTACCTTCTCAATAATGTCTTCCCAAATAGATTTGGTTTTAAACAAAGCTCTCAAGGGAAGAGCTAGGTACTTCATAGGCAGCGAAGATACCCTCCAGCCCAAAACACTAGCCAGACCTTGAACATTCATTAGATTGCCAATCAGGACTAACTTTGATTTAGCTAGATTAATCCTCAAACTAGAGACTGCTTCAAAGCATAAAAACAAACAACGCAAATTGTGAAGATGATTTGGATTTGCCTCGCTAAATATCAAGGTGTCATCCGCAGACAAAAGGTGAGAAAGATTGATAGCATCACCACTTGTTGACCCCACCATGAAGCCCGATAAAAGACCTCTATCCACTAAAGCAGAAATTATTTTGCTTAACGTCTCCATAACAGATAGTTAATAGTATCCGAGGGCTGCACATTGGGCGCTGGAACTGGAACCCCAGCGGTGGCGCGTGTAGGCGTGTCCCGCTAGAGCTCGGTTTTCTGTTTTCGTGGGATGCGTTCGTGTAGATTAGGATGGAGCGACGGTTTTCGGTGGAAGCTAAGACCTTCTTTTTCTCGACGAAGGCTTCGAAGCTTCGTTTGGAGGAAAGAAGGAAGGGTTTTGTAGGGCTTATTCTGGTGGGTCAGCGAAGTGCTTCCTGGTTGGCAGCTACGGTAGAAGAGGCGTCTCAGTCTCAGGTGAAGGAAGATTTCGTCAAAAAATTTAGCGAGGAAGGGAAGTCTTTGTCGGTGAGCGGGGGTAGTAACAAAGCTGGGAGATTCCTGGAGGTGGTTGCCTATCTGGAGGACGAACGGAAAGGTATCATCTGGATCCCAGAGGCCCGCTCTGGGCGGGGTTGGCGGAGGTTCGTGGTTGAGCTGCGTTCGTTGATGGCTGCGCAGGCGAGTTCTCCAGGGTTTTCGAATTCTGAGAGTTTCTCTCCGGGGACAAAAGATGGACGGTCTTTCGCCGAAGCGTTGCGCTCTTCTTCCTGCGAGGTGGCGGACATTGCTGGGGCGCGGCTTCTTTCGTCGCAAGAGATTGACTTGTTCCCGGTGGCGAGCTGTTTCGAGATGGGGAATGCTGGAGTGGAAACACGATTCGCGATGGATTGTTACGAAATGGAGAAAGCTCATCCCTTGATTGAGCAAAGCTTCTCGTCTCCGGTGGCGGCGGCGGCGGCAGCAAAGTTTAGAAGGAACAAGGCGATGAGGCGATTAGGGTTTTTCTGCGATAAGTTGGACCGGATCCTTCGCGGGCTGGGTGAGAAGCCCAAAGGTAAGCGGATTAGGGTTGGTTCTTTGGGTTATGATGGGCAAAATTCCGGGTCGGTTTCCGGGTCGGTTTCCGGGTCGGCTGTGGTTCAAATTCCCGTTTGCGGCCCTGTTTTGGATCCCGATAGGTTCAGCGATGGGTTTTTGTTGCATTCGGATAAGTCTTCGCCGGAGTCTCCTGGGTTTGCTGAGTTTGGACGGAAATCTGCCTCGGCGACTCCTGTGTCTCCGGCGAGGCTTTGGCGCAGTTTGAGGGATGACGCTACTGCTCCTACGGTGGTGGCTACTGTTTCTTCGGTGGCTTCTGTTTCGCCTGTGAATCATTTCTCTTTTCCTCCGGCGATTCCTGCGGTTGCTTCTATTTATCCGGCGAGGCTTCAGTGCAGGATGAGGGCTGAGGCTTCTGTTCCTCCGGTGGTGGCTACTGTTCCTCCGGTGAGGGCTATTGCTTCTCCGGTTTTCTCTTTTCCTCCTGCATCTGCCATAGCTTTGATAGATAACCAAGCTTCCAAGTGTTATACACGGAGAGCGAAGGATAAGGAAGCTAAACAGCTTCATAAGAAAAAGATGCCGCTGGGGGTGAAGAATTTGGAATGCTCCGATAACTTTGAGGCTAGGGGCAGTGGCTCGAGTAGGGCTAGGGATGTGGGGTGATCATGTGTAGGGTTAGCCTTTGAGTAGGGTGTTTTTTGTGTAGGGTGTTTTGATTTCGGGGGTTCTTGGGTGGATCTTTTTAGGTTCCTTGTGGGTGCTCCTTGGGAGCTTAGGGTTTTATTCGGTGTATAGCCGCACTCTTTTATACTTCCTGTGTAATCGTGTTGCGCCCTGTTGGGTTTTTGATATATACATATTTACCTATCAAAAAAAAAACGTCTCCATAACAATAACAAAGAGAGAAAGGAGATAATGGATCTCCCTGTCTTAGGCCACGAGTGCTACTAAAGAAACCTGATGGAGTGCCATTCACTTAGATTGAAAATTGCACAAAGGAGATACAATATGCGATTCATTTACGCCATCTTTCCCGAAACTACAACTCCTCAACATATACTTATAAAAAAAAACTACAACTCCTCAACATATACAAAAGGAAATCCCAAATCAAGCGCAGGCTGATTTTTATTTATTTTTATTTTTTTATTTTTATAACTAGAATGTTATATTTGGGTTGGAATACTAAGGGTTGCTAGGTTAGGATTTTTTTTTCTTTTTTGGGTGGGTGCATGGCCTATGTTCCCCCTAGCTTCGCCATTGATGGCATTGGTTCCAATTAGTATCTCTTTATAAGGCAAAAGGGAGTTGTTCAATTTGAAGAGCTCCGTTAATTTTGGCGATGCATTCACATCCAATCGGCGAAGGAAAGGCATGGCTCGCTAGCGGTACCGCTGGATTCCCTTTTGGGTATTGGGTGGGAGGATTTCTGGTTTAGTCCTTGTGGGGTTGTGGGTTAGTTTGGCAGTTGCTGTGTTCTTGTTGGTGTTGGGTTCTGCATGTTCTTCTCCTTGTTCTTTCCTGTTTTCAGTTTTTTTTTTTGTTCTTTTTGCTTTTTGGGTCCTTTTTGTACACTTCCTGTATGCTTGGGGCGCCTATGCTTTCTATAAAGCTTTCTTGATATTACCTATCAAAAAATAAGTCTAATCTTGTCGCATGCACTTTTAACTGACTTTAATGAAAGGAATTAATGCATTCCATGTTCTTGACAATTTGTTTTCCAATCAATAACCTGTGTTAGTTTGATAGTTTCATGCATTCTCTTAATTGTCTTTGATGGTAGGATCACTGGCCTGCTTCACTGAAGGACTTTGTGCTAACTTTGAGGTCCCTTGTTTTTCCAAGAGAGCAGGCGGACTTAAAAAGAGTATGTTGTTTCTAACCTGATGTTGTCATTTAAGATTTTGTAAAATTATATATCCAATGTTCTATCTATTGCATTGCTTGCAGATTTATAATATAGCAGATTGGGGAATGATAGTCATTAGGTTGGCAATTTAATCCGTGACACGTAAACTTGACACGTAATTTTAGGGTTAGAGTTTAGGTTAAACAGGTTTGGGTCATAAACGGGTCGTTTATGACACGTTTAATAAATGTGTAGGGTCGTGTCAACCCGCGGGTTGACATGTTTGACCCGTATATATTTTTATTTTTGTTTTGCTTGGTTGCTGGGATTTTTTCATTTTGGTTTGGCTATAAAAATTAAAATGACTTTAAACGTGTTCACGGGTCGGGTTGTGTCGGGTTGAAACCTATTAACATCTAAATTAAACACGTTCACAGGTCATGTCGTGTCAACTCAACACGACACGTTTATCTAAATGGGTTACACATGTGTCGTGTTACCTGTTAAGAAAACGTGTAGTGTTCGGGTTTGGGTGGTCCACATGTTTAGTTAAATGTGTTGTGTTCGGGTTTGGCATAAACGGGTTTGTGTCATAAATAGGTTGACACGAACCTGACATGCCAACACGTTTTGCTAGCCCTAGTCATTCATAGTCATTGTTGTTCTTTGTGTGAGAAAGGATGAAGAACTTATCTGAGCATATGTGTAACTAGATGCAAAAGATGAAATAATCACTACAAATCTATTGAAAAAAGGAATGTTGGTTTTGGATGGTCAAGGTTCCATAGACCAATTTGACATACTGACATGTATGAGTGATTCTGTAAATGTGTCTGATCGTATTTTTGGTCCTTATTGCCAAATGTCTTTCTACCAAATGGCATCTCCTCCCCTATAAACAACGGTTGAGGGTGGGTGAGGTCATGGGCTCAACTCCCTGCAGGTGTCTAAGTTGTATTTATGTGCAAAAAAATGGTTTTTTTTTTTTTTTTTTTTTTTTTTTTTTTTTTTAAATATAATTATTAATTTTTTGATGTGGATGTACTGATATTTTATTGAGTACAAGGAATCTTGTGTGCAAAATCTAAGCTAAGCGACAGCTATTATGAAATGCTATATAAGGGAGTGGGTGGACATGAAGAAGCCTCTTTGCACTTATTAATGATATGCATTACTTATATAAAAAAAAAGAGAAAGTTCTTGATCTTCTGTGTATTTATGTACATTGTACAGTACACTCCTTATGAGGAGGTGGATGCTGTGAAAATTGGCATTTGTAATTCAGTGGTAGGAGAAATATCATGTTTCCATTTCACAAATTGAAACTTTTGGCCTTTGGAAAGGACTTCTATAGAGAGAGAGAGAGAGAGAGAGAGAGAGAGAGACAGAGAGAGAGTTCTTGATCTTCTGTGTATTTATGTACGTTGTACAGTACACTCCTTATGAGGAGGTGGATGCTGTGAAAATTGTATTGGCTGGCATTTGTAATTCTGTGGTAGGAGAAATATCATGTTTCCATTTCACAAATTGAAACTTTTGGCCTTTGGAAAGGACTTCTAGAGAGAGAGAGAGAGAGAGAGAGAGAGAGAGAGAGAGAGAAGGAAAGGAGGGGGGGGGGGGTGATTTCTGGTCATTTACGAGAGTACTCTTTACGTTGAAGGTAGAGGTACCTTTCTTTTCATGTTCATAGAAGTTAAGAATCTGTAATGATTATAGAATGTGGGGTTTGTTTTATTTTGGTGCCCAAGTGAAATGATGAAGCATGTAGATAAGTTCTTTCCAAATGGTCTTGGTTGATTAGGCTGATATGAAGTCATGTTCAACCTGTTCTTTGGATCCCTTCTGATCAGAGCATATGTTGCTCGATGATAGTCAGTTCATACAGAAGTAAATCCTGGAGGCTAAACCTTGCCTTTTCAGCTTTTCCTATCTTGTATTCCGTATGAAATTAAAGGCTTTTGTAGTAGATATCAAGTTGTGGTTTAGTTTCAAGGGAGGACAACTTTTTGGCCGTAATTAATTGCATATTAGGAATGTTATGTAAGAGATAACTTTGCTTTTTTCAGCTTTTCCAATCTTATATTCCATAAGAAGCTAGAGGCTTTTGTAGTAGATATCAAGTTGTGGTTTAGTTTCAAGGGAGAACAACTTTTTGGATGTAGTTTAATTGGATATTAGGAAATTACATTTCCTAATACATTTCTCCATTGCTACGAAAACCCCAAAAAATGTATGCATGTGCAAAGCACCCATCACCTAAGACTGTAGATGATAACAATACCCACTATGATTGTGTGGATGATAGGTTGAGAGTTAGTGAAGTTGTAAAATAGGGCGTTCCAGTGTATGCGACCTGCTGTGAAAGTGAGTTTGTAAAGATTATGAAATATAAGTTAGTGACAGTATTCGGTAAAAACCGAAGTGGTGAATAAAGTGTTCTGAAGTGCAGGACTTCGGTGACTAAGTTAGGGAGCTAGCAGGGGGCATAAAATATGTGGCGGCAAAAGTGTCTAGTAAAATAAGTGATAAACTGTGAATCTCATTATATTTGGTTCGCTTGTAGGAGCTCCATCACCAACAATCTTAATAGTGAGGCAGGTTTTGAAAGAGGAATTCCCAAGTCTAGGATAAGGAGGATCACTATCCGGCGGTGTCACAAAGAAGACTTCAACGTTTACTTTCAGATCATTTTCCTTTATTGATGGATTGTGGGGAACTTAGTGGAGGTCGTAAGTATTTTAAATTTGAGAATATGTGGTTAAAGTCGGAAGGTTTTGTTGACAAGGTTAAATCTTGGTGGGATTCGTATATGTTTGAAGGCTTACCTAGTTTTGTTTTGGTTAATAAGCTGAAATCCCTTAAGCTAGATTTGAAAAAATGGAACACGGAGGTTTTTGGTGACATTGGGAGGAAAAAAAAGGAGTTATTGGAAGGGATCCGGGAGCTGGATGTTATGGCAGAAACTAGGGGTTTAGTGGAGGAAGAAAAGATTCAATTGGCTGATATGTCGAAGGAATTGGAGAATACTTTACTGTATGAGGAAATATATTGGTGGCAAAGTCGAGAGAGTTGTGGCTAAAGGAGGGGGATAGTAACACTAGGTTTTTTCATAAGGTGGCTAATTCCCATCGCAGGTATAATCGTGTGGAAGCATTACATACCAATGGAGATGTGTCCTATAATCCTATAGAGGTAAAAGATCATATTGTGCAATTCTATAAAACCTTATATTTTGAGCGAAGTTCTTGGAGACCTAAAATGGATAATCAATTTTTTTCGTCCATTGATGAGGAGGAGAAAAATTGGTTAGAAAGAGACTTTGAGGAGCAGGAGGTTTGGGAGATGGTAAAGGGTTTGGAAGGTGATAAGGCACCGGGACCGGATGGGTTCACTATGGCATTCTTCCAATCTTGTTGGGCTGTGGTGAAACATGATGTTATGGTGGTTTTTTCTGAATTCCATCGAAGACGTCAGTTGGTGAAGAGTATGAATGTGACGTTTGTGTCATTGGTTCCAAAGAAGGCGGTTCCGATGGAGGTGAAGGATTTTCGGCCAATTAGTTTGGTGGGAGGGGTGTATAAAATTTTATCAAAGGTCTTGGCCACTAGAATGAAAATTGTTTTGGGAAAAATCATCTCTAATTCTCAAAATGCTTTTATTGGGGGGCGACAAATTTTAGATTCTGTGCTCATTGCTAATGAATGTTTGGATGGTCGGATGAGGTCAGGGGTGCCTGGTGTTATTTGTAAATTGGATTTGGAAAAGGCTTATGACCATGTTAACTGGGACTTTTTGTTGTACTTACTAAAAAGATGTGGGTTTGGAGAAAGATGGAGGGGTTGGATAGAGTGGTGTATTTCGATGGTTAGATTCTCCATTTTGGTAAATGGAACGCCAGAGGGTTTCTTTAATAGTTCATGGGGGATTCGGCAAGGGGACCCGATGTTGCTGTTACTATTTGTGTTGGTTATGGAGGCATTGAGCAGGATGGTGAATGCGACAATAGAGCAAGGTTTATTGTCAGGTTTCTCTGTGGGGGATAGGGTCTTCTCAGATTTAGTGATTTCTCATTCTTTATTTGCTAATGATACTTTGGTTTTCTGTGAAGCATATCCTGAGCAAATCCGGTACGTACGCCTTATTTTCTTGTGCTCTGAGGTAGTTTCGGGGCTGAGAGTTAATCTTGGTAAATCAGAACTTGTTGCTATAGGGGAGGTGGACAACATTGGGGTTTTGGCTAAAATTCTTGGGTGTAGTGTTGCGGCGTTGCCTATGAAGTATTTGGGATTGCCACTAGGGGCGAAGCATAAGGATACATCTATGTGGAATGGTGTACTTGAACAGATGAAGCGTCGTATGGCAGGATGGAAGAAATTGTATCTATCAAAGGGAGGTCGCTTAACTCTTATAAAGAGTATGTTGTCTAATCTCCCAACTTATTTTTTATCGTTGTTTCTTGTTCCTATGAGTGTGGTCAAAAGGATTGAGAAACTTCAAAAAGATTTCCTGTGGGGAGGAATGAGAGATGAACAAAAATTGCATCTTGTTAATTGGAACCAAATATGCCGTCCCTTGCGGGCCGACGGTCTTGGCATTCGGGATATACCGAAGTTTAATCAGGCTCTCTTGTGGAAATGGTTATGGAGATATGTGACAGAGAGTGAGGCACTTTGGTACAAAATAATAAAAGCCAAGTATGAAGATCAGGATGGTGGGTGGTGTTCGAAGGAGGTGTCGGGTTCTTATGGTGTGGGTTTGTGGAAGCATATTAGAAGAGGTTGGGATACTTTGCCAAAGGTGTGCGGTTTGAGGTGGGGGTGGGGGCGAAAGTTCGATTTTGGCATGATATTTGGTGTGATGATCAACCATTGAAGCATGCTTTCCCTTCCTTGTTTGGTATTGCGAGGTACAAAGACGCGTGGGTGGAGGATAATTTTTGTTGGAGGAATGGGAGGGTTGAGTGGAATGTCCTTTTTGTGCGCTCCGCCCAAGATTGGGAATTGGATGGGGTCTCATCTTTCTTTGAATTACTATACTCTTGTAAGGTTTCTTATGGTAATGCGGACCGTATTCGATGGTCCTTATCTAAAAAGGGTATGTTTGAGGTGAAATCATTTTATAAGGCCTTGTCCATTCCAGATTGTGGGGGGTTTCCATGGAAGAGTATTTGGCATTCTAAAGTGCCTTCTAGAGTGGCATTTTTTGGGTGGACTGTGGCTTTCGGTAAACTTCTGACACATGACTATTTGCGAAAGCGGAAAATTGTGGTAGTGGAATGGTGTTGTATGTAGGGCTGTTAAGAGAGCAAGCCGCTCGCGAGTGAGCTCGGGCTCGGCTTACATAAGCTCGGCTCGTACTCGACTCGAATATTAAATGAAGCGTTTCGTAAACACGAATCCTGACTTGAATATTAAACGAAGCTAGCTCGGCTCGACTCGGCTAAGCTCGTGAGCAGTTCGTATAAGGCTCGAATTGGTAGTTATTCACATAATTCCTCACATAATTCCTCATATAATTCCTCATTCAAACCTCTCACATTCTTGGAATGTGAGAGGTTTGAATGAGAAGGATAAGAGGCTGAGGGTTAGAAATTTGCTTAGGAGTTGGAAGGCGGATGTAGTTTGTTTCCAAGAGACTAAAATGGATTTCATTTCGTTCAACTTTGTGAGGAGTTTATGGGGCTGCCTGTATGTGGAGTGGTGCTATGTCCCTTCCATTGGGGCTTCGGGGGGCATTTTACTCATGTGGGATAAAAGGGCCGTTGAGAAGGTAGATGTAGTGTTGGGGAATTATGTGGCGGCTTGTTCCTTTAAGAATGTTGATGATGGCTTTGCGTGGGCGTTTGCGGGAGTGTATGGTCCTAACAGAGTTTATTCTAGGCGTTTTCTTTGGGAGGAGTTGGCAGGGGTCATGAGTTGTTGGGACGTGCCATGGTGCATCGGCGGGGATTTCAATGTCACTCTCTATCCAAGTGAAAGATCGAGGGGAGCTCATTCACGAGTTGCGATGAGGGATTTCGGTGAGTTCATTTCGGAGCAAGGCCTCATGGACCTCCCCTTAGTTGGGGGGATCTCTACCTGGTCAAACAATAGCTCTTGGTCCAGGCTTGATCGCTTTCTTGTCTCTCCGGATTGGGAAGCCTGCCATCCAGATTTGCGTCAAAAGAGGTTGCTTCGGGTTTGCTCTGATCATGCTCCTATTATTTTGGACTGCAATTCTCACCCGGGAGGTAAAAGGCCTTTTAAATTTGAGAATATGTGGCTCAAAGTGGAGGGTTTTGTAGATAAAGTGCGTAGCTGGTGGGACTCGTATCATTTTCAGGGCACTCCAAGCTTCATTCTTTCTAAAAAGTTGCAAGCTCTTAAGTGGGATATTAAAAGATGGAATGATCAAGATTTCGGCAATGTGGGGGTTTGTATTAAGGCTCGTATGGAAGATCTTAAAGCTTTGGATAGGATGGAGGAAGAGAGAGGCTTATCAGCAGAAGAGATTGAGAGGAAAAGGGTGCTCGCTTCAGAGCTAGAATCTTCTCTTCTTCAAGAAGAAATCAGTTGGAGGCAAAAATCTAGGATCCGTTGGTTGAAAGAGGGCGACAAGTGTACGAAATTCTTCCATCGGGTAGCTAATGCCAACCGAAGACAGAATTATATTGAGTCTTTGAACATTCATGGCACTAGTACTTCTGATCAAGAGGCTATTAGTAATCATATCACTCACTTTTATGAGTCGCTCTTCACAGAGTCTCTTAGTTGGAGACCGAGGTTGGATAACCTCCATTTCGATAGGTTGGAGGTGAACGAGGCTTCTAGTCTGGAGGTTCCTTTCGAGGAAAGGGAGGTGTGGGAGGTGGTCCAAAAAATGGATAGGGATAAGGCTCCAGGCCCAGATGGCTTTTCTATGGCTTTCTTCCAGGATTGTTGGGAGGTGATCAAACTGGACATCATGGCTGTTTTTTTGGAGTTCCATGACCGAGGTAAATTCGAAAAAAGCCTCAACGCTACGTTTATTGCTCTTATTCCGAAGTCGCATGGGGCTTCCGATCTGAAGGATTTTCGCCCTATCAGCCTTGTGGGGGGGATCTATAAGATTATTGCGAAGGTCCTAGCCAATAGAATGAGGAGAGTCATGAATCAGGTGATCTCCAACCCTCAGAACGCTTTCGTCAAAGGAAGACATATTTTGGATTCGGTGCTTATAGCCAATGAATGCCTGGACAGCCGTATCAGATCTGGGGATCCCGGCCTCTTGTGTAAGTTGGATATGGAGAAGGCTTATGATCACATGAATTGGAAGTTCTTAATCTATTTGTTGAGGAGGTGTGGTTTTGGTGAGAAATGGTGTTCATGGATCAAGCATTGTATCTCGTCGGTGCGGTTTTCGGTGTTGATTAATGGCTCTTCCTCTGGGTTCTTTGGGAGTTCGCGTGGGGTGAGACAAGGAGATCCTCTTTCGCCTTTTTTGTTCATCTTGGTCATGGAGGCGTTCAGTAGGTTGATAAACGCTTCCATCAGTAGGGGTTTCATCAATGGCTTTTATGTGGGTACTAGAGAGCCTGAGCGGGTAATTGTTTCTCACCTTCTCTTTGCTGATGATACGCTGGTTTTTTGTGGGGCTACTCCTGTCCAAGTTAGATTTATTAAAGCCCTCCTTATAGGCTTCGAGGCGGTCTCAGGGTTAAAAGTTAACCGGGCCAAATCTGTCTTGGTCCCAGTTGGAGGCTCGGTGGTGACAGGGGAGCTGGCTGGTATCCTGGGTTGTGGCACTGGTTCTTTGCCCTTGAGGTATCTGGGTCTTCCTCTAGGGGCTTCGTTTAAGCTTTTGGCTATTTGGGATGATTTGTTGGAGAAGATTGCTAGAAGGTTGGCCCCTTGGAAGCGCTCGTATCTGTCCAAGGGGGCGAGACTCACTCTCATTAAGAGCACCTTATCCAATCTCCCCACCTATTTTATGTCTCTTTTCCCCATTCCGGCTTCTGTGGCGAATCGCATTGAGAAGATCCAACGGGATTTTTTATGGGGGGGCTTCAATGACGAGCTTAAGTTTCACTTGGTCAGTTGGAAAGAGGTTTGTTCTCCGCTTGATGAGGGTGGTTTAGGGATTCGGAGTTTGCGTCTTTTTAATCAAGCTCTTTTGGGGAAATGGTTATGGAGATTTGCAAATGAGGAAGAAGCTTGGTGGAGAAGTATTTTGGTGGCTAAGTATGGGGTGGATTGGGGCGGATGGTGTTCTAAAGTTCCTCGAGGAACGCATGGGGTGGGGTTATGGAAATACATTTGTAAGGGTTGGGGGCTGTTTCAGAGCCTCTTTAGATTGGTTCCTGGATTGGGGGTGAAAGTCAAGTTTTGGGTGGATACTTGGTGTGGTGAGATGTCCCTCAAGGAAGCTTTTCCCGGTCTTTTCAATATTGCTAGCAATAAGGATGCTTCCATAGCGGATATTCGGGAGTGCTCAAATGGTAGGGTCCACTGGAATGTCACTTTTACCCGTAGAATTCATGATTGGGAGGAGACGGTCTTAGCTTCCCTCTTCTCGCTCTTGTATTCGACCTCGATTCGTGGGGAAGGGAAGGATCGGATGTGGTGGACCCCTTCTAGAAAAGGAAAGTTTGAGGTTCGCTCTTTTTATAGGATGCTTGTCTCAAAAGAGTCCAATCATTTTCCTTGGAAAAGTATTTGGCGCACAAAGGCTCCTTCGAGAGTGGCCTTTTTTGCTTGGTCGGCCGCCCTTGGAAAATCTCTCACCTTGGATAATGTTCGAAAGAGAGGTATTGTGGTGATTAATCGTTGCTGTATGTGTAAAACGGATGGGGAGTCTGTGGATCATCTTTTTCTTCATTGTGGGGTAGCGCGCAAGCTGTGGGAGGTTATTTTCTCCCGCTTCAATTTGTGTTGGGTTATGCCTAGAAGTGTCAAGGATTTGTTTGCCAGTTGGTGGTCGGGTGGGAGATCTAGTTGTGCCGTGGTGTGGAAGATGGCTCCCCTTTGCCTTTTATGGTGCCTGTGGTTGGAGAGAAATGCGAGATGCTTCGAGGATTTGTCGAGGACTCTGGAGGACCTTGTTCATTTCTTTTTGTACACTCTTTTCTCTTGGACTGCAGGCTGGCTTGCTCCTATTGTGATTAATTTTCCTGATTTCCTCTCTATGTTCTCTTCTTCTCTCTCCCCTGCTTAGTCGCTCTCTTGTATACTCCCTGTGTACTTGGGTTGCGCCCCTCTGCGCTCTTTAATGCATTATTACTTATCAAAAAAAAAAAAAAAATAATTCCTCATATTAATATTAAAAATTAATGATTTTTTTTCTAATAGCATCATTTTATTATAAAATGATGCATATTCTCTTTCTTCGAAACCAAGTGCCTTACTGTATTGACTCGAACTCCATACTCCGCTAGCCAGACTAAGCAAATGCGCATATGCAAGCTGGCTTCTTAAGCCGTTTAAGAGTACTTGAGGTTTAAATTTATAATAAAAGAATAAATTAATAAATTAAATTAAATATAAGAGCTAGCTTGTGAACTGGCTCGGCTCGGCTCGACTTATTATGACCTTGTCCACGAGCTCGATTTTTTGGCTCGTCCTTAAGCTCGGCTCGAGTAAAATTTAAACAAGCCGAGCCCAAACAAGGGAAGCTCGTTCAAGCTCGGCTCGTTTATACCCATAGTTGTATGTGTAAGAAGAATGGGAAGTCTGTAGATCATTTGTTGATTCATTGTGAAGTGGCTACTCGGTTATGGAACTATGTTTTTACTTTATTTGGTATTGAGTGGGCCATGCCGCAACGGTTCATTGACTTGTTGTCTTGCTGGAATCAAGTGGGGGGTAGGGTTATATCTAAAGTCATTTGGAGGATGGTTCCTTCGTGTATCATGTGGTGTATTTGGCGGGAAAGGAATGCTCGAACGTTTGAGGATAAGGAGTGTTCGGTGGAAGCGATGAGGAAGAATATGATATCTATGCTACACTTGTGGGTGTTGGCTCATCATCGTACTGTGGTCCCGACTATAGATGAGTTTTTGAATATGTGCTCTTTGTATATTCCGTAGGGGTTTCTATTGTATATATCTTTTGCATTAGGGTTGCGCCCCTCTGCGCTTTTTTCAATAATATTTTCATTACTTATCAAAAAAAAAAAAAAAAGAAGAGTTAAACATGCCAAATAATCTTAGTAGTGGTGGCCATGGGCATAGTACTTGATGGCAGTGCTGGAACCTTAAATGCAAGTGGTTTCTTGCTTTTCCAAGAAGTTTACTGGGGTTTTGAGTATATTGGTGTTTTGAGCAGGAGAGGCTGGCATTATCAAAATTTGGAGTGGTCTGTACTATAGCATGGCCATATGTTTCTGTTGGTTGATTTTTCTTGAAATGCAATTAAACACTTCATTCTAGGGTTAGTTTTGTTTCTTCAATATATTGATGTTTTGCTTATTTTGCTCTCTATGTTTTAAATTGATTTCTGTATTTATTTATTTATTTATTTTTTTTGTGGGGGGGTGGTAATAAAATAGTCAACTCAACATTGATAAACTTTTGATTTCTTGCAGGTATTACCTGGCCTGCACATGATTTCAGTGAATAGCGTTCTTGCTCAGGGCATGAATATGAAGAAAAAACATGAAGTAGGTTACTGATTTATTCAGTTTCTTAATTGCGTTTTTCATTCTTTGACATTTATTCTCATTTTTAAACTTTGAATATGAGTCCTGGTTATATTATTAATGTAATTAACTTCGTTAACAGGTAGAAGTTCTTTCTGCTGTTGTTAGTTCAGTTGCTGACAGTGTAAGAGCATGTACCATAGTTGATGTTGGTGCTGGCCAGGTGTGCCCTCACTTTCTTCTGCTTCCATTTTATGTGCTAGAAAAGCTAAATCTGAGACTACTTGCAATGTCTACATATCATCCTTGTCTATTTGATTGTTCTTTTGCATCTTAGTCAACAAAAGAGCCATTTGCTAGCCATTGGACATATGTTCTTTTATATGTTGAAAGCATAAATCCTTTTGATCAAGTCTGTGTAAATTTATATGTATATGCATGTTTGGTTCGTTAAATGAGTTTTTACACTACGGATGAGAAGTATACTGCAAACAATCTATGCACAAATCTGAATAATGGACAGTAGATATAATGATTATCCATCTCATCGAGTCCTTGAGGCAAGCAAACATATTTGCATTGGCATTGATGTTGATGGTGTTAGCTTATTAGATAAAAAAAGGGGAAAGTGCACATACCTTTCTCAAACTATCACCTAATTGACAATGTTCTTTTAAACTTTCAATTATGACAATGTCTCCCTCCCCCCCTTATCAAAAATTGACATTGCAAAAATTGAAACATTGGGAGGGATAGTACAGAAAGGATGGTAGTTAGAGGAGGTTAAATGGAAACACATTGAGAGGGACATTGCAAAAAAGTAGTTCCCCCCCCTACCCCTTTTTTGTTTCCTTTACTTCCTGTATAACTGCATCTCTGATTATATTGTTCTTTTAGGGTTATCTTGCACAAGTGCTTTCCTTTCAGTACAAACACCCTGTAGTTGCGATTGATGCATGTTCTCATCATGGAAGGATCACAGATGCACGTGCAGAACGAATTAAGAAGCATTATGCAGCTCAGATGCGTAAATCTGAGTATGGGATGTGAACAACTTTTTGTTCTTTTGATTCCTTTTTTTGTTTTTTTGTTAAACTTGTTTTTTTTTTTGTTTTTTTTTTTTATTTTAAGATCTTTTACTTGTTGACATTGGGAAGTCTATGGTACCTTTCGGTAGTACCGGCCTCAGTGCATCTCTTTTGTTAAAGAAAGTGAAACTTCAGTTGATGTTTGCTACTGTGAATTTTTTGCCTTGATGAGCTAGTAATTTGGTTGAACAAACTATATTAAAAATGCAAAGCTATAAATATAAATCCGTGGTATTTTGTCGGCACAAAAGTGATAAATAATTTCTATCATTTTACTGATGATACAATTTATCCATCATAGGGTCTTGTTAAATATCAAGCAGGTTTTCAAATATTTTCTTTTGGCTTGATTGATGCACTGTATCTTGTTGACCGCAAAAGTAGTTTATATAGGCAGTGCCTATTATTTGTTTATGGAAGTAGTTAAGATGGCTACCTATGCTAGGTAGTCACATAGTCTACTGTTCTCTAGATGGTTATTGTTTGAAGGTACCCTAGTTGGTTGGCCATAGATATCTACTATGATGACTGGGATGTCCTTCTGCATGGCTTTCACTTCTTGACAACCTTTTTTTTTTGTTTTGTTTTTCTTAAACTTGTTTTTCAGATCAGAAAACTGGAGATTCAATGTGCCTAAGACAATCACTTGCCGTGTAATGTCCATTGACATGTTGAAAGCCTTGACCGGCGTGTCTCCTCATAAAGTTGATTCTGAGCAGCTTAGGTTATTCAAAGAAGATCACACAGAACCTGATGGAGAAAAGTTAGACTCTTCATGCAACATGCACAATGATATTTCCTTGGTACTTGCTGGGCTTCATGCTTGTGGAGATCTTTCGGCAACAATGCTAAAGTGAGTACCAAGGCATGTTTTAAATCTCATCCTTTTACATTTAAGTTCAATGCATTTGTTTTTTATTCCATGTTCCTAGATGTGGTGGAAGCTGCCTTCAATAAATTTGGGGATTGCAAATAAAAAATTAATAACTGTTAAAATCACTTTGCCTCTCAATCTGAGATTGATAAATGAAACGGATGATGAGATGCTATTTCAAAGAAAACCAGGTTTTTTTTAGAGGAAATTATGGAAGAACTTGGGGGGGGGGGGGGGGGGGGGGGCTCACAATATCTTTGTGCTTTTGCAACTAAATGCTGACAATATTACGTCTTAGTATTTCTTTTCAATTTGACCCCAGGTCACTTCATACATTGATGCACGTGCCAGTCCTATTTTCTCTCAAACATATGACAACAAGTCCAGTGATAAAAGCTGTCTGAAGAGAGAAAACAATAAATCACCATATTCATGACTATGAGAACCCATATCTTGTATGTTCCTTGTGTCCAAGATTAGTGTGCGCGTGAGGTAGTGGTTTGGACGAGGAAATTGTTGGTTTTGTTGTGTTGGTTGTGATGGGTTATTTGGATCTTTCTATGTTGAAGCCAAAGCGTTTGAGATTTGATCTGAAGCAGGGTTTTGAGGCATTCATTTGGCCAAAAGGAGCAGAGGAACATTTAGAGTGGTGATGTTGGGCAAGCCAAGCGGCCGTGCTTGAGGTTGACGGTGGAAGATTTGATTAGAGGAACTGAGCTGAAAGAGTTTTATAGATTGTTTAGCTCTGGGAGCACAGTATATGTAGCACAGAGGTGTGCGAATGGCAATGGAAGATTTTTGGAATTAGGTGAGTATGGCATAGGCGGGCGGAGAAGCTTTATAGTCATTCTGGATGGCAGAGAAGGGAGAGGCTGGGCTGGTTGTTCTGCGCAGTTGAGGAAGGTGGTAAACATTTTTGAGCCTTCTGGAAATGTTGGAAGCATGAATGAGAAAATCAATGGTGGTGTTCCATTGATGACTCAATTGGTGGAGGAGGGCAGGCGGTTGTATGCGGAGGCTCTGGTGGGGAAAGGACATGAGAGGAAATAGAAATTTTGAGCAGGGATAGTTTGGGTAATGAGGAGAATCGAACACTGAGGAAGAGGGATGGTTTTGGGAAGAAAGATCTTCTGGTGTTACCCAAAAATTCAGTTGGCGGAGTGGCTGAACTGATACCTATGATTGACAAGGAAAATTTCCTTCATTTCAAGGTTGTTAAAATAAATACTGCTTTCAATTAAAAGCTAAGTGGACAGATGTCTAAATAAATTGGAAGTGCATTCACGAGTTGAAAATATCTAAACACTCCCTTCTCTCTCCTGAAGCCTCCATTTTCGGCCAAGCTTGAGGAGGAGGGAAAATCTACTGGTTGCCCTCCTCCCCACTCTTTTTGCAACATCCAACATCTCTATGACCAAGGAAAACCTCTTGGTCATATCCTTCTGAGTTTCTCTCTTCTTGAGAGAACTCCTTTGCTTCTAGAATTTTTTCTAGATCTACCTATCGTCTTTGATGATTTACCCCCTCAAAAAACTGCAGCAGCAATGGATCGCCTCCCACCGCTTCCGGCATGCCATGGAACGTCTTCTCCATCGCTCCATTGGCCGGATCTGTGTAGGCTTGAAGAGTGGCTTTTTCAAAGTCCGATCTACTTTTCTCCATCAGCCCCAGCCAGACACGCGCCTATCCTCCACCTTCATCGGCATTCCAGCTCTCTGGCGAACTCCTCTGCGGCTCCTTTCGACCACCATGCGCTGGGGCGTGGTCCACACGCTCCAGCATGTGGATCTAACGCATCGGCACGTGGGTCCCACGCGCCGTGCAGTGGCCGCCGAATCCTCCCTCCGTTGCAGCTGTTGTGTTTTGAGTTTTTTTCTATTACTTTGTGCAACTTTCTGTAATTTTCTTTGGATTTGTTGCTTAGTTTTTATCCCGATCTGTTTGGTCTTCAGACTTTTTGTCTGTGGAGTGGATCTTTTTTCCTTTTATTTCTGGTTTCCTTTTGGAAATTTTTTTTCCATAGTTATTTCTCATCTAAATCTCCATGGCTTTTTAGGAAGCCTGTTTAGATGTTTGATAGGGGTTTTCGAACTCCCGATGGTAGTATCCATCACCAGTATGCGCCACGGCAAGGGTTTTCTCGGGCTGCATTTGCATCTTTCTTTTCCGTTTCTGATCTCATTCCTGTTTTTTGAGATCTGGCCGGTTGGGATTTCAGCTAGCTTGTTTGTTTTCTTTTCTGTTCTCCCTGTATTCCTCTTTGTTTGAATGAATGTTGGTTGTTACAAAAAAAAAAAAAAAAATTTGGAAGCGGGTCAATTTCAAGTTGGGCCCAAGAATGATACGGTAAAGGTTAAGCCCAAGTCAAAAGTTATGTGGCCCGTTGGAGGGGGCAAAAGGAGATGGACCCTTGCACTTTAAGAAGGGAAATGGCTTTTAACTGTAATAAGTTGAATGGGCTGGAAAGAAAAATAATTGTGGCAAAAAGGGATTTTAATGTTGGGTTGCGTAAATATTATTAGTGTGGAAGCCCTGAGCCCATTGAATGAGAAGGATAAAAGGTTGCGGATTAGAGGGCTTGGGCTGGAGGGCAGGCATTGTATGTTTATTAGAGATGACATTGGAGTGTATTTCTAGGGAGGTGATTTGTAGTTTATGGGGTTGCCAATAGGTGGAATGGACATATATGGGGTCTAGAGGGGCTTCAGGTGGAATTTTGTTAATGTGGGATAGGCGGATGGTGGAGAAGATTGAGGATTATATGGGGAATTTCTTTTCCTTTTTACCTGACAATTGATTCTTAAGATTTTCCTCTACATGTAACCATGATGCACAACCTTTACCACAGCGTTATGGTTACATGTGCCGAAGTAATTGCACTAGGGTCCACAATTTTTTCATCATGGAACAATGATTAAGTCTTTTTGTGTTGCATGCAAAAAATTCAATTAATCACTAATCTGAGCTGATTGGGCTGACAAAGCCTATCTAATTATATTGTTTTGCATCCTTGATGATGATATCTTTTCTTACTTTCCATCTGTATATCTTTAATTGGTGACAACCCCTACCCTTATGAGTTTCTTAATTCCTTATTCTATATCATTCATGCATCTTAACATTTAAATCTCATTTGGATGCATTTTATAGACATGGTGATTTGTAATGATAGCATTTTGTGCCATAAGGCATAACTAACCCTAAGAGCAATCCTACAGAACTTTCTTTTATGAGCATGTAATTCATCAAATTCACTTCTCCACTACATTCACACTGCACTAATTTCATTGAAAGTCTCCCTTGATTACCTTTTTTCGTGGTCATATTTGAGTATATTTTATTACTTTTCAGTGTCTAATAAAGAAGGAATGTTTTATCTTTTTTCGATCAGGACCTTTGTAGATTGCAAAGAAGTTAAAGCTATTGTCAGCATTGGCTGTTGTTACAACTTATTGTCTGAAGAAGGTGTGGACAATACTGAAAGTCAATGTGGATTTCCAATGAGTAGTGGTGTCAAGTCTGCTGGCTTTTCACTTGGAAAAAGTTCTCGTGATCTTGCTTGCCAGGTATATGCATATCTTGCTTTTCTTGTTTTGTTTCATTTACTAGCGTAAAATCAATAATTTGTGTGGGTTTATTTTTGTACCTTAAATCACCAAAATGAGAGAGAATAAAATTAATGAAGCAGAGAGATAAGTATTTATCTAGGTTCATTACGTGGGAAGAAAATAAGGAAATACCGGCATGAAATCAGGTGCACCTGGGATGATATGGTGCCTTTTCCTCTATGTTACCCCTTGAATTCTCATCTCCCCCTCAACAATTCGAAGTTACATGTCAAAGCTGTAGTTTGGCACTAGAGAGTGCACTTAACTTTCTTATTTCATAGATCCTGTTGTATCATTTTTTTATTCCTTGATATTTATGGTTGCGACGGTAACTGTTGTGATAGAGATTCTCAATGCCAATGGCAAGGTTTGTATTGCCAGATGTGGTAACTGTCCCCTTTGCTGTGAAATTATGTCTATTGATGCTCCTCTAAGTATTTATTTTTGCCATGTAAAGATAAACTCATGACCTTGCTTTATCTTATTAGAGTGCAGAGAGGTGGAGAAGTCTGGAAAAAGATGCTGGCGTTCATAATTTTGAGTTGCATTCTTTGCGTGCTGCTTTCCAGATGGTACACAATATTTACAATTTTGCTTTTTTGTTGGATTATTATTACTACTATTATTGTTATATACTAGTTGGTTTCCAGATGGTACACAATATTGTTGTTATTATTAATATTATTATTAGCATATACAATATCTTAATACTGAAAATCTAATGGGGTTTATAGAATCCTAGTTGTTTCTTATGCTGCGTGGCTTCCCTTGTATGTGTATGTGTGTGTGAACATGTGTCTATGTGTGGCTTGTGTGCGCACATGTGTGCAAGTGGATGTGTGTCTGTGTGAAAATCTTAGTGGTTTTGAGATTTTCTGGCGGTTCTATCTTATTGGAAGTTTTGTCATCTGAGTGGGCTCAGGATCTTTGTGTTTCTGAGGATATGTTGGATGTATCATCAAAATACCAACCTTGCAATCATACATGATGTCAGGATAACGGGAAAGGAATTCAGAATTCTTTTTATGAATTATTTTTATTGTTTCTTTCCAGTTTATAGATAAGTTGTTTGACATTTTAAATATTTCTTGCAAAAACTAACTCAAAATGGAAGAATTCGAGCACTTATGCTATTTGGATTTTCAAAACGGCACACATTCCAATAAGATGTCTGGCCAGCAGGCTTTGGTCTATGTAGCCAAATGATCGTTATTGCATTTTGGCTCCTGTATATCTTGGATAGTGGCCAATGTTATGCTTCTTATCATGTTGAGATTAGAAGATTTTTCATTTAAAACTCTTTAAGACACATTCTTCTAGTAGTAGTATGTTAAAATGGCATTTAAAATATTTAGCACGATCGTTTTTGTTAAAATGCTAGAAATAGTCTGGAAAAAAGCTTAGTTAAATATAGACTAATCATAGCCAAGGCCTTCACGATATAACATTTTCGATAATATCTTCACACCATTGTATCATTGTTCTCCATTGGGTACTGTCTTTTCTCAACAGTTAGTGTTGGCATGCCTACAAGCTGGATATACATTGTGTGGTCTAGTTCCTAACAGCTTAAGCTTTTAAGATTGAAGCCCTAATATTTTGTTCATATTGCTGTTGGTGAGGTCTTTGGTTCAAGTTTTTGTGACAGCTAGTTTATGTTAGTTTCTTCTGTCCTATGTGTATAAGTCTGCAGTTAGTTCATTGTCATTAGGCGAGCCTATAGTACACATGAGGGGGAGCAGTACTGTTGGTATCTTTATGAGTTTGATATACATTATTGGCTTACTTCCTAACAACTAAAGCTTTTTGGACAGACGGTTTGATGACAAATATGACTTTTGAATGTAAAACAGAATTGAAAGTCTCATCTCTTGATCATCTCTTCATCTCTTCATCCCTAAGTAGAATGGCTTAGGCTTTGTTCAGTTGAGGGTTGTTTATTAACTTTTCCATGTTAAGAATTCTGTCAATGAAACCCTTTTTTATTATTAGGAATAATTTTAATAGGATAAAAAGGAAAATAAGTGGACAACTGTCCACTGGGAGTACGTGAAAGTTATACAAAGTAGGCCCTATTTATGTACACCTTAAGTTTTGAATAATCAATAAATTCTTGAAAAATAAAGTCATGAAAAATGAAAGATGAAGAAAACTATAATCATAAAAGAAATTAAAGAAACAAGGAAAAATAAACACAAGAATGAGAGAGGGAAAAAGGAAGAGAAACAAAAGATTTAAGTGGTTAGGTCTACTACGACTTACATCCACTAGATAAAGCCTCAAGGGCTACATTTTGCTCTTATTCATTTGATGAAGTTTACAATACAAAAGGTCCCCGATTTATGGGGAGTGGAGAAAATACAAAATGGTAGGGGAGATCAAATCAAATCAGATTTGATTGTGAATACAATCAAATCTGATTATAGGAGATTACAATCAAATCTCTAAAATCAATTCCCATAATATATTCTAACAAAAGATAATTGTTAAAAGAGCTTGTTAGGCTTTTGTTACATAAATATTTTGGTTAGTTGGTGTACATGGGTATTTTGGTTAGTTTGATATATTTAGCAACCTATATATATTAAAATGTGAGTTAGGCTATGTTTGAGATTTCGAGCCTCCTTTTTCTCTCTAAAGCTTACATGCAAACTCTACAACATGGGCTCTAATGGGCCATAATCCTGTGCTATACAAAGAAACTTGTGACTCTGAAGCTAGAGATCACATCCCTTGATGAAGAGTGGTCCAAGGGAAAACTAATCTGGTGGATTCGATGGATAAATATGAGCATGGCTGCATAGACACTGTACATGGTGATAACGACGACTGGGAGAAGGGCTGATGGACGATCGTTGGAGGCCTCGAAAATGACCTTGGATGGCTAGATGAACCAGAGGCGCGGAGCCGTGGACGACTGGAGATAGAGATGGTCAGATGTAGTCTGCCAACGACAAGGTCTGACAGACTGCTGGAGAAACCATGCTGGCGACGGGCCAGCCAGAGGGGAAGGTGCCGACATTGGCAATGGACAACTGAAGGAGGCACCATATATGAGCCACAGACGGCTGGAGGCCAAAGGAAGCCGGAGAGCAGTAGAGAAACCAAGCTTGTTGAGAATGGCAGAAATCGGAGTTGTGCCATGGATGAGATTGTAGAGGAGGCGCGGCAAAGCTAAGCTGTTGATCGCCGGTGAAGGTCGGGTGGAGTTGATTCTGCCCCGTGGATCTAGTGACGAAGCAAGGTGAGATTCTTGTTCTCTGACTAGACACAGCAATTTTTCTTTTAACAAACTAGAAATCAAAGGGAAATCAAGAACCCAAAAAAAAAAAAGGGTTTTGTGACTGTGATTGAAGTTGATCCGAAATAAAAGAGAAGGAACAAAATAAAAATTGCAATCTAGGATTGAACAACTGGCTTTAGCCAGCTCTGATACCATGAAGAAAACTATAATCATGAAAGAAATTAAAGAAATAAAGGAAAAAATAAACACAAGAATGAGAGGGAAAAAGGAAGAGAAACAAAAGATTTATGTGGTTCGATCTACGACCTACATCCACAGGATAAAGTCTTAAGGGTTGCATTTTGCTCTTATTCATTTAATGAAGTTTACAATATAAAAGGTTTGGAGGTGGAGATAATACAAAATAGTAGGAGAGATCAAATCAAATCAAATTCAAGTATGAATACAATCAAATCTGCTTATAGGAGATTACAATCAATTACAATCAAATCTCTAAAATCGAATCACATAATATATTCTAACAAAAGATATTTGTTAAAAGAGATAGTCTAAACGTCCTTCTCCTGCATCCAACTTTAAAAAAATAACCATTGAATTTGTAGGGCCCACATTTTGGGACCTACAAATTCAATGGTTGACTTTTAAAAAAGTTGGATGGGAGAAGGATAGGAAAAGGACAGATAGCAGTTCTCTTGTTAGAATGGTTTATTAGGCTTTTGTTGGATGGATATTTTGGCTGGTGTATATGGGTATTCTGGTTAGTTTGATATATTCTGCAACCTATATAATAAAACGTGTGAGGTAGGCTACCTATAGATTACGACCACTTTGTTCTTTCTAGTGATTGCAGAATACCGAGTCATTGACCTAATACCTATGTTAGGAGGTCAATGGCATCAAGATCACTGTAATCAGTGGTGTGATGTCGTCTCCATTTGTTCCGTTGTAGTTAGTGGTTTTGACGTAACTAGCAGAACTGCGATAGTGGCTGCTGTGATTTAAGTGCTACCCTGTTTAGAAAAATCGCTTAAGGTGGTTGGTTGCTGTGAATGGTGGTCTCTGTAGTGGTCGATGCCGTCTTTGGTGTTCGGAGTTGAGTGTAGTGGTGTTTTGGTGATTTTAGTGACAATGGTGTTTGCTATGGATATTGTGTGGTTCAAAAATTGTGATCAACATATGACTCTTTCACTGTTATTGTAGTGGTCGCTGACATAGTCTGAGTATCGTTGGCAAGTTTTGGAGAAGAAGGTTGTTTGGTTTCAGATGCTCACTGTCCTTGATTCAAGATAAGGATATCCATTGTTCAATCCAATTTGTTTGTAATCCAGGAATAGAATATCAATGTTTCAGTTTGGGCCAAGTCCAGCCAATCTTCAGCATAGCCCAACCCATATCCACCAAGGTATAGGTTTGTGGTTTGGGTCGAGTCCAACCTATCTCCAGTCTAGCCCAGACAGAGATTGTCAGGCCAATTCACCGAGCTGGGTCAACCCGATTCCTTTATTGGGTCTCCTCGTATAGTTTCGGGTCAACCTGTTTCATCAACTCGACCCATTCCAATTCGACTCGTCGTGCAGGTTCGGTCACTTCCTGGTACGTTTCTTTTGATTTCAGCTGGTTCGAGCCCCTTTTTTGCGCCTTTTTCGGTTCATTTTTGGCATTTTTCGGCTGGTTCAGATCAGTTTAGAGTAGTTTTCAGCCGATGAAGGTGTATTTTGCCCGGTTTCTGTTCATTTACGCAAGTTCTTGGTTGTTTTTTCGCTTGGTTTGGGCTGTTTCTTTTGATATTTGGACTATTTCAGCACTGTCAGTGGGTTTCTCAGGTAGCTGTTGTCGTTATTTGCTGCTTGCATTGTCCTAGTTCGAGTTTTTTGGGATTAACTGTTGCTGTTGGTACAGTTCTTGATGGATTAGACATACATTATGGGCACTAAATCAGATTTGATCACTTCGGCTTCTATGGTTAATGCTCATATGACTTCTTTGAAAGTAAACGGGATTCTTGAAAGCGAAAGGCATGTATCATCACTTGACATTGGAGAAACCTTCGGACTTTAGTTTCGTTAACCTTTGGGACCAGGAAGATAATGAAATTTTCTCCCTTATGTTGGATAGTATCGAGCTGCATATTGTATCTTCTTGTATGCATCTTCTTATTGGCAAAGATATTTGGGATCAGCTCATGCAAATATACTCTGGTATAGAGGGAATATCATTGGGATTTATGAAGTGTGTAAACAATATTGGGCTTGAATAGGGGTATCGGAGTGTGGAAGAGTATTTCAACCAAATTGTCACAATATGTTAGGAGCGGAATATGCATCAACCTGAAATGTTACATGTGCATTCATGTTAATAAATGTTTAACCTCGAGGCACTACACAAGTCACGACCGGTACCGGATTGCATGGGTAGCATGGCAAGCACACCAAAGGACGGTTACGAGAAGGTGTGTGCTATCGGCCGGGTGGCCTTCACCTATGAAAGTTCCCAACCCGGTAGCTCTCTCCTGTGACGACAAGATGACTTAATGGCGAAACCTTGAGAGCTATTTTCAGTCACAATCACAGTCATGTATAAAATGATAAGGTAATTGTAACACGTAAAATTTTTAAAGAATGACATGTAAATGAATGAAACTTGGAATTAAAATATGAAAGGAAGTGCAATTTAAAATCATGTAAGTGGATGATTAATAAAATCCCCAACATTTTTCTAAAGGTTTATAATAAAATCTGTTGGGGCTTTTAGTGTTGTCCCCTTACCTGAATTTGATGATGGGTAGCGTTGGGTTGTCCTTCTACCTAAATAAATTGCAAGGATAAGCTTAGAGGAGTATTCTGGATTTCAAGTCTAAAATTAAATAAAGGTATCCTTAAAGATTAATCTTATAAGACATGAATTAATAAAAGGGATTAAATCGATTCTATGGTTCCAAGGGATATATAGTGCACATATATATATATATATATATATATATATCAAACCCAATAAAGATTGCATACACACATATACATATGCAAGTCCTATTCTCCTACTAGCCATTATAGGGAAGAAAAATCAAAAGCAACACTTTGATAGCAAAAGAGGTGAGGTTTACGGATTTATCAATGGGTGTAGAAAAATCGTCATGTATATACATTCAACCCCAAGAAATTCTCAATCTCTTCAAGAAGACAGAATGTCAAGAGAGTCGATTTCTTACCGTGAGAAACTGGTTAGATGATGCTGTGCTATAAGCTGCCATGGAAGAAGAAAGAAAGAACAGAAAAACAAAAGACAGTAAACGGACGGTGAGAATTGTGACACTGAGGAGAGAGGCGTGAAAGAAATGAAAAAACAAAGAAGAAAAGGAACATTACATAAATTTTTGGAAGAACCTACAACAACTTCTTTGCTGGGCTTGGTTATAGACCGGTGAGGAAGATGAAAGCTCAGGGTTTTCTTTTATTTTTCTAAATACACCAAAAGAGATAGAAAGATTCGTGTATCAATGGGATTGGCAAGTGGCTTCAAAAAGACTGAATGGGCTGAGCATGACATACATGTGTGGAAGGGAGAAAGAGAGGAAAGAACATTAGTCTTATTTCTTTCTTGGAGGCTATGTTGATTTTGATTTTAAATAGCAAATAAATAAAATAAACCTCCCCCTATATTCTAGAAGACTCTACATATTATTTAATTGGATAATGACCCCCACTAGCTGTCTCCTAGTCCTAATGGGTCTTGCTATATATATATATTAATAGCAAAATTCTTTATGATTCTATTTTGAATCTATAAAATTTATAGGATGTCACATCTTCCCCCCTTATTAAAATTCCGTCCTTGGAATTTGCTTAGTCTATATAAACGCACCATATTGCAACAGCAAGCATACACATAAAAATAAATAAATGTATCAGCTTTCGCATACCTTATATTCTAATAGTTCTCAGCGAATAGGGATGGGTATTTCTTGCGTATATCATCTTCTAATTCCCATGACGCTTCTTCAATTTCATGATTTCTCCACAGAATTTTTACTAGTGGAATGCATATACCAAGTTTCTTCGACGCATATCTGCATAGCTTTTCTGCCGATCTTGAGCTGCTGACAATTTTTGTCGGATTAATGCAACTTTATCTATGGTATCCTGCACGATATCTGGTCCTAAAATTCTCCGTTCACCTAACTCGTCCAAGTAAAGAGGGGAACGACATTTTCGTCCATACAAGGCTTCATATGTGGTCATCCCAATACTTGCTTGATAGCTGTTATTGTAGGCGAATTCCACCAAAGGAAGGTAGCGTGCTTAGCTAACACTGAAATCCAATACGCAGGCTCGTAACATGTCCTCTAATGTTTGGATGGTCCTCTCTGACTGTCTGTCTGTCTGAGGATGGTAGGCAGTGCTAAATTGCAATTTAGTCCCCATTGCTTCTTGTAAACTCTTCTAGAATCTTGACGTGAAACGAGAATCTCTATTCGACACTATCGATTCGGATATCCCATGTAACTGGAGAATTTTCTGTAGATACACTACCTTTCCGGGAAGATGTGCGAAATTTATATAGATCATAAGAGCCTTAAATACTTATTCTTGCAGAAGGAGTTGAACTTAAGACAGAGGCGTTGGCTGGAGCTAATAAAAGAATACAATTGCGTAATCAATTACCACCCCGGGAAAGTCAACGTGGTCGCACAGAAAGTCAAGAAGTGAAATAGCGTGCCTGAAAGCCTTACCCCATAATCTGAAGATGGACATTGAGAAGCTCGATATGGAGATTGTAATAGGAGAGGTGCAAGTGTTAATGACGAAACTCGAGATTAAACCCACACTACTGGAGGAGATCCGCATGGCCCAAGAAAAAGATGAGGAGATCATTCGAATAAAGGAGAGGGCCAGCAAAGGTTGGGCCCTGGGATTTTATGCCACATCAGATGGATTGTTCAGATACCACTAGAATAGAGTTTGTGTACCTAATAATGAGGAGATAAGGAAGCTAATATTGGAGGAAGCAGACTTCTCACCATACGCAGTACACCTTGGAGGCACTAAATGTATCGGGATCGTAAAGGGCGTTTTTGATGGAATGGAATGAAGCGGGATGTTGCTGAATTCGTAGAGCGGTGCTCGACATGTCAACAAGTCAAAGCGGAACATTAAAAACCTGCAGGACCATTGCAACCTTGTAGAGATACATGCATGGAAATGGGAAGAAATAGCCATGGACTTTTTAGTGGGGTTACCACGAAGTTAGGCTGGGTACGATCCAATATGGGTGATTATTTATAGGTTAACTAAAGCCGCTCATTTTATACCAATAAAGGTGAAATACTCATTGGAGAAGCTGACAGAATTGTATCTACAGGAAATTGTCTGGTTACATGGGGAACCTGAATTGATAGTGTCGGATAGAGATTCTCGTTTCACGTCAAGATTCTGGAAGAGTTTACAAGAAGCAATGGGGACTAAATTGCGATTTAGCACTGCCTACTATCCTCAGACAAACGGACAGTCAGAGAAGACCATCCAAACACTAGAGGACATGTTTTTTTTTTTTTGATAAGTAATGTTGTATATATCAAAAAAGGACATGTTACGAGCCGGCGTATTGGATTTTAGTGGTAGCTGGGCACACTACCTTTCTTTGGTGGAATTCGCCTACAATAACAGCTATCAAGCAAGTATTGGGATGGCCCCATATGAAGCCTTGTATGGACGAAAATGTCGTTCCCTGCTTTACTTGGATGAGCTCGGTGAACGGAGAATTTTAGGACCAGATATTGTGCAGGATACCATAGATAAAGTTCCATTAATCCGAATAAGATTGTCAGCAGCTTAAGATTGGCAGAAGAGCTATGCAGATATGCTTCGAAGAAACTTGGAATTTGCTGAAGGAGACGAGGTGTTTCTTAGAGTGGCACCAATGAAGGGAGTTACTAGATTTGGCAAGAAAGGAAGTTGAACCCCCGCTACATCGGACCGTTTGAAATTCTTGAGAGAGTAGGCTTCGTGGTCTATCGTATATAGCATTGCCTCCAGGACTTGCAAATATACATGATGTCTTCTATGTCTCTATGCTGGAAAAATACATCCCAGACCCTTCCCACATAATTACATATGAACCTCTGCAGGTACAAGGAGATATGGCATATGAAGAAATTCTGGTAAAATTGCTAGATTGCAAGGTCCAAGAGTTACGCACGAAAAGCATTCCACTAATAAAAGTTCTGTGGAGAAGTCATGAAATTGAAGAAGTGTCATGGGAATTAGAAGATGATATACGCAAGAAATACCGATCTCTATTTGCTGAGAACTATTAGAATATAAGGTATGCGGTAGCGGATAAATTTATTTATTTTTATGTGTATGCTTGCTGTTGCAATATGGTGCGTTTATATAGACTAAGCAAATTCCGAGGACGGAATTTTAATAAGGGGGGAGGATGTGACATCCTATAAATTCTATAGATTTAAAATAGAATCATAAAGAATTTTGCTATATATATATAGCAAGACTCATTAGACTAGGAGACAGCTAGTGGAGGGTCATTATCCAATTAAACAGTAGGTATAGTCTTCTAGAATATAGAGGGAGGTTTATGTTATTTATTTGCTATTTAAAATCAAAGTCAACGTAGCCTCCAAGAAAGAAATAAGACTAACGTGTCTTTCCTCTCTTTTTCCCCTTGACACATGTATGCCATTCTCAGCCCATTTAGTCTTTTTGAAGCCACTTGCCAATCACCTTAATACACGAATCTTTCTCTCTTTTGGTTTATTTAGAAAAATAAAAGAAAACTCATGAGCTTTCATCTTCCTCACCGTTCTGTAACCAAGCCAAGCAAGGAAGTTGTTGTAGGTTCTTCCAAAAATTTCTGTAATGTTCCTTTTCTTCTTTGTTTTTTCTTTTCTTTCACGCCTCTCTCCTTTGTATCACAATTCTCACCGTCCATTTACTGTCTTTTGTTTTTCTGTTCTTTCTTTCTTCTTCCATGGCAGCTCATAGCACAACATCATCTAACCAGTTTTTCAAGGTAAGAAATCGACTCTCTTGACATTCTGTCTTCTTGAAGAGATTGAGAATATTTTTATTGCTTGTTTTCTTGGGGTTGGATGTGTATACATGACTATTTTTCTTTACGCATTGATAAATCCGTAAACCTCTCGTCTTTTGCTATCGAAGTGTTTCTTTTCATTTTTCTTCCCTGTAATGGCTTGTAGAAGAATAGGACTTGCATATGTATATGTGTGTATGCAATATTTATTGGATTTGATGTATATCACGTAAGGTCAATGTGTGTATATATATATGTGTGTGTGTGTGCTCTCCTCTTTTTCTATCGAAGTGTTGCTTTCGATTTTTCTTCCCTGTAATGGCTTGTAGAAGAATACGACTTACATATGTATATGTGTGTATGCAATATTTATTGGATTTGATGTATATATCACGTAAGGTCAGTGTGTGTGTATATATATGTGTGTGTGTGTGCAGTATTTTTGGGATTTGATTTTATATATCACGTAAAGACTGTATATATATATATATATACAGATTTTATTTTATATATCACGTAAAGACTATATATATACGTAGTATTTTTGGATTCGACATGTATATGTTTTTGTAAGGGCTGTTAAACTGACTCATCAATCAAGCTAATATTCTATGCAAAGTGCAAAGAAGACCGGCAGACAGCATCCTTCCATAATCCACTTCTTCCAATAATTCACTTCGTCCAATAATCTACTGAAGGACCGTTGATTATGGCTCATCTCAAGGCATTATGCAGTATCTTTGAAAGCAATTTGTCTTAGATCAAGAAGTGATGGGGTTGTCTAGGGCCTGGACAGTGGAGTCTAAGGAGTTTGTGTTGATAGTGAAGGATGGAGATACGGTGCTGAAACTACAAGAGCGTTGCAGAGGTAAGTCACGCTGGATAAGGCTGGATTGGAAAGAAGCGGTGTGGCTAGTGAATATCTTTGACGAGTTGATGGCGGTTGAGGATTCAAGGGTATTTTGGGATGACTCTATTCGTAGTTTTCCACGTACGTTAGCCCAGAAATGTTTCAATAGGCACGGGAGCTTTCTGGTTTTAGAAGCGTTTGATGGTAGAGAGAGGCAAGGTAGAGTCATGGTGCCTGAAGGTTGGCACAGGAAGGGCTGGGACCAGCTTCAGTCAGAGTTGCGGATTGCTATTGACTTTGTTCAACCGTTCGTTGGGGAAGAGAGGAGGACAGTGACAGGGAAAAAGAGAAGGAGCTTTACAGAGGTCTTGCTTTCCTCATCGAAGCAGGTAGAGGAACCGTTTGGGTCTTATGCAGAACCGATTGCGAGAGTTCCCAAATGGCTATTAGGAGGAAAAGCAGGGATCAACAACTCTAGTGCTGACTGCCATGTTGGTCATGAGGTTCAGGTGGCTGCTCCGGCGAAGGGTCCGACGAGTAGGTTTGCGTTGATTAGTGGAGCCAGTTGTGGGATACTGCAGAAGAAGACTGCAAGTTACGAGGAGAAACTCTGTGAAGAGCATGCTGCTGGAAGGTTTGGTCAGGCCCGTCAGGGTTGCGTGTGTGCGGAAGAGAAGGAAAGGCTGAAGATTTCCCTGTTAAAGTTACAGGAGGAAATCATGATTTGTCTCGAAGGTATAGGAGCTAGGTGTACTTGTAGTTGTGGGTTTGGGTCTTGTGGGCCTAAAGATGAGAGGCCACTGGTGGCCCATTAGCCTAGTGGACCGTCTAAGATCCAGCCCTTGGTCCAATCCAAGAAGACGGCAGGTCAGAAGTCCAGTTTGGAGCAGGTCTCTGTGGTGGGATGTGGACCTAACAAGACTCTAAAATGGTATAGCAGGAAGGCAGTGGGTAAGGCGGGGGATGTGGGTGCTTCGTCGTCCAACTCTGGCCATCAACCACCTTCGATATTCATTTCTTCAGATTTTTCGGCTCTTTCTTGGTCGCCGGCAGAGGCGCTGACGAGGGTAATGCCGACAGGTTGCCGCAGGGAAAGGAGTTCTGGGCGCCGATAGAGTTGCTGTGCTCTCTCCAGCGACCGGAACAGTCGCACAAGCTCCGGCATCGACGAGGGTGTGCGACCCAGGCCTGGGTATTTGGGGTAAGGAGCCGATGACCCTCCCGGCAGGTGATCGTAGAGAAATTTCTACTAGTGCTGTTCTGTCGGAACCTGCTGGGGCTGGGGCTGCTGCCGGTGATCGTGCGAAGCTGAAGAAGCCGGTAATGGTGGGGCAGACGGTAATTTCGAAGGTAGGGGGGAAGTTTGGAAGGGAGTTTGACAAGGGGGAGGGAGGAGGCTCAGGCCATTTGATGAATATCAGGCTGGGTCAGCCGGCGAAGCTGTCGGGCAAGGAAGGGTGTGATCTGCAGGACGAGCTTCCTCCGGGTTTTGAAAGATGGGAGCTGCCGGACATGAGTCAGAAGATGACGGGAAAGGATTTGGGGGAGGGTAATAGTGCTGGACAGAAGATGCTTGTTTTGCAGGGGGAGATTCCTCTGGGTCTGAAGAAGTGGGATATGCTAGGAGTGGGGACTACGGTCAGCGCTTATGAAGAGAGTTTTTGTTCTTTGGGAGAAGATTATTTTGGGGGTAAGGATCACAGTTTGCAGGGTGAGTCGCCAGTTCCAGATTCTCTAGCTTTGGTTCCTTTTGAGGATCAGGAGCCTATTTCGGTGGAGTTTGTTACTCAATTCAGCAAATTTGTGGGTGTCTCTTGTGATGGTGAGGACGGGAAGTTGGCAGAGGCTATTGGGCTCATTATGGCTGATAATGAGGACAATGGTAAGGAAGTGGGAGAGGCGTTGAAAGAGGGGCTGGCCGTGGAAACACATACGTGAAGAAAAGGTAAGAGAGAGCTCATTAATGTTAATTCTTCCATTAATTATGAGGTGCACAGTGGAAGTGCTTTGAGGGACAGCAAAAAGGGGAGGGCTAATCGGTCTAATTAATGAAGCCGAAGATCCTTTCTTGGAATGTGAGGGGTTTGAATGTAAGGGATAAAAGGCTAAGGGTTAGAAATCTTCTTAGAAGTTGGAAGGTGGATATAGTGTGTTTTCAAGAGACAAAGGTGGACTTTGTCACAAACAATTCTGTGAGGAGTTTGTGGGGGTGCCCTTATGCGGATTGGTGCTATGTTCCTTCGAGAGGGGCCTCGGGTGGTATTTTGGTGTTATGGGATAGAAGAGTAGTTACGAAGGTTGAGGTGGCTTTGGGCAGTTTTGTGGCGGCTTACTCCTTTAGAAACGTCGATGATGGTTTTGTTTGGGCTTTTGCTGGGGTGTATGGCCCTAATAGAGACAACGTCAGGCGTCTACTATGGGAGGAATTGGTGGGTCTTATGAGTTGGTGGGATTTGCCTTGGTGTATAGGTGGGGATTTCAATGCTACTCTGTTTCCTAGTGAAAGATCCGGGGGGGCTTACTCTCGGTCGGCGATGAGGGATTTTGCAGATTTCATATCGGAGCAGGGTCTCATGGATTTCCCGCTAGTTGGGGGGGTTTCTACTTGGTCTAACAACCATTCCTGGTCACGGCTAGACCGATTCCTAGTCTCTCCGGAATGGGAAGCTCGTTACCCAAGTATGCGACAAAAAAGGTTGCTTCGGGTGTGCTCGGATCATGCACCTATTATTCTTGATTGTAGTTGCATTTTGGGAGGTAAAAGACCCTTCAAGTTCGAGAATATGTGCTTAAAGCGGAAGGTTTTGTGGACAAAGTTAGATGTTGGTGGGAGTCTTACCATTTCCATGGTACTCCGAGCTTTATTTTGGCAAAAAAGATGCAAGCACTCAAGGGGGATATTAAGAGATGGAATGATCAGGAATTTGGCAATGTGGGAGGGAGTATTAAGGCTCGTATGGATGATATAGAGGCTCTTGAGAGGGTGGAGGAAGAGAGAGGGTTATCTGCTGAAGAAATTGGGAGGAAAAGGTTGTTAGCCAGAGAATTGGAGACTTTTCTCTTACATGAGGAAATTAGTTGGAGGCAAAAATCCAGGATTCGTTGGTTGAAAGAGGGAGACAAATGCACGAAATTTTTCCATCAGATTGCTAACGCAAACAGAAGACATAATTCTATTGAGTCATTGACTGTGGGTAGTTCTATTACTTCAGATCAAGGGGTCATTAGCAATCACATTACCAGTTTCTACGAGTCTCTTTTTTCAGAGATCCTCAACTGGAGACCGAGACTAGATGATCTTGATTTTGATACACTGAATGTCGGTGAGGCCTCTAGGTTGGAAGCTCCTTTCGAGGAAAGGGAAGTGTGGGAGGTGGTGAAAGGTATGGACAGGGACAAAGCGCCAAGACCGGATGGCTTTTCTATGGCTTTTTTTCCAGGATTGCTGGGATGTGTTTAAGGTGGATATCATGGCGGTTTTTGCAGAGTTTCATGAGCGAGGTAAATTTGAAAAAAAGCCTTAATGCTACATTCATCTCCCTTATTCCGAAGATACATGGAGCTTCCGATGTTAAGGATTTTCGTCCGATTAGCCTTGTAGGAGGGACTTATAAGATTGTTGCAAAGGTCTTAGCTAATAGAATGAAGAAAGTGATGGATAGGGTCATCTCTAAACCCCAGAATGTTTTTGTTAAAGGTAGGCAAATTTTGGACTCAGTTCTCATTGCCAATGAATGCTTGGATAGCCGAATTAGATCCAGGGAACCTGGTTTAGTGTGCAAATTAGATATGGAAAAGGCCTATGATCATATGAATTGGAAGTTTCTACTTTACGTACTGAGAAGGTGCGGTTTTGGAGAGAAATGGTGTTCCTGGATTGAACATTGCATTTCGTCTGTGCGATTCTCGGTTTTGATCAATGGATCTTCTTCCGGATTCTTTGGTAGTTCAAGGGGAGTGAGGCAAGGAGACCCTCTTTCTCCTTTCGTGTTTGTTCTAGTCATGGAGGCGTTCAGTAGGATGATCAATGCCTCGATAAACAGGGGTCTCATTTCTGGCTTTTCTGTGGGAAGAAGAGAGTCGGATCGAGTTATTGTCTCTCACCTTCTATTTGCTGATGACACTTTGGTTTTTTGTGGGGCAGATCCTAATCAAGTTAGAAACATTGGTGCTTTACTTGTTTGCTTTGAAGCCGTTTCTGGATTAAAGGTGAATCTGGCTAAATCTGTCTTGGTCCCTGTTGGTAGTGTGGATAATACGAGCACTCTGGCTGGTATTCTTGGCTGCGGTTTTACTTCTATGCCTTTGAAGTACTTGGGTCTCCCTTTGGGGGCCCCGTTTAAGGTCAAGGCCAGTTGGGAGGACTTGATGGAGAAGTATGCCAGAAGGTTGGCTCCTTGGAAACGCTTGTATTTGTCCAAGGGGGGGAGGATTACTCTCATCAAGAGCACCTTATCCAATCTTCCCACTTATTTCTTGTCTCTGTTTCCTATTCCGGCTTCCGTGGCGAAGCGTATGGAGAAGATTCAACGAGATTTCTTATGGGTGGGATCAATGATGAGTTTAAGTTCCATCTGGTTAGTTGTAATAAGGTATGTTCTCCGATCTCTGAGGGTGGTTTAGGGATCCGGAATATGCGTTTGATGAATAAAGCTTTGTTGGGGAAATGGTTGTGGAGATTTGCTCATGAGAAAGAGGCTTGGTGGAGAAAGATTTTGGTGGCAAAGTATGGTGCCGTTTGGGGTGGTTGGCGTTCTAGGGTTCCCAGGGGTTCGCATGGGGTGGGATTATGGAAGTATATTAGTAGGGGGTGGAGGTCGTTTCATTGCCACATTAGATTGGTCCCTGGAGTTGGGTCCAATATCAGGTTTTGGGAGGATATCTGGTGCGGTGACATGTCTCTCAAAGATGCTTTTCTTGGTCTCTTCTCTATTGCCACCAACAAGGAAGCGTCTATTGCAGATAACAGGGAGTGTACAAATGGCTCTGTGCAGTGGAATGTTTCCTTCATCCGTAGGGTTCATGATTGGGAAGTGGAGATCTTGGCCTCTTTTTACACTCTCTTGTATTCGCACTTGATGCGTGGGGTAGGGGATGATCGGATGTGGTGGATCTCTTCTCGCAAAGGTAATTTTGAGGTTAGATCTTTTTACAGGATCCTTGCTTCTAAAGATCCCTCTCCTTTCCCTTGGAAGAGTTTATGGCGCACCAAGACTCCTTCGAAAGTGGCTTTTTTTGCTTGGACGGCCGTGCTTGGGAAGACTTTAACCTTGGATAATGTTCGGAAGAGAGGTATTGTTGTGATTAATCGTTGTTGCATGTGTGAATCGGATGGGGAGTCAGTTGACCATCTCTTTCTTCATTGTGGGGTTGCGCGTATTTTGTGGAATGCCGTTTTCTCTCGGTTTGGTTTGTGTTGGGTGATGCCTGGCAGTGTTAGGGGGTTGTATGACTCTTGGTGGTCGGGTGGCAAAGCCCGCAGTGCTGTTGTGTGGAAGATGGTTCCTCTTTGTCTTATGTGGTGCATCTGGACTGAGACAAATGCTAGATGCTTCGAGGACTCGTCTAGGAATATTGAGGATCTCACACACTTTTTTTTGTACATCCTATTCACTTGGACTGCTGGTTGGCTAGCGCCCTTAGTGATTAGTTTCCCTGATTTCCTTTCTATGTTTTCTTCTTCTTTTTCTCTCTCTTAGTCGCTCTCTTGTATACTCCCTGTGTACTAGGGTTGCACCCCTCTGCGCTTTGATAATACATCTTTACTTCTCAAAAAATTTTTGGGATTAGACATGTATATGTTTTCGTAAGGGCTGTTAAACTGACTCTTGAATCAAGCTAATATTCTATGTAAAGTGCAAAGAAGACCGGCATACTGCATCCTCCCATAATCCACTTCTTCCAATAATTCACTTCATCCCATAATCCACTGAAGGACCATTGATTATGGCTCGGGATTAGACATGTATATGTTTTCGTAAGGGCTGTTAAACTGACTCATCAATCAAGCTAATATTCTATTCAAAGTGCAAAGAAGACCGGCAGACATCATCCTCCCATAATCCACTTCTTCCAATAATTCACTTCATCCCATAATCCACTGAAGGACCATTGATTATGGCTTGGGATTAGACATGTATATGTTTTCGTAAGGGCTGTTAAACTGACTCATCAATCAAGCTAATATTCTATTCAAAGTGCAAAGAAGACCGGCAGACATCATCCTCCCATAATCCACTTCTTCCAATAATTCACTTCATCCCATAATCCACTGAAGGACTGTTGATTATGGCTCATCTCAAGACATTACATTACTTTTAAGTATTATATTATACATTCTTTAATATTAAGTTTACAGTATATATGGGTGCTAGCACCTATTGTAACCAATCAAGCAATTTTGCTATTTCAATATGGAAGTCTTTTAAGGGCTGTATATATATAAAAAAAGAAAGCGCAAAGCGCCTCTAAGTACACAAGAAAGTAATGTTTACAACATTACTTATATATAAAAAAAGGGCTATATATATATATATATATATATATATATATATATATATATACCTTGGAACCACAGAATCGATTTAATCCTTTTTATCAATTCATGCCTTATAACATTAATCCTTAAGGATACCTTGATTTAATTTTAGACTTGAAATTCCAGAATACTCCTCTAAGCTTATCTTTGCAATTTATTTAGATAGAAGGACAACCCAACGCTAGCCATCATCAAATTCAGGTGAGGGGACACAACACTAAAAACCCCAACATATTTTGTTATAAACCTTTGGAAAAATGTTGGGGATTTTATAAATCATCCACTTACATGATTTTAAATTGCATTTCCTTTCATATTTTAATGCCAAGTTTTATTCATTCACATGTCATTGTTTAAGAATTTTACGTGTTACAATTGCCTTATCTTTTTATACATGACTGTGATTGTGACTGAAAATAGCTCTCAAGGTTTCATGGTGTATTACACAATTATAGATGAGTTTGCAAAATTATATGAAATGTTACATGTGTGTTCATGTTAGTAAATGTTTAACCCCGAGACACTACACAAGTCATGACCGGTACCGGATTGCATGGGTAGCATGGCAAGCACACTGAAGGACGGTTACGAGAAGGTGTGTGCTATCTGCGAGGTGGCCTTCGCCTAGGTAAGTTCCCAACCTGGTAGCTCTCCCTTGTGACGACATGATGAGCCTATCGGTCCTTCGGGCACTAAGGTAAAAGTTATGGAGAAGCAACGTCAATATGTGGATGTTGTTTGATTTCTCATTGGGTGGAATCCCGAGTATGAGTCATCTTGATTATCATCTTGTTCATTCGCCTCAAAGTGTTCCTTAGCTAATGGTTCCCCTCACTAGAGTTGCTTACTTCGACCCTACTAAAGCTCTTAATTGTTATGTTAGTTTTTACGCATATTTGTGCATTTTTCAGGATCTCAAGGTGAAGAGGATGATTGGTATGGGGCTTGAAGTTGGTGGGTTGTATTATCTAGATCTTGCACCTATTTCTCCACCTCGAGCTTTTTAGTCGTCACTCTTTGCTCTCAGTGGCATTGTTGTATGGTCATCCTTCCCTTTCTACTTTGAGTTGTCAAGTTTTTAGTCTTAGTCATGTATCGTTCTTGCATTGAGAAGCTTGTTAGCTAAGTGAGCTCCATTGTGTCTCTTTTCCGTCAAGTGTTGTGAGTAGGGTTTCTAGTCCTTTTGAATTAGTTCATTTTGATTTATGGGGACCAGTTAACGTTGCTTCCAATAAATTTTATTATTTTGTGACCTTTGTGGATGATTTTTCTTGTATGACATGATTACTTTTAGTGAAAAATTGTTCGAGTTATTTTCCATCTTTTCAAGCTTTTGTAATGCCATTAAAACTCAATTTGGTTAGAAATCAGTATCTTGGGTTCTGATAATGCCAAAGCATATACTTCTTTTGCATCCTATCTGTTTGATAAAAGCATTATCCATCAAACATCTTGCATTCACACTCCCCAACAAAATGGTGTGATTGAATGCAAGAATTGTCATTTATTGAATGTTGTGCGTGCTCTCTTATTTCATATGCATTTTCCCTAACAATTTTGGAGTGATGTTCTTGCTGCATGCTATCTCATTAATCTCGTGTCTTAGAAAGTCTCTCTCCTCATTCTCTTTCTTTTTTTTTTTTTTTTTTTTTTTTTTTTTCTCTCTTCCATGTTCACGCCATTGAAGGTTTTCAGGTGTCCGTTATCTCATTATGTTCACAAAGTAGGTCCCAATTTTGATAAACTTGATCATCGTGCTACTAAATGTGTCTTTCTTGGTTATTCCAAGAAGGGTTATCATCGTTGTCCTATTATTCGACGCTACTTCACTAGTGCCAATGTAATGTTTGTTGAGTCTATTCCATACTTTACTGCTGGTAATTCTTGAGACTGATGTCACTCGTCCATTCCGCTGCCAGTTCCACCTCTAATCCGAGTTTGTCTCTCCTTCTCGTGTGGTATTGTTGCCCACAAGCTCGACTACTCCACTCTAGGTCTATACGCATAGCCCTAAACTACTCCAAGCATATTGAGGTTGATTGTTATTTCATTCGTGATAAGATACTTAGTGGAAATATATTTACACCATTTGTGAAGTTAGGAGACCAATTAGCTAACATGTTTACAGAATTTGTGTCGTAATTGGTTAGAGTTTATTTGTTCCAAGTTGGGTTTGCTTGATATATATGCGTCAGCTTGAGAAGTGTTAGAAGAGTTTGTTGAGAATTTGTTATATGGGTATTTTGGTCAGTTTGATATATTTTGCAACCTAAGTAATAAATGTGAGGTAGGTTACGTATAAGATTACGAGCCTCTTTCCCTCAAAGTTTTCATGCAAACTCTACAATACTGTGAAACACTTTCACCTGATCAAGAGGCTTCCATGCTATGAAAAAAGGACTTCCACATTGAGAACAATGCTTTTAAATATTTTCCTCCTTAAGTGATGAACAATTGTTGTGTTATCTGGGATTTACGTTTTTGCTGTCAGTATTTATGCATTCATAACGTTACTAATAGTTTTTACTGATGAGAATGACTTAAAATATAAACTGACATGCATAATGCCTTGGTGGGTATATGTGCGCATTAGTAACTCATTTAATCTTAAATTTCCCTGTAACTGGTTCAGCGTTGTTGCCACTTCATATTTCCTCACTTTGATTTTTCTGAACCATTGCACTTTATGTCTCAATTGTCATGACAAGATACTTTGAGAAATTCAAACTGGAAAGCTTGGATCTTATGCAAAGCTGCTTTTATAATAATAGGAAATTCGGATAAGTTTTATAATTCACGAGTTATGATTTTTCTTTTCTTGACATTCAATATTTAAGTAGTGCTAATTCATTTACGTTCTGTAAGGTGTTAATTCTTTTGATTGGATAGTAACACAGGCACCTGTTGGATTTTAAACCCATAAACAGGCCCTATACCGTGTGTACATATAAGGGAGGATATGCCTTTTGAACTAGAGCTCATTGAGTCTTTGTGGTGCTAATTTCGATAAGGTTCCTTGAGGTTCTTTAAAAAATATAGGTAAGTTCCCATAGTCTTTAAATGCTCCTACCCTTTTGTTCTGAGAACTAGGTGGTTGAAAAAACATATCTCCTAATCAAATTATGAGCTAATCATTAGTATAATGAAGTACTCTTTTTGTAAATCACTTAAATTGTAATTTTATAGGTCTTAGTGGGCAACGACTTCAATGAGCCCAGGAAAGTCAGCATTAGAGAAAGACTTTTAGTCCAATTTGCAGAACTTATGTATATTTTAGGGAGCACTGATGAGCACCGAGTATCATTCTGCACAAAACTTTATTCCAAGTAGATGTGCAATCTTTACACACATACAAGATCGATTAATGATTAATTTTGGGAGTGCAACTTATTCATTATGCATGGGGAAAAAAGTGACACTCTGGACCTTGAAGGTATGCTAAGTTCTGTATTGGGTGGATGGATTGTAAAGGTGTTGCATAGGTGTAAAGTCTCACATTGGTTGTGTACTATGTGTAACTGGATTTTTATTATATATATATATATATATATGGATTGTATTTGGAGCTTTGCTTCGATTAATCCCGGGGTGTACATGCCTTTGGCAAGGAGTTTTCCGCAAGTGTACTTCAGTTAATTTAAGGGGCAGTTCAATGGCCCCAAGAAGCAATTTGTACTCAAAGTCCTAGGCTATCCAACCACTGAGCCAACCTCTTGGGGTTAACTTTTTTGTTTTTGACATGTCCACACAAGTAGGAAAGGGGAAATTTGAACTAGTGACCTCCGCTTTATGAATTTTATTAGTAATTTTAAAAAGCTCCAATCATAACTATGACTAATCATTTTGGGATATAATGTAGATATGGCAAACACTTCCTCGTGTCATGACAAATGAAGTGCAAGCCAATTTAGTAACATCATTTGGTACTGGGACATTGTAGTATTAACTAGTTCTTTAGGGTATAGCACATATACAGCTAGTGATTCCTTGAGTCATGCTAAAAACTTGCTTGAAGTTGATCCTTTAGACTATAGAGTTGGAAACTTTAATTTGAGTTTAAGAAAAAGAGCGCAGAAGGATTAGACCTGTTAATTATATAGGGCCAAGATTATCAGTCCAAATCATTTTTATTAGATCTTTGAAGGCTACTTGTCATTTAAATGAAAAATCAGATTATCCTGTGCAATCTGATGAACTTGATGTCAATAGGCTGATTTGATGAGAATGTAAACATCAGAAAATTTTGTTTGGATTTGCTTGGATTTTCAATTGCAAACCACCGATATGACATAGCAGAAAGAGAGAAGGATATGAAGATTTTTAATTATTGGAAGTTGAAATCATATCTAAGAAGCATGTCCACAATATTTTTTTCTCCTTTTCCAAAATAAACATCTTTGAAGTCAACTCATATTTAGTATTATTGCCTGTTTGTTTAAATCTCTTTTGAAGTGTTTTTGTTGTGACTTCTGCTTGCTGCATACCTTGATCACTATTGTTCTAATGATATTTCCCTTAAAGTCTTGTTCTTGAATCTAATTTGTTGGTAAAAGCATTATAGCTTGAGTATCTCATGAGTATGTTTTTCTCAGATTTCTGTTTGTGTATGTAAATACATAGTACAAATACACACACACACACACACACACACACACACACATATTTACATATATACACCTATACACAAATATGCACATGCTAAGTAACACAAACACATACTTCTTACTAAATGTCTACTTTTCTTGTAGGATGGGTACTTTACTTTTTATATTATTTGCATGTGAAGTTCCTTGCTTCAAAGAAAGTAATTATATTAAACAATCTTGCAAGTGGATGATCACATCCAGAGAAACAAAGTTGGGGTGTTAATGATAAAAAAAACTTGAAATTTGACTAAACAGATTCAAAAGGTGTCCAATTTTAGTCTCAATTGCCTGTCTGTCTTTTCAGTTTATTTGGAATACTGTCAATTTAACTTAATCTTTCAGTTTGTATGTCTTCTTGTGTTACACTAGGAAACTTGTGGTAGCCTTGATGTTTGATGAGCCAAATGCTAGTGGTTGTCATTTAATGTGAATGCCATTGTTGTACTGGCAGCATTCGCTTCTTATCCGGCACTCGTTTATTAGAAAATATTTTGAACATGGTGCTACAAGCATCCATTGGCGCTTGGAGAAAGTGCAATTTATGTGATCTATTTTCTGTTCCTTCTATTTTTTTTTTTGAAGAAAGTGCAGTTTTCTTATGTATGCTATCTTTGTAAGTTGGTTGCATCCTCTCTATTGCAAATTACATTTTCTTGTTTTTTTCTCCTGAAGGTTCTTTGTAAATATTATCCTGAAGTCATGATAACAAGTCCTTGTATCGGTCGACAAGGAAAGGCTTTGCGTCGCCGACAGCAGAGGAAAGTGGAGTCTTCGTTGCATCATAAACCAATTACAGACCCATACTTGCATTCAAACAGGAAAGAAAATTGCCCAAATATTGACCAAACAGATCCAGAAACAGGTAAATGATGGGTTCAGCACAGGTTTCGAAGGTCTATCAGAATTCCAGTTGAAATTGATCACTCTCTCTTGCTCCTTCTCTCTTGCTTCCTCTCAGCCTCACCCAGTACCAAAGGGGAAAATAACTTATCCTAAGAAAAAAAAAGAAGGGAAATGCGATCATATGACAGGAAGAGACTAAACTGAACTGTTAGCCCAACAAAAATCATATCAGCAGCAATGGACAATCAAACAGCTTCGTTGAATTTTGTGGAGTGTCATAGCTTGAAATGTTTATAGCTAGGCTTATTGTTACGATGATGGGGAGTACCTGTGAACTAATTTAAATATGATGCAGATGAAAACTCTGGCTTGGCAATGGACACAGATGCCTCATCTCATGGAATTTCTTTCAGTAAGATTACAAGATGTGAAGGGCCTAAATCTGTTGAGTCATATGCACTTTTTGAGAAGTACAGCCAGTCTGGATTATGTCGTCTTGGTCTCAAAGCTTTGACCGATATAGATTTGCATGACATATGGAAGGAAGCAGAGCCATTTGCTGTAGGTTACTTCAATCGCCTAGTACTTACTATTGCATCTTGAATGCATTATGTTCTGGTTATGGCTTAAAAAGATACTAGACTACATCTTTTATTGGAAAGCCTACCATTTCATAGTCTTGCTCATGATGTTTATGTGTTGTCTGTGTTGATATAATAAATTGGTATATTACATTCCAAATGCATATTGGTATCCACAGTTGATGCCCATGAATGGAAGGGGCTTTATACTACTATTTTTGCTACACTCATCCTGTGGTTTGTTTGTTTGGGGGTGATGTGGCTTAGCCTAGCATGGTGGCTGAAGTTCTGTTGGCTTGTTGGAAGGAACACTTTGAAAGTTATCATAGTGGAGAGATTTAGAACGTTGTTCTTTTGCATTATGTGCAAAGGAACAACTAGTTGCACTCCATATGCTCCTATATAGTACACATTACTAGTTGCACCCCATTTTTTGGGCTTTTTCTACTACATATTAACTTGTAAAAGAATCAGCACAATTTAATTTCAAAAACAAAGCTCTTCCGTCATTCCAGAGGAGAAAAGAAAAAGGAAAGAAAAGGAAAAGAAACTGCATTAAAAAGAAAATTAATAGGAAGAGCCTACATCCTTGCATTAAAGTTTCTGGATAAACCTTCAATAAATAATTTACTATAATTGGCTACTTGTAGTTCCATATAATTGAGGATTTTGTTAACTATTTGTAGGTCCATGTTAATCGACACTTCATCACTCTAAGAGGACTTACCACAAGTTTTTATAATGTGGTGTATCATAAATTACTGTAATACAACATAGCATAAGATGTTTGATTTTAGTTACAGATCATAATTCTCTTGTAAACCGTAGAATCCTTTTCATTGGACTTGATTGTTTGAGAATCCTTGGAATTTGATTGCTTGAATTGTAGGGTGAAGATATGTAATGGTGGGTTGCACCAACAGCCAGTAAAGTGCCCTTTCTAAGAAGTCGCAATACTGTTTATCTGCTGAAAATGCTTTAACATGGGAGCAACCCTGGACAACTACTGATTTATATACTAATCACATACAGGAACTCATAGGGCCTTACTGGTCTCTTCGAGCAGCTATGGGGCCTCTTTTGGAAACTTTTCTTCTGCTCGATCGATTACTGTTCCTCCAAGAACAAGGCAGTTCACTGGAAGTGACCATGCTACCTATTTTTGATCCAGAGGTATCCCCAAGGAATGTAGCCATAATTGCAAAAAGGAATATCACACAAATATGAAACCTTAGCCAGAAGAGGATAAAAAGGACTCTGCAAAGTGAAAAGGTAAAATTTGCTCAGTCCCCCCCCCCCCCCCCCCCCCTTCCCTTGTGTGTCTGTATGTTTGATTTTTTAAATTTTTAAATTTTTTTTTTTTTTGTAAATTATCACTTATCTTATTAATTGACTTGACCCTTGGTGCTTTGGTGTCAATAGTTTCTCTGTGAGACTTAATCAAGTACTGTTAATATCATCTGATCAATTTTTTTCTCCTCCTGTCTGCTTTATTCTTGGGCAGGGTCCTTTCAACTTGTTGTCAGAATATGTGAAGTGCGATTCAATTATAGATTTCCAGAAAGTAGTTCAAAATCGAAGCTCAAGGGTTTTTCTGTAGTGTACATCATACTTTTGAATATTAATATTGGTATCAAGATTCGTTCCTTAACTTGTTACAACCCATTCTATTGTAGTTTAAAACTTAATGTATAATCAGCAGAAAAAGGGTATTTACAATGTATCCTAATATACTTCTGCAGACTATATATATATATATTCCATTCAACACTATTTGAGGCTTTTTGGTACTGAAGATAGTAGTAGATTAGTTTGAGCTGTGTCCATTACATGTCCAAACGTAGTAAGTAGTGCAGTAATACATTTCTGACATAAAACATTCTCCGTTTTAGAAGTATATGTGATACTCAAGTGATGATCATTATGGAAGATTGGAGTTAATATCGTTTTTTAAGGGGTGCTAGTTCAGATTCTCTTGATGCTTGGAAAATCTTGCCCTATGCATCTTTGTAACTTGGATTGGAGGTCTCTTTCACCTATTCTCTTCACTCTCAATGTTTTCTAGAACCAAAGGCTCACTATTAAGAAACATTCATCTGGTTACCATATTTACTTATGTTTCACTGTCTGTAATAATCTAAAGTAAATTTAGTTATCTCTGAACCTATGTATGTTTGTGCTTTTCTAAAGGTTAATTGAACAAAAGAAGAGTGGATCAACAAACCATGTAATATGAGGTTCAGTCAACTCAAGTGTTTGTATTAATTTTCATTTAGACTTGGTAACTGAAAAGCCAATGTAGGAGGGAAATAGTCCCAAGAAGGATGTTCTTACTTGAACGCCCATAGAGGTTATAGTCCAAAGAATGTGAGTTATTGGGGTTCTCTTGGGAATTATAAAGAGTAAAAATGTAGGATTGATTTAGAATTTTGATATGATTATTATTAGAATATGTTAATTAAATGATTAAATCCATCATTTTCTACTCGGATAAACTTTTAGGTTAATTAGTGATTTACTTTGTATAAGAATAATAATGGCCTTGAGCTCAAATATTCAGAATAATGGTCGTTAATGAATATTCTACTTGTTTAATCCCCTTATTAAGAGAGAATTTGGATTTACACGAGGAAAAGTGTTACAATATTTAATTTGTTTTTTGTGCAGAATATCTTGATTAAATTCCCTCTTTCCTATTAACTTAAGTTTTTGGGACAGTTTATGATTTAACAATTATAATCGGTTTTGCAATGTTTGCATAACCACTTTGTTAGAATCTGACTAATGAAATGGGCTAATCGATACAACATGATTGTTCTTTGGAAGTAAATACAAATCAAAATGTTGAATTTGAATGGAAAAAATCTACATACTTTCTCTCAAACTACCATCAAATTAGTAATGTATCTCCCAAACTTTTAAGTAGGACAATGTTCTCCCTAAATTATTGTGAATTTGACAGTGTCCCTTCAAGGCTAGTAATAAGACAAAAATATCCTAAATTTTTTGTCGTTAAGACAAAATACTCTAATAAATTTGAAAAAAAAAAAAAAAAATCTTTAAGGAAAGAGAAGAAATTAAAACCTTGGTTTTTATTTTTTTTTTAATGTTTTTTAAAAAATAAAGATTTATTTTATTAAGGGTATTTTTGTCATTAGGTAGACATTGTCCCAGTTAAAAGTTTGAGAAAAACATTATCAATTATGTGGTAATTTAAAAAAGAGTATGTAGACTTTTTCCAATTGAATACATAACACAATGCATTGGACTCCCAGTCTTTATTGTGTATCTTGAAAATTGGAGTGTGTTTACATGTCGTGAGCGTCAATGAATTGAACTTCATTGAGTTAATAAACTCATATACATAGTTTAAATATGGTAAATCTGATGTCTTGTCACTAACTCCAATGAATTGAACTTCATTGAGTTAATAAACTCATATACATAGTTTAAATATGGTAAATCTGATGTCTTGTCACTAACGCCATTAATGTCAAAAAGAAAAAAAAAAAAAACATTGTAGTTCCGTGATATGAAAAATCTTCAGCAAAACTCTAGAACAGAGTAATAATGGGGGTTAAGATATTTTATGAATTCTGTGAGCTGAGATAATCTCAACAGTACGTAACTTGAAATGGTTAAGGATAGAACTAGAATGGTGGTTGTATTCCATTCATATTCTCTCTAAGATTTTGCTCCAATGGTATAAATACTGGTATATACCCTTTTTGATGTGGTTTCACATGTTTGACTGGAGACTAAATATCAACATCTCTTCTGCGTTTGTCGGCCGTTGTATATATCATGGTATGAAAGGAACTTTTTGATTAGCAATTTCAAAGCTGGAAGTAACTGCTAACTCCAAAGGTTATCCCCTATGAACAATATTCCTAAGATGTCTCGGAATCTTGAAAATACGTGCTCGAATCGCTTGCAAATGGAACAGATAATGTGAAAGATTCCATATAAGACCCACTTGTCTGACTACGTGGCTACTCGCCAAATAGCCACCTAAATCTCACAACATGGAGTCTTTCAAAGTATTACTCAAAAATTATTAGCAATTCAGTTGTGGATGTACATGTGGTACCTTCAGAATTCAGATTCACATAGGACAATGCATTTTGTTCAAAACATTGACAGTTAAAGTCGGCATGGCTGGCATTGGTTCCTTGAGGATATTGGAGGTTGACATGATAAGGGGGCTTTTGAATGATTCATCATCATTAACATATTCAACGCTTTCTAAGCTGTTTGTCTGATAGCAGAAAGATTCTTTGGAGAAATCTGTGGTGGGAAACTGGCAATGTTAACGACAATTTAAGCCTCTGGAGGAGTGCGGAAACTATGCGATTGCCTTGGCACAAAGCTTCCTAAATTGTCGTTTCAGAATTGGTTCCTTTGGGAACAAATGGCAGCTCCTAAAACATGCCACGTGCTCATGTTGGAATGATTCTTGTCGTCTTGTACAGCTAGCTCTTCTTGCTCCTTCCTCTGAATGGTGACCCCAATGGAATTTTCAGATGATGTGCGTTTGTTTTCAGCAAAACGACATGAAAATGTCAACATCCATGAAAAGGAGAGTCTTTCTTTAAACTTCAGTCCAACATGAGAACCTCTCCACTGAATGAGTTTGAGATAACCACACGCATCTTTTCATGTGGTTCGTCAAAAGATAATCATTAAAGCTGAGATCAACATATTGTACAGCAGACCATATTTATTAAAAGACCGAGAGTTTAAGTTTATTTCTCAATAAATTTGACCATTCACAGCAGGGGCCTTTCTTTCCATTTTGACAATGCTGACGTCCTTTTATCTTTATCAAACTTATTGTGAGACCAATGAAGGACTTGCATTTTGTCTGAATTGCAGATAAGGATCGAGTCAGTTCTCTTGAAGGGATTGGTTTCAAATTTAATTATTGCTCATCACACGAGAGATTGACATTTGGATCCTCTCTTGTTCACCGGAGAGGAGCCGGCTCTTTACGGTTGAGAGGTACTTTTGTCAAAAAAAGAAAAAAAAAAAAAAAGAAAGTAAAATGACAAAAATGTCCTTCAACTATAAATGATTGACTACTCTTTAGTTCATTCGTACTGAAGACGATCCTATTTCAAGCGATTCGTGTTGTGACAAAGATTACTCCCATGGGGTTTGATGAGGTGAGAACATGGGTTTAAATCTCTACGGACGTGATACTAAGGGATTGTGACTTGTGTTATTTATTAGTTCCAACCCACCGACCTTGAATTAGGTTATGATTTGATCCACCTTGAGAGAGTGCATGCAAGTCTTTTGTTACCCCTCTATTTTTTTACCTGGAAAAAAAAAAATTTATCTATGTTTGGTGAACTTTTTTAGAACACTTGTTAGTTTATAAAAAGAAAACCCGAAAATATAAAGGATTGGTAAAGTGTTTTAAGTATAGAGTTTTTTCAAATATTCTTTTCGAAAAAAAAGTGTTTTCCCTTCTGAAAGGTGCGTGAGAAGTCTTCCCCAATATCGTTTGGTTATCTGATAATTTTTCATGCACCACATCAAAGCAGCTTTTTCTTTTAAAATCTTCTTTCACGTGGCATACAACCTCCATTTTTTTTTTTTTTTTTCTCTCTCTCTCATTTATGGGAATCTTACTCACTAAGAAACCTCACTTAGGGAGTAAAATACATAGGGAGAACAAGTTATCATATTGTGAACTTAGTTAAATTACAACAAAAATAATAATTTACGTGCTATACTATGCAACATGATTTTTGTCCATTGACAAGGTACAAAATCATGCTAATGCAATATAGATGTAATATATGATATTTTATATGAACATGTCATAGTTAAATTTTATATGGTCTACTAGAGGTCTTAACCTCTTCTAAGTAGGGTTTGCGTTGTCTCTTGGGTCCTATAGTACAAAGTAGGTGCCCAGTGAAGCACGATAGCAAACCACCACTAGTGACCCAATCGAGTCTAACCTCTGGTAATCCACACCACTAGTAGTGCCACAATTTCTAACCACCATTGTACATGGCTACACCGGTCACCTATAAACTATTGGATATAAGGCCAACAACAATAAACGTAAATCTATGGACCATTGAATGTAACCCATATAATGGTAAGCCTATGGTCGTCATCCGTACATGGAATACCATATCATACGATGCAATTAGCCATTATCTTTTACATGTATGCATGCTTTTATAAACTCACACGATGCATCATTTCCTTTTCCCATCACCTGTTTACACAAAAATAGAGTTCACAATTATACGAAAATGTATTTCATGTGAGTAATAAGAATGTATGTTTGATACATAAAATAGACATGGCATAAAAAGTATAATAACGAGTATCCAAGTGAGTTTTAATCACCTTGTTAGTACAAGTCTCCTTGATAAACGTTTTGAACTCTCCAACTTCAAAATCTGCATAATCATTAGTCTTTTGTCTAATCTAGAACGCTTCTAAACCTAAAATTGGACAAAATGGTCTTTTTGCTGGAGCACTAATCAATTGTTGGAGGTAGTGATCGACTGTTGCCTCATCAATCATCGATTGATCGATCAGTGGTCTAGCAAAAGCTCCATTTTCTAAAAAGGTCATAATTTTATCTATGCTAACATGATCTAAGGTCCTAATATAACTCCTATCATTGTTCTAAGCATATACTAGACCTCCATACACGATCTTAATGTTAAAGTTCCAACCTATCTCAGAAAAAATCCAACCCATCAACAAATCTCTTTTAAAATATTCATAAATCACTTGGGTTTACACTCAATCCTTTTAAAATAGTAGGTTATCCATAATAAATACAATGGCTTTGTGTAGATCTCACATGGGTCTACTTGAGCAATCTTTATCCTTTCTAGCAACTCTAGCTGTAGCACTATACTGGCCAAAAGCACATGTCTTCCTAGGGAAGACGGACCGTACCAAATCTAAAGGTTAGGCAAACGGTTTGTACCACCTGAAGATGGATTATACTTATTTCTTAATAATTGTATTTTCTTGAGTACTCGAGTGACACAAGTCTTATCATGCATATAATGAATTTCCCTTGTTAAAATATGATTGAACATTGTTATGTAGATAGTGGTAAAGTCAATCCCCTATTCTTTTTCCCATTGCAATTTGCTTTACTTCTACTTTTATACATTTAGTTTATAAATAAAAACAATCTTCTTTGAATTGAGATATTTTTTATCTTGACAAGCTTAATAACAACGCCAACGTATTCCTTGTGGTTTGACACCCTCAATATAGCCATATCTTACAAAAATTCGTTCTATTACAAGTGGTAATTTTATTATTGATAATTTTTACTTGACAAAAAGTCAACATCAATGACACGTCATACGATGTAATTTAATCATTAATTTTTATAGGCATGCGCTTATAAAATTTACACGATGCAATATTCCATTTCCAAACATTCTATTTATAGCTTCACAATACTCTTAGAGTATTTATGTGGGTATAAAGTATGCTTGTTTGATGCAAATAAAATAAGGGAAAATTTTAGAAAATACTCTTGAACTTCCACTAGTTTTGACACTACCCCTCTCCCCCACAAAGTTTAAAAATTCTCAATTACGGGTATCGAACTTTCAATTTATTTTAATTACCCATTCTATTAGGATTCTTCGTTAAATCTTGTCAAAATTCCAAAAATAGCATTGTTTAAAAAAAAAACAAAAAAAAAATGCAAAGATAAACGTTTGAATCTTTAAATTTTTTATTTTATTTTTAAGGGTAAATATATTACAAATCCCTAAGTCAACCTGCCAAACCTGTAAAATTCCTAAGTTTTTTTTTTTTTTTTTTAGATTATTTACTCATTAGGTTAATCGAAATGCAAATAAATTTCCACTGTTAAATTTTTGTAACGCCCGTTAGTCCCAATCAAAATGCAGCACTTTGCCATGTTAGCATAATAATTTTTTATTAATTTGATTTAAAAATTAAATCTAAAAAAAAAAATTGAAGGGGTGACCAGTGGTGGGGCTGCCACCTCAGGGTGGGCAAGGGGTGGTTTGCCCACCCCTGGGGTGGCTTGCGGCCACCGCCAGGGGGTTTGGGGTGGCTTGCAGGCAACCCCAAACCACCTATGGGGTGGCTCATGGCCACCTCTCTTTTCTTCCAAGGAAAAATGTTCACAAGTTAGAACATCTCTTAAAACTTGAAGAAAATAAATATAATGACAAGACATCATGAAATTGCAATAAAAGTTCAAGGGTTACCTTGAAGATGGCAAATTTCTCCCTCAACGCCTCCTTTTTACTCTCTAGAATTCTCCTCTCACTTTAGGGTTAGGGTTTCTAGTGTCAAGGGTGGTTGAGGGGTGAGATGGGGGTATTTTTAGGGGTAAAGGGCGTGTCTCATGCTGTACAGGTAGATAATGGGTTAAAAATGCTTTTCAGACTATGATTGAACGTTTGGTACTATGGTTGAATGTTCGGTGTACTATTACATAGCTGTTTTCAGGTTGCAGGTGGAACGTTTGGTCAATACCCAGTGGATCAAGTTTTGGTCAACGAACGTTTGGTGTGGTCCCCCCCCCCCAAAACGTTCGCACTAAAGACAGGGGCGACCGTTTGGTGGTCCCCCACTGAACGTTCGGCCAAAAAGTTAGATTAGGGTATTTAGGGCTAATTTTAAGTGAATGCTTGTTTTCAGGCTAAGGCATACCCTAGGGGGGTTAAAAATAACTTCCTAGGCTTAAGCAGAAATTGGTAATTATTGGGATCGTTTACTCTTGGAAAGTCGAGGCATCACACGTCTCCCTAACCTCTAGATGCGGTATGGTTCGTCTTCCATAGGTATGAACTATCAAATCTCTTAATTAGTTACACATAATCAAGGGATAAGGATAACTCATTGTCGGTTAGTGTAACACCCCGATATTTGAACTAGCAAATATCGAAGTCGTGACGCTGCAACTTTAGAAAATACAATCTTACGCGGAGTATGTATATTTTTTTCTTTTTCTATGACCTAGGAATAACTTACACAACACAGTTGAGCTGACTGAAATACCTCGAGGTGATATATTATTAAATAAAATAGAAGCATGGTTTTCATTACAACATATGTACACACTAGGTGTACCAAATATATGCCACAGACGGCACCTAAATTAACAGAGTAATATCTATTAAGTTTACACACATCACCATACATAATAAAAGCGATTAACATAAATGAGACTTGCTCCATAGAGTAAGCATAAATCCTGCAGCAGATGGTCTATCAACCATCAAAACCAGTAAAAGGACCATCGTCCTCACTTTCGATCCCTGCATCAAGATCTATGTAAAGATGAGGTTATCATATTTACATAGGCAAACAAGTGAGTAATCTATTTTCCTAGATATAAAGACTAAAAAGACTAGTTTGAACAAATAAGATTAAAGACTAAAATATATAATAATGAATGAGTTGTGAATGCAGCGTAATGACAGATTAGTTTGTGTTTTATGATAATCTTTCTTCAGACCTCTTCTCATGAGCTCTCAGCCCGCTTACGTCCATTATGTCCCTCACACTTTAGAAGTTTACCTGTTTAGTGCTGGCAACTACACCGTCCCAGCTTAGTTATATATTAGGCCTGTTAGACGGTTATATACCCCCATCCACTGAGATACTGACAGTTCCTCGCGGCAATCCACCCAGCTTGTTCTTAAGGTGGCTATCTTATCAGCCCATTTTATTAGACACATTATGCAGCAGTTGTATTGCAAAATTATATCAATAAGACAAAATAAGAATTCCTATAACAATAAAACAAAGCTAGTACTCAGTAAGTATATCCATACTTACTCTCCTTAGTGTAGTATTCTGCTCCACTTCTGCATATAATACATACATACAAACAATACTTAGTTCATTCTCCAATAATATCATTGTTTAAAGACCCTCATCTTTTTATATTTATTTATTATCCGTCACTTCATCTTTACTTACTCATTTTATTATATTAATCTAAGATAGTTACTTATAACTAGCTTTATGCCTGAATTCATTTTTGGTGACGAGGCTAATGGCCAGTATCACTAAATACAAACAAGTATTATAAATAACATATATAAAACATGACTCATATTTTGGAGATAAGACCAATGGTCCGTACCTACCAAAGTATGAATCAAAATTTAAATGACAATAAAAGAAATGACTGAATGTAAATACTGAATTCATATTCTGGGGATGACCGCCAAAAATATGAATTAAAATTTAAATGACATAAAAGAAATAACTGAATGTAAATAATGCATATTTCGGGGATGAGATCAAATGGTCCTTACCGCCAGAAATATGAACAGAAATTTAAATGACATAAAAGAAATAACTGAATGTAAATAATGCATATTTCGGGGATGAGATCAAATGGTCCTTACCGCCAGAAATATGAACAGAAATTTAAATGACATAAAAGAAATAACTGAATGTAAATAATGCATATTTTGAGGATGAGATCAAATGGTCCTTACCACCAGAAATATGAACAGAAATTTAAATGACATAAAATAAATAACTGAATGTAAATAATGCATATTTCGGGGATGAGATCAAATGGTCTTTACCGCCAGAAATATGAACAGAAATTTAAATAACATAAAAGAAATAACTGAATGTAAATACTGTAAAGTAAATAATATATAGATAATATTATAAGTCCTTAATTGATTTTGTCCACTAACTCTTTATTATTAATTCACTTGTATCCATTACTTTATTTTACATTATACGCTTATTGGGTCTTTAAACAATTAAATGAGGACAAGTAATAAAAGCAATAAATCATGATATTTATACAAGAAACACTTACCCAAAAATCCTTAGAAGTAAAACTCCACCAAATCTTCTCTAGGTAGCTAGTTTAGAAAAACACTTGAACACTACAAGAAAGATCTAGGCTATATGGTATTTGACTAGAACTAAGAAGTAAAATGAAAGGAGGAGCAAACAATTTTACTTGTTCTAAGATTGTAAAAATTTAAGTGAAAGTGAATTTAGCTAAGGCTCTATTTATAAGAGAATGAATGGTTAGGATTTATTTTTACACATTTGATCTAAGGGTTGAGATGTATTTAACCAAAAGAATGAACCTAGTCCATATTTCATGCTCTATACTAATTAGAATTTTCGTCCAAAATGAGGGCAGTGTATTCCGATCCATTTTTCAATGTCCAAACCTACTCCGATTGACATGAAATTTTGAGAGTAGATAGAGGACTTCGAGACAAACATTTTATATTTTTGGTTCGACTTCATCCGAGTTCGTTTGAGTCTATTTTTGGCCTATACAAAGTTTCCAATTCAACTTAGGCTTTAACTATTTGCATTACCACGTGGCCACTTGCCTTATTAAATCATTATAATGATGATATTTACTATAATCATCATTACTAGAAGACTTTAAGCTTTCAACAAAGGTGGCTAGCCTTGGTATCTTTCTTTAACAGTTTTAATCTCATTTAGACAGTATGAAAATTAAGACACTGCTTTTTAGGCTAAAAAACTGAAAAGCTTCAAATTAATTTATGATTTCGCTAAACACCAATCTAAATAATTTATTCACTAGATTGGGTTTGATTATGCCCATAAACATATTAGTGAAGCTAAATTTTTAGAATTGAAGTAATATACATAAGAGGTCAAAAATCAATGTAATATACCTTTAACACTAAATAGTTATTTAATATCATTAATCCACATATCATTGTTCTAATTTATCGATTATATTTTTAATCGATTTAATATTATTTAAATAAGAGTTTTAAAATCTAGGTCGTTACAGTTAGTACGAATCGTCTACCTAAATTACACTAAACTAGGGTGTAGAACGATTCGTCTTTCGTAGGCATGGCCTATCAAACCCTCTTGATCATGTGTCAATTGAAACTGTTGTATAACAATCATTCATATAATCACAGAAAATACGAAGGATTGAGTTCAATCAAGATAAAATGCTTTTTAAGACGAGAGAATAATTTCATAATGATTGAATATAAACTTTAAAAGCAATTCTCTAAGTTATACAACCATTATGCATATAGAATAATCCTAAATTAAGATACAATCAAACTATTGTTACTTGGAAAAGGCAACATCAACACCATATTACGGAATTCGTTTCTCATGGTGGTGCTAGGATGGCCTTCTGCCATATTCATCTTCTCTTCAACTCTTCAAGCCTCCAAGAAGATTTTTATCTGAATTATCTCTCTAAAACTAAGCACCCCTCTCTTGAGAAGTTTATGACATATTTATAGCGTTTAAAATAAACCCTAGGAGCCCTTGGAGTCTCAGAAACAATGGATTTCCGTCCCCTAGTCGAATTAGGAGACCTTGCTTATTTCCATATCAATTATACGTTTCTGTCTAGCAAGTCAGTGAGAGTGCGCTCGAGCTCACTTTTGGTGCGCTCGAGCTCACTTCTTTAGCATCTTAAAAAGTCATGTTTTAAGCCCAAAATCAGTGGAATTTTCTTGCATCTTCATATAAAACTTGAAAACACTAAAAAAACACAAAATGAAAGAGATAACAACGCTAGGAATTAATATGTGCAAGTTAAAGGGCTTGAATGTGCAACATTCGGCACTCATCACACCCCTAAACTTACATATTGCTAGTCCCTTAGCAATACAAATCAGGAAATAAAATGAAGAACAGAAAAATAAATAAATAAAATAAAATAAAATAAATACACCAATTCTTTCATGGGATGCACGATTGCATTTAGCGTATGTAACAAGCCTTTTAAACTACTAGGCATCCCTAGAGGATGAGTGAAGTCTTGTGAGGGTTTAACATGAATGATACCGACAAATAATGTCAACATTATGTTATTCAAAATAATGAAGCATCAAAAAAATAATGGTTTTCATTCATTGGCAAGCTTAAAAAGATAAACTCCATCTTCAAAATTCTAAAAAATTCAAAATCAAGTCAACAAATGGCGGTTGGAGATACCACAAGTTCTAATTGGTGTAAAGTGAACTAACACATAGTCATGAGGCTTCAAAATAATTTCAACATAAATGATTCAGCATCTCATAATTCGTTGGACTCCTCATCGGATGAAACAACCAAGGCATAAATTTTCTCTTCTTTTTATGCAAGCTATGCAAGGCTTAATTGACCTATGTATTGACTATTAAATCAATGACTCCCAAACCAAATGGTTTTAGGGCAGTAGATGTAAAGACTCCCCTAAGGACTTACTAACTCGAGTCAAAAAGGCTATGAAACTAAATTGGCCATGTGATCAACCAAACCAAACTTCTCAACTTTTGACGCGAGCACTCACTGCTTAATGAGACAAGAGGTCCAGTTAATTAGTTAGGAACTAAGCTTGATCAACTCTTTATTTATTTATTTATTTTTTTTTATAATTATGCCAAGGTTATTCATCCAATTAGTCACCCGATTGCATTCAAGACAATAAAAACAAACATAATTGGTTTAAGATTTCATACCTCACAAACATATGCTAGTGTGCTCATGGTAAATTCAAATTGAAACAAGAAGCATCTCATTTTTCCAAAAATAAGTAATAGGACTCAAATTTCATAGTCAAATGATCATGTGTTCATAACTTTAAGCTCACCAATGAAATTCAAATCAAAATTAAAGCTCAACCACATGCTTAAGAATAAGAAGTTGAAGCATGCCATAAGAAATTGGGGTTGTTTCTCCATCTCGGGTTGTAAGAATTGGAATACAGATCATTACCCGGTCTAGAGAAGGTGGCATTCACTTGCCCATGAGATATGTCAGCACATTGTCCAACTGTAGGACAATTTCTCGCATGGTGCGAGGGGCTAGAGCAAAGTGAACATGACTCATGTGGTATGGATGTGTGAGGGGTATGGACAAAACTAGGTGCCATAAGTTGGTCTAACTTCTAAGATAATGCACAGTAGACGAATTACCTAGTACAAAAAGACTTTCCGCTTTAGGAGCTCTAGGGGCAGATGTCATATGTCTAGTTAAAGCATGCTATATAGAATTATTACTCAGATTGTCAAACAAAGTCCATTCTTCAGTCTGATTTTTCATCATAAAAGCTCCCCCACACTAGGCATCAACCATTTGTCTATGAGGCTCGGTCAAGCCATCATAGAAGCATTGCAGCAACTGCCATTTCAAAATAGTGTGGTGCAAACAAGACCTAAGAAGGTCTTTAAGTCTCTCCCAAGTCTTATAAAATTGTTCGCCCTCATATTGGGAGAAATTAATGATAGCTCTCCGAATGTCATTGACTATGGGGAAGTATTTCTTTAGGAACTCTTGTTGCATATGAGCCCAAGAAGTGATGGAGTTGGGTTCTAGGGGATTAAACCAATGCTTTGCTCTATCTTTGAGAGCAAAGGGAAAGTGACGCATTCTTAGAGCGTCCTCGGTGAACCATGCAACTTAATGGTAAAGCATTTTTTGAGGAATTCATTGAGGAGCTCGTAAGGATTTTCATTACTAAGCCCAAGAAAAGATGGTACACCTTGAATAGTGCTGGCCTTAATTTCATAGTGAGCTGCCATAATGTCTGGCAGCTGAAGACATGAGGGAAAAGTGTAAGTTGTAGGGAGATAGTGATCTCTCAGAGCAACGAGTTGTTCTCCCTAAACCATGGTCTCAGTGTTAAGCTCTCTTAGCAAATTAGAGTTCCTTTCGGTTCTAAGTTGTCTAAGAGTGTGTTGAATGTTAGGGTCGAAAGAAATTAATGGCAATGATAAAGAATGGCGACCTAACTTACACTAAGCTAAAAGAAACTAGAAAATAAATAAACAAAATAAAAACTCACAAACGGCCTAGAGATGTGTCTTTGGAGACAAACTGGAGTTGCTATACTGTCCTTGCAGGTGCGCTCGAGCTTAGGGAAGCGCGCTCGAGCGTATTGATGCAGGCGGGTGTGCTCAAGCTCAGGAAAGGTGTGCTCAAGCATATTGCACAGAGTTTCCTTGATAATCCCGGACCTGTAACAGAAAAATAAGAAAAAAACAAAGAAAGCAAAACAAAGAACATGATTAGAATAATAAAGAGAATAAAAATAAAATAAAGAAAAAAAATTAAGTCAAATTCAACCCTTAAAACTTAACAACGCAACCGTTTAGTAGTCCTTGACAACGACACAAAAAATTTATGTGGTCTTTTGTGTGAAAAAATATCAATAATAAAATTACTACTCACAATTGAACAAATCCTTGTAGGATATGGCTGAGGGTGTCGAATTTCAACGACTGTGCTGGTGTTGTTATCAAGTTTACCAAGATTAAATCTAACTTAATTTAAAGAAGTTTGATTTGGTTTTTTGTTTTGAAAAGTAAATGCATAAAAGTAAAGGCAAAAGTAGATTATGATGAGTGAAAGAATAGGGGGTTGATTTCACCACTAACCGCATACAAATGGTCAATAATAAGATAATAATGGAAATTCCTTCTATACATGATAAGACTCGTGTCACTCGAGTAGTCAAGAAAATACCATTATTAAGAAATAAGTATAATTCATCTTCGGTTGGCACGGACCGTCTGCCTAACCTCTTGATTAGTAACACATAATCAAGGGATAAGCATAACTCATCTTCGATTAGTACGAATCGTCTACCTAAATTACATTAAAGTAGAGTGTAGAATGATTCGTCTTTCATTGTCATGGCCTATCAAACCCTCTTGATCATGTGTCAATTGAAACTGTTGTATAACAATCATTCATATAATCACAGAAAATACGAAGGATTGAGTTCAATCAAGATAAAAAGCTTTTTAAAACGAGAGAATAATTTCATAATGATTGAGAATAAACTTTAAAACCAATTCTCTAAGTTATACAACTATCATGCATATAGAATAATCCTAAATTAAGATACAATTAAACTATTGTTACTTAGAAAGGGTTACATCAACAGCATATTACGGAATTAGTTGCTCATGAACGTGCTAGGATGGCCTTCTGCCATGTTCATCTTCTATTCAACTCTTCAAGCCTCCAAAAAGTTCTTTATTTGAATTATCTCTCTAAAACTAAGCATCCCTCTCTCGAGAAGTTTATGACATATTTATAGGGTTGAAAACAAACCCTTGGATCCCTTGGAGTCCCAGAAATGCTGGATTTCTGTCCTCTAGTCGAATTAGGAGACCTAGGCTTGTTTCCATATCAATTCTGCGTTTCTATCGAGTAAGTCAGCGCGAGTGCACCCGAGCTCGCTTTTGGTGCGCTCAAGCTCACTTCTTCATTATCTTAAAATGTCATGTTTTAAGCCCATGATCAATGAAATTTCTTGCATTTTTATATACAACCCGAAAACACTAAAACAACACAAAATCGAAGTAACATTCGGCGCTAAGGAATTAACATATGCGAGTTAAGGAGCTTGAATGTGCAACATTCGACACTTATCATGGACCCGTTAACAACTCATAGTAATATATAAACGGAAGGTGAAAGTATAAGATCTGAGATTACAAGAATCATAAGGTACACAAGTGTTGCATCAATCATAGGCTCGGAGCTTCCCACCAAAATAATAACCACCAAGCAAACCAGGTACTGCTAATCATTTGCCTAACATCTTCGTACAAGCGAACTGGCTTACACTCAAAACCCCCAACTTGCTACACTGAAATATACTACATAAGTATATGACCTAGTAAGTAAACCTTACTGATGTGGTCGTTTTGTGTACAAAAGTATCAATAATAAAGTTACCACTCACAATAGGACGAATCCTTGTAGGATAGGGCTATATTGAGGGTGTCAAACCTCAAGGACTCTGTATGTGTTGTTATCAAGTCTATCAAGATTAAATACAACTTAATTAAAAGAAAGTTGATTTGTTTTGAATATAAACTAATGCATAAAAGTAAAGACATAAAAGTAAAGATAAAAGTGACGAGAGATAGAATAGGGGGTTGATCTCCCCACTAACCGCATAACAATGGTCAATCACAAATTAATAAGAGAAATTCATATTATGCATGATATAGGGCTCGTCTCACTCGAGTAATCAAGAAAATACCATCATTAAGAAATAAGTATAATCCATCTTCGGTTGGCACGGACTGTCCACCTAACCACTAAGATGTGGTACGATCTGTCTACCTAAATTATACTAAACTAGGGTGTAATACAATCCGTCTTTCTTAGGCATGGTCTATCTAACCCTCTTGATCATATGTCAATTAAAACCGTTGTATAACAATCATTCATATAATCACAAAAAATATGAAGGAGTGAGTTCAATCAATATAAAAGACTTTCTAAGACAAGATGAGAAATTCATAATGATTGAATATAAACATTAAGATCAATTCTCACAGTTATACAACCATCATGCATAATATAGAAAAATCCAAATTAAAATATAATTAAACAATTGTTACTTGGAAAGGGCTACGTCAATGCCCTATTACAGAGTTAGTTGCTCATCGTGATGCTGGGATGGCTCCTGCCATGATTTTCTCCTCTTCAACTTGTCAGGCCTTCAAGAAGATAATTTATATCTAAAACTAAGCACACCTTCTCTTGAAGCTTAGAGGTCTATTTATAGGGATCAAACAAGCCCTAAAAGCCCTAGGAATCCCAAAAAAACCGTACTTCAATCTCCTAGTCAAATTAGGAAGCAATCTAAGTCCAAATCGGAATAAGATTCGTCTAGATTTGAATTCTTAAATTTCAGAACAATTTTTGGCATAGCAAACATCCAAATTAGGAAAATCCTACTTTGTAATTATTTGTATTTGGGGTTAGCTTTCCAATGCCGCTGGTTTCACCTTAATCTGATACTTGAGCAGAAAGTTTTGGTCAAAATACTTAGACATGTGCAGAATCCAAATTTGAATCCAATCCGATTTTAACTCCAATTAGAGAAATTATGATTTAATCATTTTCTTGATTTGATTAAACTTAACCATATCATATAGGTCCTCTATTTTGATTGGTTAAGCTTAAACACATCTTCTAGGTCTTCTCAAAGTGTGCTTTAAGCCCAAAATTAATGGAATTAATTCTATTTTTCCTTTGGAACCCGAAAACACTAAAACAAAACAAAATCAAATAAATAAAAATGCTAAGGAATTAACATATGCGAGTTAAGGGGCTTGAATGTGTAACATTCGGCGCTTCGCTTATCACACCCCCAAAATTACATATTGGTAGTCCCTTAGCAATACAAACAAAAAATAAACTGGAAAACAACAAGATAAATCCTTCTTTCGTGGAATGTACGATATTTAGCATATGCAACAAGCCTTTTAACCCCCTAGATATCCCTAGAGGACGAGTGAAGTCTTGTGAGGGTTTAATAGAAATGATACCCACAAACATTGTTACTACCATGTTATTCTTAAGAATGCAGCATCATAAAAATCATGGTTCTCATTCATTAGCAAGCTTAACAAAACAAACTTCATCTTCACAACTCCAGGAAATTAAGAATCAAGCTACTAAACATGGCATTATGAGATATGGCAAGATTCAACTAGTGTAAAGTGAACTTTAACACACAGTCATGAGGTTTCAAAAACTAATCTCAATCATGCATGGTTCAATACTCAAAATTCACTGGACTCCCCATTGGATAAAACAACCAAGGCTTCTTTTTTTTTTTTTTTTTTTTTTTTTTTTTAATGCAGGTTGTGCAATGCTTAGCTCCATTAAGTTTTCTAATTGACCCATGTATCAAGTGCTAAGCCAATAACTCCCAAACTAGATGGCTTTAGGGCATTCGGTGTAAACACCCCAAAGGGCTTACTAACTCGAGTAAAAAAGGCTATGAAGCTAAACTAGCCATGCTATTAATCAAACCAAACTTTCAAGGTTTTGACGCGAACACTCACTACTTAATGAGGCAAGAAGCCCGGTTACTCAGTGAAAAGCTTAAAGTGATCAATATTATTCTTTTTTTTTTTTTTTTTTTTATCATGCCAAGGTTATTCCTCCAACAAGTTATCCAATTGCATTCAAGGCATTAACAACAGACATAATTGATCTCAGATTTCATGCCCCACAGACTACGTGCTAGTGTGCTTGTGAGAATCAAATTGAAAGAAGTAATATCTCATGTTGCCAAAGAAAGTTACAAAACTCTGAATCCCCTAGTCAAGTGATCATGTGTTCATCATGTTATGCTCACCAAAGAATTATAAATCAGAATTTTAAAATCAATTGCATGCTCAAGAATAACATAGCAAGAATTTTGGACAGTGTTTTATTCTTCCATACCCCCAAAATTGAATCACACATTGCCCTCAATGTGTATATAGAACCAAAAAACAAGAGCAAGAGGATAAAAATACTTGAATGAGTAGATGTAGGACATATCATAACCCCAAACTTGTATGCAAAAACACATGTCCTAAAAAAAATAAGTGATACACCAACCAAATACCAGTTAAGTGCAACACATTGTTGTAAAAATATAATGAAAGAATGAAAATGGAACAAAAATGGAGAAGATAAAACCTGGAAGGAGTAATGTACCCTGGACTAATGGAGGAGAACTCGAGTGCATAGGGCTAGCGCTCGAACCTATGAAGCTAACACATTTAATCAAAATATATGATATCCGCCAAGCCAATGGAATCCTCATCCTTGATGCGCTCAGTGCTTTTTGACCCTTAATTTAAATTTGAAGCACCAATCTTTTCTCATGTTGGACCAAAGAGAATGAATTTTACCTACAGATAGGTAATTCTAAATGTCCATAGATCGAGGTAGATCACTCTGAGTATTCTCAAACAGTTTCTCATTCGGAAGGGAATCATGAACTGGAATAAAATGAGGAGAATACTAAAGGAGTTTTTCTACCTCGATGGTCTCTTTTTTGCTCGTCTAACAGCTCTAACAGACTACTCTCCTGGCATCTTGGTAAGTCATAAGCAATAATGACTGGGAAAGTGTCATCTGTCCCTAAAAATGAAGATTTCTGATTATCTGTAATAGGAGTTCGGGGCTCATATGGCATCTCAAGAATAGGAGTTGATGGTAAAGAAGCCTCAGTGCTTACTTCGTTGCCTTTTTCCCGATGTAGATCATGTGAGGTCTCAATTTGCTCCTCCTTCCTCTCTTCCACGTGATTTTTGACCAATTCTTCACTCCACAATGTGGTGATAGCTTGCTCATGATAAAAATTACTCTCATCCACAATGTAGTGTCCATCAGGATTGACCACCGACTGACTTTGAAGCTCTTCTTCTTCTCTATTGAGGATATTGATGATTTGTTCAACGTGAGCTTCTATCTTGGCGTCTATCTCAGCGAAGAATTGACGGTGAGAATGTACCATCTCCTATTGAGATTTCACAATCTAATTAGTTTCGCTGATAAGATTGAACATCTTATCTTTAAAGTTAGAATTTGACAAAAGAGATGGCTCCTCTTGGTATTGTTGTTGTGGAGGCTAGTAGATGGGAGATGTCTCCTCTTGGTATTGTTTTTGTGGAGGCCAATAGATGGGAGATGACTCCTCTTTTTGAGCTTCTATCTTGGCGATGGATTGAGAGTGCAGCAGTTGATTATTGGCCTCTAATCTGCTGAGAATAGCGAATGCCTTTTCTTCAAAGTCAGAACACTTCGGAGGAAGTGGTTCGGTCTGATACTGCTGTTGTGGAGCTGATTGATATTGAGGGGAATATGATTGATCATTAAACTATGGATATGATTGATGGTGCAGTTCATGAAATTGTGGAGCATGATTTCTAGGAGCTTGAGCTTGCCACGAGAGATTAGATTGGTTGCTCCATACCGGGTTATAGGAATCAGAATAGAGGTCATTCCTCGGTCTAAAGAACGGTGTGTTCATATGCTTAAAAGAATAGTTAGAAAATTGTCTCGTTGTAAGACAATCTCTAACATGGTGATAAGATTTTAGCAATATAAACATGGTCAATGGGGTGTTGGAATGTCTCCCCACATGACTAAAATAACAGAAAGAAAATAAAATAACAAAAGGAAAATAAAACAAAAATAAAAATAAAAATAAAAACTCACAAACAACCAGAAGCTGTGCTGGAAATTCAGGGCTGGAACCAGGCAATGTGCCGAAGGTGCGCTCGATCGTACTATAGAGTGCGCTCGAGCGCATTATTGACAGAGGAGAGATGTAGGGATGATGTGCTCATGCGCAGCTTGCTGGAATTGGCAAGTGTGTGCAGATGCGCTCGATCACACTTAAGGATGCGCTCGAGCGCAATGTCGACAGTAGAGGGACGATGCGCTCGTGCACCGCTTGTTGGACTCTAGCAGTGTGCGTAGGTGCGCTCGATCGCACTGCAGGATGCGCTCGAGCACAATGCCGATGCTGGAGAGCCTGCGTACCTACGGACCTGAAAAAACAAATAAAACCAAGAAAAAACAACACAAACAAAAAAGGGAAAAGAAGAAACAGAAAATCAAATAAATAAAAATATAAAAGAATCAAGTTAAGTTCATCTTTAAAACTTAACAACGCAACCGTTAAGCAGTCCTCAGCAACGACACCAAAAATTGATCTAGTCGTTTTGTGTACAAAAATATCAATAATAAAATTACCACTCGTAATAGGATGAATCCTTGTAGAATAGGGCTATCTTCGGTTAGCACGAACTGTCTACCTAAATTACACTAAACTAGGGTGTAGTACAATCTGTCTTCCCTAGGCATGGTCTATCTAATCGTCTTGATCATATGTCAACTAAAACCGTTGTATAACAATCATTCATATAATCACAGTAAATATGAAGGATTGAGTTTGATCAATATAAAAGACTGTCTAAGCCAAGATAATAAATTCATAATGATTGAATATAAATATTAAGATCAATTCTCACAATTATACAACCATCATACATAATATAGAAAAACCCAAATTAAAATACAATTAAATCATTGTTACTTGGAAAGGGCTACATCAACGCCCTATTATAGAGTTAGTTGCTCATCGGCGTGCTGGGGGCCTCCCGCCATGATCTTCTCCTCTTCAACTTGTCAGGCCTCCAAGAAGATAATTTATGTCTAAAACTAAGCACACCTTATCTTGAAGCTTAGAGATCTATTTATTAGGATCAAACAAGCCCTAGAAGCCCTAAGAATCCCAGAAAAATCGTACTTTAATCTCCTAGTCAAATTAGGAAGCAAACCAAGTCCAAATCGGAATAGGAGTTGTCCAGATTTGCGTTCTTAAATTTTGGGGTGATTTTGGCATAGCAAGCGTCCGAATTAGGAATATCCTATTTTACAATGATTTGTACTATTTTTAGTTATCCTGCCAATGCCGCTGGTTTCACCTCAATCTAATACTTGAGCAGAAAGTTATGGTCAAATTTGAATCCAATCCAATTTTAACTCTAATTAGAGAAATTCTGATTTAATCCTTTCTTTGATTTGATTAAACTTAACCACATCATATAGTTCATCTATTATGATTGGTTCAGCTTAAACACATCTTCTAGGTCTTCTCAAAGTGTGCTTTAAGCCCAAAATTAATAGAATTAATTGTATTTTTCTTTCGGAACCTGAAAACACTAAAACAAAATAAAATCAAACAAATAACAATGCTAAGAGGTCAAGGGGAGTCCCTTTTATAGGGGAGGGGGCGTGGATAAAACTAAGAGGGTAGATAATAGGTTAAAATTACTTTTTGGACTGTTTCGAACATTCGGTGTACTATTGCCCAAAGTTCTAGGGTTGCATGTCAAATGTTTGTGTAGTCCAAGGTCGAACATTTGATGCTAGAGTTTTGATCATACGTTTGGTGGTCCACGATTAAACATTCAGTCAAAGTTAAGAAGTTGAAGATTTTGGTTTTATTTCATTAAAAAAAATTTAAACAATTTTAAGGAACGGTTGCATTATAAAAGTGATTAATTCCTAAGAAAGTATATATATATATTTTGGGTTTTTAAAAATTTGAGACATCAGAACAACCTCCTATCTCTAGCATCATCATCATTCTCCCAAAAATCAACCAAAACCTTTATACGACAAACCTACACACTCTAGTACGAAAATACATCTTTGAAAAAACTAAACAGTAACTAAAGATTCTTAATACAAGGAAAGAAACAAGATTTGAGCATAGGCAGCAATTAAGGCACTCTTAACCCTAGTCTTAGAGCGCCGTGTTACAATCCAAGAGACAGGGTGTAGGGTTTTATTCTTAGACTTACACCCTTTGTGGTGTTTAGAGATAGATTTCGTTCTTGTTCTCCAAGAAGTCAAGAGCCTATAAATAGAGGAGCATGTAGACATTGTGTTAGGTTTTATAAATTGACCTTATACGGTGTGTCAAAACATGTTTAAAATATCGTTTCATATCCCAAGTGGTTTGGTGCAAAAAAGGTTTTGGGATTAGGATTTTGGGAGTTTTCTTCATGATCGTGATATTTTTGGGAGGAAGCCTCCTAAGCTCACTAAGTAACTTTTTCATGACGACGTCACCATTTTGTCATGAAAAAATTAGATTGCCTCGCTCAAAAGCTCACTATTTCATTTTGTCATCACGATGTCATCATTTCCTCCTTGCGAAATGTGTTCAAGAAGTTGCTGTGTAGTTTATCACAACATCACGATCCCGTCATGTTGAAAGTTTCAAGATCTAACAAGTGCTGAAGAATTTTGTGTTTTAAAGAGATTTAGCACTTGAACATCACCTCGAGGTCATTTCGAAGTCGTGACAACATCCATGACAGTTATGGACATCAAATGGGCATCAAGAGAAAGTTGTAACGTCCCTAGGTTGTTTTGGGACATCATCTAGTCATCATAACGAGTTCCTGACAAAATCAGATAGAAATTTCGGCATCATGTCATCATGAAGAGTTCCCGACAAAATCAGGCAGTAAGTTTAGTAGGATTTTCATCATGACAAAACTACAGTGTTTTTGAAAATTTTGAGCCATTTTTGACATAGAAAAAATCATAATTTAAAGAAGCTTGTGAGACAAAAATTTGTAGACCTGGGAATGATGTTTCTAACACCGCTTAGTTTGTATAATTTGGAGCTTGGGATCAAAAGTTATGGCCAAGATACCTTGACTGGTCCGGTTTCCTTTTTCACAAAATTTCAGTTTTTTCTTTTCCTCTTCTATAAATAGAACGAGATGCTTATTAGATCATTTGGGAAAACCAAACACAATTTTTTAGAGAGAACCTTGAGGTTCTTGCTTCTCCTTTGTTTCAAGAGAGTTGTACACAAAGTCTAGAGCTTCCCCTCTCTTGATGTGAAGATTTCCCCCTTCATCATTGTTGTACCAAGTGAGATTTTGTAAAAAGCTTCAAGCTTTCACTCATTTGGGTTGATTTTGTTTTTGTTTAAACAGCTCCCATACACATCCTTCAATCACCGAGGAGTTTACCGATGGATCGGTAAGGAGATGCTTTCCAAAAAGATTGTCGAACGAGGAGGCAAGTAGGAAGCTTGTTGATCTTATAGAGTCTAGGGTTGTAAGTTTCCTTGTGTTTGTAATCTGAATCTTCTTATAGTGATTTTCTGGATTTGTCTACCCTAGAGTAGTTTTTCCCTTTGATTTGTTCAAAGGATTTTCCACTTTGTCAACAAATCTTTGTGTTGTGAATGTGTTCTTTATTTTGTGGTTTTGTTGTTTATAGTCTCTAATTAAATATTTTTAATTTGTGATTTATATTACTTTTTTGCTAATTTGGGGGTAGAACATGATCTTAGTGTTCTTTCACATTGGATATACATACAACATTGAGCATAATACTGAATACTCTTGAGAGCCCACCTCATGCTCCTCTTCAGTCATTAAGGAGAAGATCTTAAGGCTCTAGAAATTCCAGAGGCAGCAGTGTAGTGAGAGAAGCAAGAAGGAAATAGCTTTTTTCGAGTAGCTAAGGAGTGGTCATTTTTTTAAGTAAAAACGATTTTGTTGTTTTTATTTTTTAAAGCATGATCTTTCCATAGTATCCTATAGTCCATCAATGGGTTATTTCGTTGTGCATATGGTGTAGGGGTGAAAATGCGAGAGGATAATAACCGCCCCCATCTGCTATCCGCGCTTATCCACTATCAGTTATCCAAATATGTGGATTCAGATAATAACTATATCTACATTCCCTTTAATTTAATTCATTAAAACAACATCATTTTGGATTTGATAAATTTATGAGCTTTAGGTTATGTTAGTTTTTTATTTTTTTCTACCATCGTCTCAAAGTCATACCTCACGTTTCACACCTCACAATCAGAACCCATATATATATATATATATATATATATATATATATATTTTAAAGTTTGTCGGATTTGTAATTTATGTTTTTTATATTTACTAGATTTGTAATGTTATTGGATTTCACTGTTGGGAAACTCTTCTGATTTGTTCTTATTTAATTGCCTTATATGTTCTTCCTTTATTACTATTTTCAAATATTTTTTCCCACCACCAACTATAGATAGATGATACAAGAAGCTAAATAATGTATGAGATAAAAATTTCATGGCAAAATGATTAGCAAGTGTGATATGAATAATAATGTTCAACGCTCATTACCTTATATGCGGATGGCGGATACTAACCGCAATAACCACTCAGATGCAGATAATAGTTGCATGATGCAGATGCGGATACCAAAAACTATTATCCGCATTTTGCGGACGCGGATGCGGATATTGCTAATAATCGCATTTGCATCCGCATTTTCACCCCTGAATTACGATGTACAATATCCCAACATTCTTGCCTAAGTTTGTTACCCTTATCTTTCCTATAGTGGATAGTAGAAGAGGGAAAAAAAAAAGTAGATGAGCGATAAATAGAGAAATATTGCTAATTATTAGATAGCAAATGAAAGTGACAAAGGAGTGCATGAGTTGGATATCATTACAGCATTACATTTTTTAAGCGTTTTAAATACAACGATATTAACGAAGCTGGTACCAAAGTTGGTTTAAGACTTGTTCAATATAGTGGTGTGACTAAGAATCCCAAGAGATATAGAGATTGGATGGTTGGAAATTATCTTTGTGATATTATTTCTTGTTTGGAGAAATGATACACTAAATTTTGCCATTATAGAAAACAACCACTCTTTGGCTTTTGAGTAAAACTTCTACTTCTTGCTTCTCCAATAATATGTGTAGTATCAAGGATTATAAGACCTTCAGATCTTTTCATCAATATTTGACAATAACAAAGGGAGTGTGGGCTCCTTTCTTGCTCTTTAAAACTATAACTTAGTTTGAAGAGCTAACTCAAGAATATTATTTTTTTAGTAAAAACTAAAGAACCGTAGAGATTATATGTTTTGCAAGAGCTTCAAGCTTCTCTATTTATAAGCTTGGAATATTATGAGAGGTTTGAAAACTACTCCATGTGGCAGTACTAGGAGGGGTAGATAGCTAGGGCTTGTAAAACCCTAGCCTCCACCTCCTTAGTTGTGATGTATAGGGCTAGAGAATTACTCCTTGACCCATGTGTCGACTACTAGTCTCTGGGGCTTGGATTTTATCCAAAGCCCAGTCTCCCTCTCTTGTATCTTCTGCACAGTTTCTCTCTAATCCACGTTTTTAATAAATTAAAACAAGCATCATAAAAAATAAGAAAGCCCTACTTGGTTAAATTGCATCACGTTGGTGAGGGACCAGAAGGAAAAAATAAAAACTAGCTCTAAATAGTCCCGACTTTCATGAGTCACTATTTAATTACAGTTGATTCTACTAAATAATTGTAATTACAATATAGTTTATATTTTTTTATTAAAACAATTAATCACTTTGACTTACTTAATATTGACTTTTGATTCCTCCATGAAATCTTTCGTAACCGTGTTAAGGCTAAAGGTATTATTACTTAATTCTCTACATCTTTTATCTTTGAGTCATTGATTTTATTATTATTCTCGTACTTATGAAAGTCTTATGACATGTACATTATTTCAGTATTCCTTACGAAAATGCTCCGGCAAGAGATTGAGAATAATTTAATCCATAAAATTTATTTCAAAGGAAAATTTTCTTATCATTTTCAAGAAAATGACTTGGATTCCTTTTGGAAAAAAACTTTCTCACAATGCTACATGTGATTATCCAATACACAGTGAATGTTGACCACATTAAAGGTCTCACCCACAAATGTGTCATAGCAATATCCTCTTAACATATGAGCACATTCCTCTCAGGATTTATAATCAATATCATAAGTAAGCTTTAGGAACAATAGTCTTTCCTATCGACAATATTTTGTGGAAAGACAACTCTATGGTCCATTCAGTGATAACACCTACACATCAATCTGAAGCCTCCAGCTTTGCTTGATTAAGGTAGATCATTAACATTTGATATGTAATAGTCTTCACAAATGGAATACTCAATTCCATTACCAATTGCGAATTACTCAAAGTTTAAGACTATAAGGCTTATGGAGTAAAACCTTGTGTGATAACCCCGTTACTCACACCATAAACCATATTCAATGAAATACAAGCACCTTTCACATGCATAACACATAATTATAATAAGCATGTAAAATACTATTTATTTAAATAATTTAATCACTGCATAACAACTTATATTCATTACAAAATTTGAATGTCAACATAAAACATTGATATAAAATCATTTGAAATTTATGGCACAATTCCCAACATAATGTTGTGCTCTTTGTTGTGCATTATTTGCTAAAATGGCTTGCTTGTCCACAATGGTAGCACATCCTAGTGCCTAGTGCCTACTCTACATGGTCCTCCGTGGACCTTGTTGCACTGCCAATACGGTGGCAATGGTAGGTTCCACTAAGGTAAAATTGAATTTGATATTTAGCGCCTCGAGGTTGGCCTTTGGGTTGGGTAACCTCCCATGGCCATCCTTTTGACCACCCTCGCTCCTCCTCATGGCACCAATTGGACGAAAGTCCTCTTCCTTTGATCTATCATTGCCGCTAGCAACTTTTTCAGGTGCTTCTTGTACAAAGAAGCCTAATTCACCTATTGCGAAAAGTTCTTTATCTCGAAACTAGCCATCTGAGTTCCAATGTGAGCATTCATACCTCTCTCAAACTTCTTCGCCTCATCCGAAATGAGGTACATAGAAAACTACAATAGTTTGGTGAACTTTGCGGCATACTTCACCACTGTCATGCTTCTCTGCACTAGGTCCATGAATTCCTCAACCTTAGCCTCTTGCACCACTTTAAGGAAAAAATGGTCATTAAACTCCTCCTTGAACGAGGCCTAAGAATTGACTTGTCCAATTCCCAACTCCATCATGAACAATGCCTTCCTTGCTTGCACCACTTCTTGGCTTCTCCAAAGAACTTTAGGTGGTGTAAGTTACCTTATGCTCCTTAGTATAGTCGATAGTGTTAAGAAGTTGTGACCCAAATAATTAATTAAGCTTAGGTAGCTTAGTTAGAGGGTTAATTTGGACTTTGGGTCACTAAGAACAGCTGGAAGGGCATTTTGAAAATTTTGGACTTTCTAATCGGACATACGCCTGGGGACCACTGTACATACACTCTTGTTTTTAGTAAGGACGTACGCAGGGGGACCACCGTATGTACGCCTACAAAATAGTATACAGACGCAGACAATAGTACACGGACATACGCAGGGGGACTGCCAGACGTACGCTACTTTTGCGTTAACCCTTGGATAATACTTGGTTGTACGCTACAGCCTTTGGATCACTGGATAAATAGTATCGGACGTACGCTCCAATAGTACCAGACATACGTTGCTTTTCAGACCATCCTTGTAGCACCTCGCCCTTACCCCCTCACCCTATCACGCTCATTTCAGCCCCTAAACCCTCTGGAGACCCCTGGTGAGTGTTTTGTGAGTTTTGAGAGTTCTTAGAGGTTTTGCTTCAAGGAGGTAATTTTCAAAGCTTAACTTGTTCCTTAGTGGTTATACTGTTTAAGTTCTTTTCATAGTTAGCTTAGTTGGTAGTTTGTAGCTTCTAGTTATGTTGTTTTCCTTGATCTTGATTTAAGCATGGGTTAGTGTTTAATTCTTGTTGGACGTATTTCCTTTTGCATGGAGGTGTTGTTTTGAAATAGGAGGTCCTAGAAATCTTTTTGGTAGCTCTAGAACTAGTTGCGAGGATAGGAGGACGGTTGAACCAAATGAGGTTCTACATGAATCTTCTAGGCGGACGTACAGCCACAAGACCGGACGTACAAGCCTTCTGGGTGGATGTATAGCCATGGACCCGAACATAAGGTCAAAAGTGTTCCAGGGAAAGCCACGTTGGCCAGTCATCCGATAACCTCTATTTTCATGTTCTAGGTTCGTTTTAGTTGGATTTAGAACTAATGATAGGTCTTTTCTCAGTATTCGAGATTATGGAGCATCAAGAGAATTTTATGTAGGAGCCTTACGACCCAGGTGAGTACAAACTCACATGGATGCTTATTGTTACTTTTCCCGCATTGCACGTCTATTTTATATATATATCAAACATGCATATTTTACAACTCTCATGAAATACATTTTGGAACGACTGTGAACTCTCTTTTGCAAAAATGTATGTTGATTAATAAGATACTGATGAGCTTTGTAAAACCATGCTTGTAAAAGACGGATAAGATTAATTGTATCGTATGACATGGTACACTAGTACGTGCGCGATAACGGCTATGGGCTTACTATACAGGTTAACTTTAATGGTCAAATGTGTGTGTGTGTGTGTGTAGGCTTTGAATCCAATGGTTTCGTGACCAGCGCATCCATTCCTAAATGGTTGGTCATTATAGGACGGACATCATTAGTGGTGTGGGCCACCTGATGTCGGACTTGGTCATTCCACTAATGGGATGGACGACAACGTACAATATCCGAGGTACCGGTGTTGTATTACAGGTCTCTTGGGACAGCGCCAACGCTGCTGAGAAGGAGTGATATCTTGGGTAGACCATACTGTTGAAATATGACATGATTCTCATATTATAAGCATATATTATATCTATATTGCATTCTTGATAAACTGTCATCTCGTAATGTTGCATGTGCTTTATAAACAACTGAGTTCACTATTTAATGACGGGCACGTCATGTGCATTTATACTCACTAAGTCGTCGGACTTACCCTTGTATTATTTTCTTTTTTCTCCATATGTTTATGAGGTTATAGATAGTTTAGCATAAGATGGATACCGTGAAGCATCCGGTTATTGTGGAGGAATCAATCCGGGAGATGCTTGAGGACATATTGCAAGCTTAGGCGGGTACTTATGATAGCTAGTACTTTTGAGTTATGCTGTAAACCTAGGGGCTTTGATGTATTCTTGCATATTAAGGTATAGCATAGATCCCTTGTAAAGATGACTTGTATAGTGTAATTTCAGCTAGTTTGATGTTTCTTGGTAGATGCTGTAGTTGTAATGATTAATGTTTATAGAACTTTAATACTTTTCGCTGCTTAGTATTCTCTCTTTTCGTCGAGTAGAGGTCCCTGAATCTTGTCCCGCAAGGGATAAGGCTGGGAGATGAACCGTGGAGTTAATTACCAGTTAATTAATTTTCAAGGAGTTACAAATTGATTATCCTATGCATTGGAGTAATCTTTCTCCTAAGGCTATCTTGATTAAATTCAATCGTCTATAGAGCCAAAAGTCACTTTGATAACAACTATAACGCGCCTAAAATTAATTAACTGGTAATTAACTTGTTGTACCTCCCCAAACTTATTTATCTAGTAAAAAAGACGAAAGGATAACTAGGACCCTCATTAGAGAGCAACAAAAAAAGTCTAAGTCACTTGAACTATAAGATAGCCATCACAATAATAATGAGAGCAAAATACTAAAGCATCAAAGTATAACTTAACTGAAAGATAACATCAAGTATCTCGGTCGAAGACTGTTCACCAAGTATCAAAATATTACAAACCAAGTCTAAACGCCATCCAATCATCAAATACAAAAGATAGGAAACAGTACAACCTAAGTCTAAAAGTCCAGTTCACCAATGCCGTCAGATAACTACTCCAACATTTTAGGGCGACAAAACAACCTTCCACACCCATAAATGGCCTATGAACCTATCAACAAGGTTCTCATTATACTTGAGCCATAGGTAATCAAGCAAAATAAAGTCCAACTCATCAAAGACATGTCAAGCCAAATCCTCCAAAGTCATAATTTCCTTCTCAATTCCCTAGGCTCCATCTTCTAATGGGTAATTTGTTGTAAAACAAGAATGTTTTACAGGTGAAAACATATCAAAGTGTAAGTCCATGACTTACTGTCATCAAGTGGTGAACTCAACAATTTATAAAAGATTTATAAATCACATGCAACATTATGCAATAGAGTTCTTATCAAAATAACAATGCAGAAAATCATGTTGATGCATTATAATAATATATGTTATTACATGTGAATAAGTCATAGCTACTTTTCATATGGTCTATCCCTTCCGTTAACACTCTTACAGTGAGTTTTACGCATTCTTGAAAGAACCTCTAGTACAACACCGATGCCTCAGTAAGGTACAATGGTTAACCACTACTAGTGGCCTGATAAGGTTCAACCTCGGGTGATCTGCACTACTAATAATGCCATAGGTTGTGACCACCATCCATACATGGCTGCGCTGGTCACTCTAGGCAATGGATCCTAGGCAAACAACATAAACATAAACTCTAGACCATAGGGTCAAGCCCATATAATAGTATTCCCATGTTCTACATACTTCACACATTTTTCCAATGGAAGCCATGTCATACAATGCAATTATTCATTTCATTTTCCATGCATGTATTTATAAAACCCAAACGATGCCTCATTTCATTTTCAAACACCCATGTACACAAAATAGAGTTCACATCATTACAAAATATCTTATGTGAGTATAAAGCATGCACGTTTGATAATAAAAATAGACATACTATAAAGCTTTGATAAAAGTTTCCATGTGAGTTTCACTCACCTTTGTCTGAAAAGTTCTCTGGGTAACCTCCTCAAAACCTCAAACACCGTCTTTTGTGAAAGGCTCTATCATTAGTCACACGTTTATACTAGAAAACATCTAAAAACCCTAAAATTGGACTTTTGGGCATTGTACCAAACTAATAGATCGATTGTTACTGCCATCAATCAATTGTTCTCACTGCTCGGTGGTTGCCATCCACGATCAATCGTTCCTCAAGACTATCAATCATCCACTAGGCAGGAACTCCAAAAGGTCATACCTTTAACTCATCTAACACATTCTAAACCCAAATGCACTTATCAATACCATTTTAAGCTCAAATTAGACTTTAAAACAAACCTTAACAACAAAGTTCAAATCTTTCTGCCAAAAATAAATCCTTTCTATCAACCAACACAAGGCCCTTCCCAACACACTCCAAAAATAAAAGGATCTATTAGTTATCATCTGTAACTATAACTTGTTGAAGGCAAGATGAATGAAATAATCATTTATTCTAAAAGATTCCAACTTCCTAACCCTAGAATCATCATGAACCTATCAAAATCATTCTAAAACTCTCTGACAACAAACCCACACATACACACACACGAAAACATATACTAAACAAAAATTAAGAAAGGATTAAACAAGCATACAACATGAAATAAATCAAGTTTTAGATGTCAAGTTTAGCTTTCTTAAAGGTAAAGACCCCAAACCCTCAAAAAGCTTTCCTTCTCCTTCTCTCTCTCTCTCTCTCTAGTGTTCGATGGCTGAAGGGAGAACAAAAGGGACTTAAGGGTTGTCCAAGGCCCTTAAATAAGCTTACCTTAACATACCCATGCTGAACTAGCAAATTCTTACTCGCATGCAGACTGCATTGATTGATCATTTAAAGTACCAATGGATTGTTCTGCTTGGTGCCATACTGATCGTTCATTCAAGAACACCGATTGATCGTTAGCTTTTTGAACAATACCATTCAATCCATGTAGCCTACGATTAGTGAGATGGAAGACCTTAATTTGGCGCCTAAGGTGGGGAGCAATTTGAGGACTCATGACGTTAGGCTCTTAGGTAGCATCTAGACCTAGATCTTATTGTGAGTTGAGTTTAGACAAACTATTTTGGGAAGAGAACTCCACCATAGCATGTATTTCATACTAAATGTGCTTATTCGACCAATAGTGGAGGTAAGTTAATCAATCCCTACTTCCTCGCCGAGTAAGTCATATGTGAACTTTGATTATGTCACTAGTTTGAGGTCTTAGTGTCTGTTAATTTAGCATGTTGCCTACACCTATGAATCGTGCGTCTAAAAGGACATTGATGGGAAAGCAATTGGGCAGAAACATATTCATATGAGAGCGAAGGGAAGACTATTTGGTACATATCTATATTGTGTTTGTACTCATTGTTGGCATGTTGTGTAGCTTCTTGGATATTGCAAAATAAACATGGCCATGTCGTGTTTTTTGTGGAAGTTATAAGCATTACTCTAAGATATTCGACTTAAGAGGTGTTAGTTTTTTTGTTTGCTAAATTCGGTGATCAAAACGGACGCTTCAAGTACCAAGAATCATCCCTAATGCAAGATCGTCTATGAGAAATATCAATCTCCATGCTAGGATGTCTGGGCATGAAGCAAGCCTATCTAGACGCGAGTTTCCGAGAGCTTCAACGCTGCCACTTGCAAGTCGTCTGAACCTTGGTTGGACACACCGAGCTACCATCTACAAGCCATCCGCACCCTGTCTGGACACGCCGCACGAAAAGTCTCTCAAGTTAGCGATGTTGCCCTAGATCCTTCCGAACACGGATACTCCCTGTCCAGATAGCACATATCTAAAACCATTTTTAAACGTGTGTAAAGTGTGTGACGTGTCTACGGTTTTAGGGACTCATATATATTCATCTCTATTGTTAGAGAGAGGTATGAATTCAACATCTGGAGTTCAGCAATTTTGTGCTAAGAGAGTATTTGTTATAAAGCATTAATTCTCTCTTTTAGAGTTAGAGGTCATGTCTTCATCCACAAATCCAAAACAACCAAAGTCTACCGGAGTTCCGGTAAAGGAGATCACAGAGAAGAAACATTCTAGAGGTTCTCGGAGAACTACTGCGGTAGTGGGCAAGTGGATCGCTTGTCTAGTACACGTGATTGTCAATTGCAAGGTTTTGTAAGTGTTGACATTGTGTAATTTCTCGTTATTCTATTGTGAGTGATTTCCTCGATTTGGCTGCCCCGAAGAGCTTTTACTTTTAAAAAGTTTTCTAAAAGGTTTCCTTTTCGTAACCAAATATCTTTGTTCTTTAATATTCATTGCATGTCTATATTTGGTTGATTATTCTGTGTTAGGCCTAATCTATTTCCGCACTCTTTTTGTGAAATTCCCATACAATCAAAATAGGTGTAAATTGGAGTCATTTAGATTTTTCAATTGGTATCAGAGTGGGTTCGCTTTGTGAAGGATTTAGTTCCTAAGTATGTGATCTTATCAACTTTCTAGATGTCTCAAACTCTTGATTGTTTCGAAACTGTTGATAATACTTTTTGTGAAACTATGTCTTCTGATAAACAATATTATTCTGATTATGATTCTGATAATGAACTTGATCTTTAGGAGACTTATAATTTGTTGTTTAAGAAATTCTTTGAGTTGCAAGTTATTAATTCTAAGAATTTAAAGCAACTCAGAGAGGCTAAACATGATAAAGATGATCTGATTGCTGAATTGAGTGATTCTCTTGATTTGTGTAAAAATTTGAAATCTGAAAATCATGTTTTTGCTAATAAAGTTGAGTCATTAGAGAATGAATTAAAGGAGTCCAAAACTCTATTGGAAAAATTCTCTAATGATAATCGGGAAAAATCCACTTTACCCCCATGAAGTTTCAGGTGTTTTTCAATTTGAACCCAAAAGTTTAAAAATTTGCAATGTACCCCCCTAATGTTTCAAAAATTTTCAATTTAAACCTTCCGTTACTAATTTCCGTCAAATTGGACGGAAATCTATGAAATTACGTAATTACCCTCATACCTTATTTTTTTAATCTTCGTCCAATTTAACGGAAATTAGTAACGGAAGGTTTAAATTGAAAATTTTTGAAACATTAGGGACCCATATTGCCAATTTTTAAACTTTGGGGTTCAAATTGAAAAACCCCTGAAACTTCAAGGGGGTAAAGTGGATTTTTCCCATAATCTTGACCAAATTTTGCATACCCAAAAGTCAACTTGTAATAAACCTGGGATTGATTTTGACAAGATTATTGTTCCTTCCTCCTTGCTTCTTCTTCCAGGAAAGCTTTTGTTGAAATAGAAAACATGGAAGAGCCATTGGCTAACAGTAAGCTATTTGCTATTTGTCCCTCAAGAAGAAGAGGTAAAGAAGTCTTGAAGAAAAAGAAGAAAACAACCATTGCGACCTCAAGAGGTAAGAAAGGTAGGTACTCTCATGCTGAGCACCTTTTACCTAGAAGCAACTCCAACACTGTTTACCCTGCTAGGAAACAACCTTCCCAAAGGTTTATTCCTACTTGTCATCATTGTGGCAAACTTGGTCACACTAGACCAAATTGTTATAAGCTGACACCTTGTGAGCCTAAAAGTGAGATTTCTTTTTCTAGGAAAGTTGTTGAGGGGTTGTGCAAAATGATGAAGGGAGTGTTAATTAGGGTAAATGATTTGGACAAGAGACACAATTTTGTCTCTGAAGTCAGAAAGGTTTCAGTTAGGAAGGATGATACCATTCACCATTTGAGGGGGAGTGGTAGTGATATCACCTAGACTTAGGTGATTACATGACATGCCTAGGATTGCATATCTTGCTCATCATTCACATCTTAGTGCATGTGATTTTGTGTGCATAACTTCTTAGTTTTGCATGTTTTTATGTTTGTATATAACATCTTGTTATGTTCATAGTTTTACATTATATACAAGTTTGCTTTGAGAATTATGCTCTATGGCACAATTAAAAAGGATTTCACTAGAAATTCATGTGTTGTGATATTGGAAAAGTATATGGACGAAATGTTGTTTGAGGACCACCAAGTTTCTTGTCTACATGCCGATCTTATGTCCATACACATGTGATGACTAGTGAATTCCTAGAAAAATAGTTTTAAACCAAATCATACTCTATAGAGGACCTACATGATATGGTGAAAGTTTAAGGCTAAAGCATGCCCTTGTGATGTGCCTCTGGAATTCTCATCTCATACATGTATCCTAGAATGTTTAGGACTTTTGTTTTACATGTATTGATCCTTGTTTTACTTTCCTATAATAGTTTTGTTTTGTTAATATATATGGAAAAATTGCTGGTGTTGTGTGGCACCTTGAGTTGTTAAGATTGAAACATTCATTGAATGCTCTTCAAATGCTTTTTGAGATATCCTCATAACTTATGTGCCTTGGGAAAACACATAGCATACTTAGTTGATTATCTTTGAAAAACCCTAATCTTTCCAAAATTACACCTATTCTTAATGTATAGGTGTTTCACACAATATTATGTGGAAATAGATCTGACCTAACAAATAATAATTAACCAAAAATAGATATGCAATGAACAATAAAGAACACAGATATTTTGGTTACGAAAAGGAAACCAATTAAAGAACTCTCTAATTGTAAAACCTCTCCAGGGCAGCCAAACCCAGGAAATCAACTAACTCAGTAAAAGAATAAAGGATTACAAGATGTTCACACTTACAAAACCTTCGCAATTGACACGATCTTGTATAAGACAAGCGACCCACTTGCCTTCTACCGCAGTAGCCCTTTCCAGAGACAGCTGGCACAATCCTTCTACGTGATCTCCCTTCACCGGAACTCCGGTTGACTTCACTTCAACAATCAACAAATAAACACAAACGATCACTCTAAGAGAGAGAACAGACAGACTCTCTTAGCACACGACGGCGAATTCTAGATCAGAAATCCGTCCCTCTATCTTCCTATAGAGATGTATTTATAATAGTCCCATCATACCTAGACCTAAGAAATAGTTTATATTCATTTAAAACTGTTACAGGTACGCGGCGTCCGGACGGGAACATGTGCCGTCCGGACGGGACAACAAAACACAGCCAAAACGTGTTTTTAACACATGGCCGTCTGCAATCTCGTCCGGACGAGATTGCACACGAGCCATTCCGCCCAGCTTCGTAGTCTTCTCTTTATGGCCCGTTTTGACCCAGTAAACATTGGAATTAGCTAAACCTTATGAAACATGACTTTGTAGATCATTGAGCTAGCTTTCCAACACCACAACGATTGCTCCAATCAGAGGTCTGAAACTCAAGATATGACCTTTTTAGTAAACGTCGTCCAGACAGGATTCAGACGAGACTGCAGACGAGGCTTTCGGGAATTCTTGTTTATCGAGCTCGTTCGGACGGGATTACAAACGAGAATTCAGACGAGGCTCTCGGGGAAAATAGAATTCTTCGAGCGTCCAAATGGCACTTTTTCTCGTCCGAACGGTAATTGAATGGATGATGAATCTTGGCACTTTTAGTCATCATTTTGCTTACCGAATTAAGCCAACAAGAACTTACAATCTTTATAATGAACTGTTATTTGACTACTCAAGCATATGTTTATGTGCCTTGAGTTGTTAGGATTGATGCATTCATTGAATGCTCTTCAAATGCTTTTTGAGATATCCTCATAACTTATGTGCCTTGGGAATACAGATATCATGCTTAGGTTGATTATCTTTATCATGAACCGTTAGTCGACTACTCAAGCATATGTTTTTGTGGCACATCTCATTCATGCTATTTCTATGCACCTAAGCTTCAAGGAGGAATGTCGATCCATATCAATTTGTTGTGATGGACAAACCATATGCATTGAATGGAGTTTCTTGTAGGTTAGATTGACCAAATGCTAGTTGTACCTAGAGCCTAGAAACTCCAGCTCACCCATGTCTTGAGTTTTTTGTTATAATGAAAGACAAGTTCTCAAAGAGAAAATTCAAAGTGAAATGTGGAAAATGCCATAATATTCCCAAAAGGGAAATTTCACTGTGTCTATTTATTTGTGCTTGGCTCATCCTCAAAAGAAAAATTTTGGATGTAGCTTTGAGCCTTATGCCAAGACTTAGGGGGAGAGTATTGGATGAGGGTAGCTAAGCCCTAGTAAGGTTTGACTTCTAACCTAAACAAGTTATGAATTTTTTTTTACATGGTTGAGAAGTTTTATGTGCTTCATTGTCCATCTATTTTTGTCCATTGCTTGGCTCTTAATTGAAGCTTACCACACACACAACACAATGGTATGAATAGTGATGGTACATAATGGCATGGCATGAGTTGCAACAATGATTTTGTTTATTCATCTTTTGATGCTCTTACATGCTTTGGGTATTTTTGGCACATTAAACAAAAGTTTATCCTAATTTGCAATTTTCTATCATTTATTGGATATACTCTTCTTATGAATGCTCATGTTCTTAAGTTTTTTTCCTTGTTCATATTGAGTCATACATTGAGGGGGAGTTTTTGCTGATGTGCCTTCATGATCTTGCATTATAAGTTTTTATTTTATTTTTTTTTATTTTTTTTATTATTATCCATGATCATGAGTTTTGTTTATGTTATTCATGTTCCACATATGCCTTGATGTATTCTGTGAGTGTTTAGGAAACATGGAGACCTTTTGCCATTCTGTGACAAAATAGGGGAGTAAATATGGAGAGATGATGTGATGTCTCGGATTATTGGTCTTGTTACCGAATTGCCAAAATGGGAGTTTGTTAGTTTTCTTGTTGGCTAAATTCGGTGATCAAAACGGATGCTTCAAGTACCAAGAATCATCCCCAATGCAAGACCGTCTGGACGCGATATCCTATGAGAAATATTGATCTCCATGCTAGGCTGTCCGAACAAGAAGCAAGCCTGTCCGAACGAGAGTTTCCAAGAGCTTCATCGCTGCCGTCTACAAGCCACTCACACCCCGTTCGGACGCCGCACCAAAGTCTCTCAAGTTAGCAATGTCGCCCTAGAGCCGTGTGAACACGAATAATCCTTGTCCAAATAGCACGTATCTGAAACCGTTTTTAAACATGTGTAAAGTGTGTGACGTTTCTAGGGTTTTAGGGACTCATATATATTCATCTCAATTGTTAGAGAGAGGTACGAATTTAGCATCTAGAGTTCGGCAATTTTGTGCTAAGAGAGTATTTGTTATAGAGCATTAATTCTCTCTTTTAGAGTTAAAGGTTGTGTCTTCATCAACAAATCCAAAACAACCGAATTCTATCGGGGTTCCGGTAAGGGAGATCACATAGAAGAAACATTCCAGAGGTTCTGGGGGAACTATTGCGGTAGCGGGCAAATGGGTCGCTTGTCTAGTACACAACATTGTTAGTTGCAAGGTTTTGTAAGTGTTGACAATGTGTAATTTCTCATTATTCTATTGTGAGTGATTTCCGGGGTTTGGCTGCCCCAGAAAAGTTTTATTTTTAGAGAGTTCTCTAAAATATGTCATCTTCATAACCAAATATCTGTGTCATTTAATATTCATTGCATGTCTATATTTAGTTGATTATTCTGTGTTAGGTCTGATCTATTTTCGCACTCTTTTTGTGAAATTCATGTACAATCATAATAGGTGTAAATTGGAGTCATTTAGATTTTTCAAGAGGGATTAGAGATGCTTAATCTAATATGAACAAATGATTCGGAGCATAATGAGACCCTTATAAGGATGCTATGCTGGTCCTTACACGATTTAGTATAATACTTTGAATTTTCTCTGCAAGTTTACTCTATGGTCGCATAGTCTATTTACCCGTATGAACATGATTTAAAACAGACAATGAGATGATGGTTGGTTTATGCCCAATGTGTATGAGTGGGAGATGTAACAATTAAAGCTTGGTGGACGCCCATTAGTGGTATACAAGCTATAGTGAGACTTCTCGAGGAGTAAAATTTTGAACGTTACTCCACAAGAGTTAGTGTGTGCATTAAGCATGCACTAAATAGGGTCCAAAACTAAAAGTTTAACCGCCTATGAAAAAGTATGTGAAAGCTTTTTACAGCGTGTAACAACATTTGTATTTCTTGAATAGAAAAAGTATGTTAGGGGAATGGTAAAAACGTGAAACAACTAGTATAATGAGACACTTAGAGGGTTGCTATTATGGCACTTACAAGATTTAGTATAATACTCCCACTTTTTTCTACAAGTTTTCTCAATGATCGCACGGTCTATTTATCGGTATAAACACGATTTTAAAAAGATAGATGCATCATGCATGGTTAGGTCGTGCCCAATATGTAAGAATGGGAGATGTAATAATTAAAGCTTGGTGGACGCCCATAAGTGGGCAGACCCGCCAGCAAGAATTTTGGAAGAGTAACGTTTTGAACGTTACTCCACAAGAGTCGGTGTGTGCATTAAGCATGTACTAAATGGGGTCCAAAACTAAAAGTTTAGCCGCCTATGAAAAAGTATATGAAAGCTTTTTGCAGTGTGTAAAAACATTTGCATTTCTTGAATAGATAAAGTATGTGAGGGGTATGGTAAAAATGTGAAACAATCTGTCTAAGATCTTGGAGGTATGTTTTTATAACTTTATACTATTACAAATCAACCAACTTTATTCCATAGCTTACATCGCATGTTAGTATGAACATGATCCGCTCCATTTCAAGTGAAATGGAGATAAGTCATTTTATGGTCAAGATTTTATTTTATTACATTTAACGGTATATATGATGTCAAGTCATTTAAAAGTTTTAAATGACGTAAGAATATATTCACCATAAGATATCATGTACACCATTAGATCAGATGTAGGGTAGATTCACAAATCCGACAGTGGTTCAGCTATAAGTTGTAGAAAGCACATCATTATATGCAGGGAAAGTCTTTACTTATCATGAGAGGGAAAGTGTTTACTAAGGTGGCCTAGAAAATAACATTTACATCTTGTATGGCCCCAAATTGTTGGTCGCATTTTTCCCCCACCTCATCGTTGGTCAAGACCCCTGTCTCATGCAAATTTTCTTAACCCTGTGGTTTTAATATTCAAGAAGTAGTTGGATGAATAGATATCAAACCAAGCATGATTGGAGCAGCATATGAGATTATGAATGATACTTTGGGTTTTCACTTTTGGACATTTTAATAACGTAATTGAGAATATCTAACATTTTTTTCACTAAACCGAAAAGTATTATAATGAAATGTAAAATTCACAAGAATTAAAATGAAAATTGAAAAGGTCCAACCAAAAGTAATCACTTGCTCTAATATTTGACAATCTTGACTAATTGAGAATGGGTTGGAAAGGTCATTGTTACTTTCTTAGATGGTTAGTAGGGCTAAGCACTTTGGGAGCGAAAGTTATATTATCTTGCTAATTCCATTAATTTAAAGAAAAAGATCAATCAAGTAAATAACTAAATTGAATAAATAAGTTAAACTTATCTTTCTTTCTTTTTTCTGGCTGCATGAATGGAATTGAACCGGACATCTAGATTGGTTTGGTATACAAAATGGTTATTCCTTTAAGAATATGAATAAGTATTAGCCGAAATATAAGAGGTTGAAATGGAATAAACATTCATATATTATTATTATTATTATTATTATTATTATTTTGGAAAACACACATATTCTTACTAGAACTGAATTAAAATTCCTAAAATACCAACGATTTTTTTTTTCTTAAAAGAGAAAAAGGAAAAAAGTATCATACCCCATCAAACTAGCAAAAATTAAATTTGGGATGTCCTCCCAAAATACGTAGTCCAAAAACTACTATGATTTTTCTTTTTTTTTTTTGGAAAACACACTCTATTCCTTTCATATTTCTCTAAATTAGTCATTTGTCATGGAAATAACTATTCTAAAAAATAGTGTGCAATCAAATAAAAAAAATGGATAAGAATAGTAATTTCATTCTAAAATAATTTTATGTATTAGAAATGTATACCATTTTTTTTTTTTGTGTCCTTTCAATTATGCTCATAGTGTAATACAACTAGCATATATGTTTAATCCTTTTGTCACTTCATAAAAGTGAGTTAATTTTTTTTAAAAAAAAAGTCATAACTGTTCCTTTGTTCTTTTCATATGGTAAAATTCTTTTAAAAGCGTTTTTGGGTAATTAGTCTCAACAACATACCTAGGCTCAGTTTCGAAGTGTTAATGCTTACCAGCTTATGTACAACCAATTCCCAAAATAGATTAATAATGTAAATGTCAACCAAAACAGGTACTGAGACCGGCGAGCTGAGGCCAGGGCCCCCCGCTGGAAACGGACAACGTGAATCAGAATGTCATCACACAATGGGCCCCATGTCTATTCTGATTTCGCAGATTGGCCGGTTCGGTTCAAGTGCCAATTCAATACCAATAATTTGTTCATAATTTTTTTATATTTTTTTTTTTTATAAATTTTAATAAATTAATTATTAAATTTTTTAAATTTATTATTAACTTATATAGAGCGGACATAAATTCACAAATATAATAATTAATTTGTAAAATATAATAAATGCTAAGATTTAATATTTTTTCGTATTTAACAAAGTTCTTTTTACAAATTAATTATTAGATTTATAGACTTATGTAAACCTCACATGAGTCAATAATGAATAACACAAAAATTAACTAAATTTGTAGGAGAATATAAATAAATATCTAACATTTCTTAAAAAAAATATTAACACCAAGTATTCAAAACCCCTCTCTCCCATGTTCATCATTAGGCAGTACATGTCAGCAGGTTGGCAGTGATTGGTTGGTCCACTTCATCATTACACGTACAACTCCTCTCATACTCTTCCTCACACGGAATTACTAGTTGACTCACCCACTTGTTTGTTTCTTTTATTTATTTATTTATTTATAACCCCTCCCCACTAGACCTCCTTGTTTAATTAAAATCTCACAACCCACAAAAACTTTCACCAACTGCATATTCTCTCTCCCTCTCTCTCTCTCTCTCTCTCTGTGTCTGTGTGTGTGTGAGAGAGAAAATGAGCAACATAAGCATGGTGGAGGCAAAGCTGCCACCAGGATTTAGGTTCCATCCAAGAGATGAAGAACTGGTTTGCGATTACTTGATGAAGAAGGTAACCAACTGTGGCTCCCCTCTCTTGATTGAAGTCGACCTCAACAAGTGCGAGCCTTGGGATATTCCTGGTCAGTCCTCAAAAGCTTTATTTTTCACCTTTTATCTATTATGAAGATATATAATAATTAGGAAATATTTTCATTTGGCTGGTGAGAAAGAAAATGGCGTATGTGATTGGAAAATCTTCTTCATGGTTGTGGGTGAGGGGATAACATCCACAAAGATTGATGCAAAGTACCCATTGCGGCAATTAAGATTATTAATGACAAAAACTTGTTGGGGTTGTCTTAAAAATTAAGGTTGATGGTAAATAATATATATATATATAAGTGATAAGAACAGTATTAGGGTTTTCAAAGGGGAATCTTCAATTTGGTTTGCATGAGTTGTCAAAGCTACTGTGAAAACCACCCACATGACTTCTACTAGATTGGACCAGTTATGTCGCGACCAGTGGCATGTGACGCTGATATCATAACACCTATCCTTGTGATAAAAAGATCAAGGAGAGCCCAATATTTTCTCATTCAAGAGAGTTTCTATTTTCCAAATTTGATGGGGTTGCTAATTCCTCTAGCTTACAAGCTGCAGGTCATTAATTATAACATATTCACACATGATCACCTTTTTCATTCAATATATATATATATATATATATATATATATATATATATATATATCAGCTCTGTCATGATTGTGTTTTCTACAAAGATGAAAAAGAAAACATGAAACTGCAGATTCGAAAAGTAATATGTTTGTTACAAAAATATTTTTCTGAAGTTCTCAACCAATACCATAATCTTCTTTTTACTAACTCATTTTGTTCACATTTAATAAACAATAAAATATATTTATGCATATAAGTGATTTTAATATCGATATATAGAGGATAATGTATTTAACTTTCTTAGTATGAAATATTGTTGTTTTGGTAAGAATTCCTTCTATTTTCTAGTCTTTAAAATAATTAATTTTTTACATGACTGTTTCTTATCAAGTGCTATATATATATATATATATATATATATATATATATTCATTCATTCACTTTTTTATCCAGAACATATATAAAAAAATAAAAATAAATAAAAAAAAAAGTTTTTCTTTTTCTTTTTCAAAATCTCTTAGGTGTACATGTTGAATCAATCACTTAGTAAGAGAAAAAGAAATGGAATCATCAGCTGTTTGAAATTAAGCCAAAGAAAATAACTCATAATTTTGTCACAGCCTATCCATTTGTTCATCATAAGAGACCAAAAAAATTTCAGATTCATAGCTTTTTGAAGAAATAGACACTCTTGGAATTGTCCCAACTAAAGTGGTGGCGACTCATGAGAGTGATTGGAATAACAAGGCAAAACCAAAGCCACCAAATCCTTATTGTTTTAGACTACGTTGCAGCCATACGCGTGGATGTATTATATCAGCTGGGTTAGGAAGAAGTGGGATTTTTTTTTTTTTTTTTTTATTCGCTCTTGTACCAAATCCAATAAGGTCTGTCACCATCATCAGCCGCTGTTGAAATCATCTTTCTTTTGAAAATAATTCTTCTTCAAACTTCTACTACTTTTATCTATGTTTTCAAAAACAATTGGTCACAAAGTTAACCTTTCACACGTGATGATCGACACGCGTGTAAGAAAAGCAGTCTTTTCCTTTTTCGATCTTTCTTTCTTTCTTAATTTCTTTCCTCCTTTTTTTTTTTTTTTTTTCATTTCAATTAATAGCTCTTTATTATGAGCTAGTCAGATATTGACGGCTCAACAGCATAATAATTGGATATTTTTGGTAGCTCATAGGCTATAGCCACAGATAGTAGTATAGTGTATATATGTAGCAACAGATCGATATTGATGCCTATTCTGACCCCACTACCTGCTACTGGTTAATTATGATGAACAAGTTCCCCGGCCTAACCCTTTTTTCTTTGTCATGGACCATATGGTAACTAGCAAAATCACCGGATCAATTAATTTGAATTCTTTTGCTCACAAGAATAGTACATGACGATAAATAACTGTCACCCACCACAAGGGTTCGTTTGATTATACTTTTTAGATGGTTTTTTTTTTTTTTTTTTTTTTTTTTTTTCTGAAACAGTGTTCAAAACGGTGCATAAATAATATACAGTGTGAAAGTAATTTTGAGATTTTTTTGTATTTAAAGTAATTTGTTAATACTTTTGCTATATTGCTAAAATAAAATTAAAAAGCATTGTTAAATTAAACCAAAATAAAAGGATTTTTCGAATTTTTCCAGAAAATCAGTGCATCGGTCCATTAAGCATCAAGGAATTATAGTATACAACACGTCTAACGTTGTTGTGTATTTTTGTGGATGATGTACGTTGTGCAGAAACGGCATGTGTGGCAGGCAAAGAATGGTACTTCTACACCCAGCGTGACCGGAAATACGCAACCGGACTCCGTACAAACCGTGCAACTGCCTCAGGCTACTGGAAGGCCACCGGAAAAGACAGGCCGGTCCTCCGTAGAGGTTCCCTTGTAGGGATGAGAAAAACCTTGGTGTTCTACCAAGGTAGAGCACCCAAAGGAAGAAAAACCGATTGGGTCATGCATGAGTTTAGGCTCGAAGGACCCTTTGCTCTTCCACCAATTTCTTCTCCCAAGGTATACTTTAAATCATCACTTATCTTAAAAGTATGTAATATTTTAATTAAACGAGAAATAAACTGACAAAGAAAGTGTTCGAACTCATAATCTCTGACTCTTCTGATTATTCTACCTTCTCTATTCTTTTTCCTATAATTGGTATGATATTTCAAATTGCCAAAACTTTTTAAGGTCAATTTTTTTGACAAACTACCATCTTTGAATGACATGGGGTACCCTTCTTTTGCGGACAATTGTCAGAGGATTTTGAATAAGTCAAGGGGCAAGTTGTAGTTTACTAACAAAGTTTCAGCATGAATATATACACTGAAGCCATTTTGTCTCATTTGTGATTGATTAGCATGTGATCAATATTAAAACATGATGGTAGCTGACCTAAGAAGATAATTCTTGATATTATATCTAGCCATGTGATGCAAGTCTTTATATATACTTAAATTTTTTTCTCAACTTGATCTAGTGTATATAGGAATGAATGAATATAACTAAGAACATGCTGACGTTTATGAAATCCAAGTCAAAAATAAATAATATTGTCTTTAGAGAATTCAACTATATCTGTATGAGAAGATATAGGACAACCAACCAACTTATACTTATTCTTTCACTTTTTACTTTAAGAAATGCTACTACTTCTCTTGATGTTCTTCTAATTCTATATATATATATATATATATATATATATATATATATATTTTGCTTTATTTTTAGAAAATAATATCCACGTAAGATTAAGAAAGCACCTAGAGAATACTTTTTTATTTCAATTTTCTTTGAATTTTCTTTAGAAATAAAATATGAATATAAAAGTAAATATATATATATATATTAATATGGGTGTAAGTGTAACAAACAGGAGGATTGGGTGCTGTCTAAGGTGTTCTATAAGAGCAGAGAAGTGGCTGCCAAACCAAGCATGGGAAGCTGCTATGAGACAGGAGGTTCATGTTCATCATCTCTCCCGGCATTAATGGATTCTTACATCACATTCGACCAAACACATCAAAGCCATGTAGATGAGTCTCAGCAAGTGCCCTGCTTCTCCATTTTCAACCAAAACCAAATTACCAACCCAATTTACACACATATGATGAGCAGCAGCAGCATGGAGCCAAACGTGAGTGCAACCAACACATTTAAGGGTTTGCCAAACATGGCCTTAGACCCTTTTTCATGTGACAAGAAGGTTCTAAAAGCTGTTCTGAACCAACTAAGCAGCATGGACAGCAATCTTCCTAATCTAAAAGGATCGCCAAGCTTAGGAGAAGGAAGTTCGGAGAGCTACTTATCTGATGTGGGCATGCCCAATATTTGGAACCATTTCTGATTTTTCGACTCCAAACAAGCCTTAAACCAAAAAATTAATTAGCTGTAAAGAGATGTTAGTATATATATATATATATTTTAATGGTTTCCTCTTAGCAACATATATATATATATATATATATATATATATATATATCCATCTATATTCTACATATATTTTGGAGGCTTAATTGAATATCCTTGATTGTAGCTTTTAAATCTTTATTGGGTGAAATGTAAATTGTGAAATTTTCATATATGTTTAGTCAAAGATGTGAAAAATGGTATACATCACCTCCTCCTTCATCTCCCCAAAGTTTATGTAGCGCAGTCTTCTATTAATTTTCATGCACCAAATGCTTTGGAGGACCACGTCACATATGCTTTGGGAGGACGTGGGGGTAATGGGGTGTGACGAATAAAATTACTTTAATTATGCTTATTAAGAAATATTGTATACTGCCTAAGTATCTACTTTTTATCTAGAGGCATGCTACACATTCTCTTAATCATCTTTTAACTATCTCTTTTTGCAAATATAATGAATCTATCATTGAATTTGTGGACTCATGTGGGTCTCACAAAAATTCAATGACAGATTTACTTATTCGCTATACTGAGATGATTAAAAGATGGTTGAAAGATGATTGAAAGAATAATTTTTATCATTTTTCTTTTATCTACTAAATGGTCTCAAAACCAAAAAAAAAAAAAAAATTCTATTTCCATCCAATGAGGACCATGTCACATCAGATTTGGAGATGAAAGATGGATATCTGGGCAGTATAATAGGATTTTTAAGTCTCATTTTATCGTCCTAAAGGAAATGTGACTTTTAAAATTACTATTGAATTAAAATTCAATAGTAATTAATTTCAAATGTAATGGTGATTTTAAAAATTATGTCACATTTTGGGGATAAAAGTCTTAGGTATAGTATTTATTTATTTCTTTTAGAGTGGATTTAAAAAATAGTATAGTAAAATCATATATATCAAGTCAAAATATGAATACCACCGAGAATAGACCAAAATTTATAGCAAAATAGAATAAAGGAGTGTTAGGTGTATGAATTTATTATACACTGCGAAATATTTGAGTCTAGAATAGAATGAAATTGACAACAATGCTTAGTATTCCTTCATTCAGTTCAATTCTATCTAATCAGACTAAGAATTAACTTCCTCGTGCACTCATTTTCTATATCAACCATTGACTGTTTGCCTTAACTTTAAATTAACAATTCTCTAATATATATATATATATATAGTCTAAGCTCCATTTAAAATATTTTCGGTTGGAAAATGTATTTAGCTGAAATTATCAGAAAAATAATTTTAAATATTTTTTAGCATATTACTCGTTCAGAAAATTAGCAAATATTTCTTATATTTTCATATAATTTAAAGAGCACGCTGTGAGGAAGAGAAGGACATCAAAGATAAGTTGTAGAGAAAAATAGCGTGTGAAAATAGAAGGACTTCGGAGGTGTGATTGAGAAATTAGTGCAATTGCATCACCTACTCGTGTAGGTATTCAGGCAAATAGACCACATAAGGGACCCTCTCACAATACGTAGCTTATTTATCTTTGTTAGGTTGCACCAAACACTCAAAAATAAAAATTTTTACCATAAAATATTTTACACCAAAACAACCTAACTAAAGATATTTCACCTTTCATTGAAATATATCATATATAGAAGTTACTATTGCTTGGAACATATATAAAAAAGTTAAATTCTTTGTAATTATAAATAATTAACGCTCTAAAGATAACTGAAATGACACTTTGGCGTTATAATTATTTCCGGGGCAGGTGACACAACAACATTAAGTTTGAGGCATTAATAATAACCACATAATATATTATGACAAGTAAATTTTATTTGATTAGTGTCAAAATCCACCGAAAAGGGTGAGGGGGGAAGAATTAGAAGGAAAAAAAGTCAAATACAGTAGCTACGCAAGTGGAGGATGAATGATCAGACATTGACCGCTCGTTATATATATATATATATATATATATATATATATATATTGCCACCTAGGCACTACATGTACAGTTGAGGGTTTCAACGACCTTACCCTAATATCCTCAATATTATGACATGATTGTCCAATCAATGGAATTTCTGATCTGGTCCAATCTTACTGTTTTAGTCTATTATTAATTGAATATTATATATGTGTTACTGTACATGTGGGTTTTTTTTTTTTTTTTTTTTTGGTTATATATGATCTTATAAGTGAGTGGTGGTATTTAGCCATCACAAGAAGCAAATAGTTTTATTTTTTGTTATATATATATATATATATGTTAAAATAACAAAATAAGAAATAGAAAGAAAATGTTGGAATGGGATAATGAGGTGACACTTGGAACATTTTCCTATTCGATTTATTTTTCTTTGAATTTATGTTAATAATAAATATAAATTTAGCTAGTGTAGTCCCAAACAGAACATGACAACAACTACTATAAGGTTCATCTAGAAAAAAAAAAATATTAAAAAAAGAATATATATATATATATATATATATATGGTTTTGGTATGATCTATTTGATTTTTCTTGTGTTTGTTTACACAATATATTTATATGTTCAATTAAAACATATTGATAGAATTGAAACAAATAAAGTTTTTAATTTATTGCATGATATTTATATGTTCATTTTAAACATATTCATTATCATATATAATACACAAAAACTGTCTCCACATGGAATGGGATGAACATGCATGATGATGAAGGGACACTTTGGGACATTTTCATTTCGATTTATTTTTGTTTGATTTTTTCAAAAATAAATAAGAATTTAGTTAATTATTGTGTATTGCATTCCAAACAGAACACGACAAGTAAATGGTTGGACATCGTTTATAAATTTTGTGAGTGTCACTTTCATTCATATAACTAATATTCGTTTATAAATTTGGTTAATTCTTGGAGAGCAACTTCTGTAAAAACCAAAAACAAAAAATGATAATTTTCACAATAATTAACAGCAGCTTGGCAATACCATCGACAATTCCAAGTCTTAAAATAAAGTTTCGTAACCATAATCTATGAACTATGGCCTCAAAGCATGCCATAGATTCAGCTTCAATTCCTTATGAACTATGGCCTCAAAGCATGCCATAGATTTAGCTTCCATTGTGGATGAGTTTGTTTAGCACTTTTCCATGAGATTGTTTCTTCAGCTAACAAAAATAGATAACTAAATGTTGATTTTCTACTATCAACACATTCAGAAGTCTGAATCAGAGTAGCTGTGACACCCGAAAAATTTAACATCTTATAATAAATAACAAATGATATTTAAATGATAAGAGGAATATCGGATCAGAAATGGGAAAGATCCTCCCCTGTAACCCTTTTCCTTACTCAGTTAGAAAAAAAAAAAAAAAAATGATAAGAAGGATATTATCTTTAGATTTTTGTATATGTTGTGAACATGCTATAGAAACATGAGACTTATCGGGTTATGTTTAGAGATCATAAGAGAACCAAAGTATTTGTCAATCCTCTCATAAGGATTGCTTGTTAGCCATTATCCTCACCTAATAAGTTTTAAAATTGCTCAATGGTAAACTTACACACACAACACACCAACATGGGTCGAATGAAACATATTTCTTCGCTTGTGATAACGAAACTGGGTTTTCATTATTCATTTGATTCTCATGTATATTTTGGACATTTTAAACTATTATGGGATATTTGCTGCTTAATACGTGAGTCATTGATGTTTTTATCATGTGTATGTGTTTGACATTGAGGGGGATAACCAATCTTCACTGCATTTTTTTCTTGTTTTCCTTATGTCATACATTGAGTGGGAGAAGTTTAGTTTGTTCATGGTCTTGCATTTCATTCATCATGCACTCTCTGCATTGATCATGTTACTGGTTAATTTTTTATTTTTTTGGGGAGTATCGACAGGGAGAGTATGTGATATTTTTTATTAAGTATTCCAGCTCCACATACGTTTAAAGTTTTTTTGAGTATTTCAGGAAACATGAGTTCTTTTGTCAATTTGTGAGAAAAATGGGGAGTAGTCAAGAAGATAATAGAACATTTTTGATGAGTTGACTGCAATCATGTGTTTTATTATTATTATTATTATTATTATTTTGTATTAATCGGGTTTTGTCATCGAATTGCCAAAATGAGAGTTTGTTAGTTTTTAAGTTCGCAAATTCGGTGTCCAAAAGTTTTCTTTTTTTTCTCAGTTGAAGCTTCATTTGCCAAAGTGTTCGCTGGTGTCCGAACGACTACATTAACTAGAGAGCTTCGTTCACCACACATTCGCTGGGCCATCCAAACATGAAGAGTTACATAGTAAAACCCGAAAGCTTCGTTCACTTTTATCTAGTTTAGCTAAGCCATTTTTAAGTGTCTCCACATTCGATTAGCTATATTTTTAAAAAGAAGGTGGGAAAAGATTTGGGAAAAAGATAAAGCAGGAGAGAGAAACACTAAAAAATAAAATGGCTCCCTTAAAAAGTGCTGCTACATTTAACTTTTTTTTTAGCTCTTCTAATCAAATATCTATTTTACATATATTTTTGGCTCATCCAATGTGGGAGGTTTTTTGAACATTTGAAGAGCTATTCTAGATAAAAGTAACATTTGGCTCTTCCATTGGGAATGCTCTTAATCGTGAGTTAAAGAGAGAGAGGAGGGGTTGGCCCCTTGAAGTGGCAAAGTGTTCTTTATTCACAAATTATCATCCATCAAAATATCCATGCCCATAACAAGTGGTATCAAAGCCACATTCCTGCGACGATGGTAAAAGGTACACGAGTCTCAATTAGACGCCTAGGCTAAACTCCGTGAAGATCAGTGCAATGAGTTCCAAACCAGCATTACTACATTCCAGATCAGCATAAATACTACCCTCGATGAAATCCCGAAAAAATTAGGAGCATTAGCTACACATCATCAAGGAGAAACTAGTGGTGAGACTAGTACTCGCAGTCACCCAATTCCAGAAGGTGGAGGAGGAATACATGCTAGAATGGTTAAGCTTGATTTTCCCAAATTTGATGTTACTGATCCAATTAACTAACTGGATCCTCAAGGCTCAACAATTCTTTTCTTGTGGTCACACTCCAGACAACGAGAATGTGCCCATTTCCGCCTTTTACATGGAGGGACAAGCTCTCCAATGGTATAACTGGGTAATGGAGTCTAGTCTTGTAAGCAATTGGGAACAGTTTGTAGCACTACTCATGGTGAGATTTGCTCCCTCTTCTTTTGATGATCCTATTGGAGCTTTTAGTAAGCTTAAACAATCATCAACAATGGATGACTATCAACCTCAGTTTTGTGTGATGCCCCAAAACAGCAACCTTTAAGAAAATAATTTATTAAAAACAACCGCTTGTATTAAATCAATAAACACCCCATTAATCTTAACGAGTTTTAATCATAACCATAGAAGTGCAACTCCTTTTTTTGGGGAGAAAACCCCTCTATTTAAAAATAGCCAAAAGACCAAAAATCAGTCTCTGACCTAACGTTCGTTGGGGGGACCACCGAACGTTCTAGCCCAACCTTAGTGCGAACGTTCACCCAAGGACCACACCGAACGTTTGTTGACCAAATTGTAAACTAGTGGGCATTGACCGAACATTCAACCTGCAATCCTAGAACCACTATGCAATCTTTTTGTTTGCACCTAAGTACCTAATGTGATCTTTTCGTTGTGCAAAAATTATCAATAATAAAATTCATGTTGGGATCGTTTACGTAAATTTCAAAAAAAAAAATTATTTTTACGTAGCGGAATAAAACATGATCTCCAAGACCTTTTAACATCAAGACAAATATGTTTAGATCTAAAGGCAAACATATAAGTTAGATTACTTATATGTAGCTTCGGTCTCTCTTAGGCATTGGGGTGTAGGAGCATGCATTCGTTCTTCCCATGGTGTTGGACTAAGTATTTGAAGTTCCAACAAGCTTGAATACTTCAAGCATGAGTCCATACTCATCTAACCTTCATTGTGTTCTTCATGAACTTGAAGAACATCTTTATATTCTTCGTTGTACTCATAAAGAACGTTTTGAAGACTTGGGAGTTTATCAAGGTCTTCAAGATCTTCAAACAACTGGGGAAAAGATTGCTCCATTAGATCTTGTCTTTGATGACTGAATATGATTGTGAGTGTGGACTCACAAAGTTTTCTCCAGAACAAGAGAAAACTATAAGCAAAAGTTTGAGAGAATAAATTCTCCCTAGTGGTCGTGTATTCACTCTAGTGGGAGAGTGATGTTGTCTATTTGCTTTCATAAAAATTACAAGTTTATGAATTGTTTCAGGTTTAATTCTTGGCCATTTGCTTCTTAATTGAACCTCTATTTATAAAACTGGGATCCTAGGAGAAAAGTATTTTTAAACCATGTGGGATTGGGATTAGGGATTCCTAAAGGTACACGGCCAAGGAGTAATTAGCTATTGGAATTAATTCCATGAAGCCCAAAGTTTATTTACAAGCCTAAAGAATTAAAAACATAAGCCCAAGGCTTATTTTAACTCCTTAGCATGTATGAATTAAATTATGAGCCCTGTGCTCTGTTTAATTTCCGAAAATCAGTTTTTCCAAATAACCAATAAGATTAAATAAATCTTTTTGCCCATGTTTTATTATAATAAAACATCTCAATAAATTAATAAATAGCTGAGGAACAATATAATTTATCAGTCAATTTATATTAGCTCAAAGAGGGACCTAAAGAAAAAACATCATTAGCTTAATAGGCTTGTGACCATGTCTTCCTAGACCATGTCATACGACTCTATTTAATCACAATTAATTCCACTAAATAATTGTGACTGCACTCTTATGATTATTTTTTATTCATGACATACTTGCTTATTGCATGTTACCCCTCCATGGAATCATTCCGTAGTCGAACCAAAGTCTTTGAATTATCACTTAGTTCACTACCACTTTTCCTTGAGTCGCTGATTTAAATTCATGTCCTTATGTACCTTGTGAGAATACATGTCACATTGTACATGTATAAGTTTTGAGTGTACCAACTGAAAACACTTGGGCCTGAGCTTTAGGATAATCCTTTTCATTAAATCTAAAACAAGGAGAATATTCCATATCTATTTGTTCTCTGACAACGGATTTGGATTTCTTTTTGAAATTGGTGTTCCCATAATGTTACTTGTGATTACTCAATGTATTGAGGTTCTTTTGACCGGCGATAGATCTCACTCTATGATACATCTAAGTAATCAACACTTCATATCTGAGTTCACGAACTTCTGAGGATTTGGAGTAAATTTTAAGTCGTCGTGCAGATACATCATTTGTTATGATAGTATAAACAAATGATGACTCACGTGGTCATGTTCGCTGTATGGCATAACCCTGCCAATACCCCAACATATTAACCTGAAGCATCACTGCTTCTCATGACTAAGACAAGTCATTTGAGGTTTAGTATGTTATAGTCTAGATAGAGTTCCCAGTTCCATTTACGACTATGAACAACAAGTTTTATAAGTTGAAAGGACCTTTGAGTATGATCTTCTATGATACCCAGACCATCACTCAAATACAATGCATCTTAGGAATCTCACATGCATATAATCAGACAATACACAATCACACATATATGTCATGCAAGAATAAGTTTATATGTCTTTTGTTCTAATCAAAACATTATCCAATCAATTGGAGTCTTGGACACAATTCCCAACATTTACCACTCGCAATAGAACGAATCCTTATAGGATTGGCCTATACTAACGGTGTCGAACCTCAAGGACTGTGCTTGCGTTTTTATTAAGCTTGTCAGGATTAATTCTATCCTAATTCAAAAGATGATTGTTTTGTTTTGTTTGAAAACTAAATGCATAAAAGTGAAGGTACATCTAAATTTCAATGGAAGAAAGAATAGGGATTGACTTCACCACTAACCGCATAACAAAGGTTAATTATAAATTAATAAAGGAAATTCATTATGTGCATGATAAGACTCGTGTCACTCGAGTAGTCAAGAAAATAATATTATTAAGAAATAAGTATAATCCATCTTCTGTTGGCACTGACCATCTGCCTAACCTCTAGATGCGGTATGGTTCATCTTCCCTAGGTATGGACTATCAAATATCTTAATTAGTTACACACAATCTAGGGATAAGCATAACTCATCTTTGGTTAGTACGAATCGTCTACCTAAATTACACTAAACTAGGGTGTAGAACGATTCGTTTTCCCTATGCATAGACTATCAAACCCTCTTGATCATGTGTCAATGAAAACCATTAGGGGTAATTACCTTTTTTCCCATCAACTACAACGCATTGTCACTTTCCTCCTATGAGCTGCCAACTGTGACACCCGACCCCATCAAACTACCATTTTATAACAAAAAGCCCCATTCCGTCAGTCAAATGGGTTAAAATAGACGGTCAACGCGTCATGTGCTAGTCATGTGCCATTTTAATTTTTTTTCTTCCACTTTTTCCCTCACTCACTTCAATAGAATGACCACAATCGGCCACGTGTAGGATAAAACAGACTTCCATTTTTTTTTCTCTCTTCCAGTTCGGTTACATAGTTCTTGTTTGGTTGGTGAGAAAGTTCTAGCACTTTTCCACGTAACATTGGCAAGAGGCATTTTTTTATTTGTTTATCTAACAGGATTCGTTTAGTTCCCATACGCTAAAGAAACTAGGAGAAAATACAGGAAATATTGGAGAAAATTTGAGATCTTGAAAGCTTGAACCTGTTATATTTATTAATTCATTTTCTTGAACCTTCTCGGAGGCCAAACAGAACAAACTAATCATATATTTAGATATATTAATTATAAAGTTTTTGTCATTATTTATCGAGTCCGATCTAAGAGAGCGTCAAAAATCAGATTGAGCCAACACGTCAAGAAAGTTCCAGTCTTTTAGGGCTCGAATCCGAGAGCGAGGCCCATGGCGCCATTGCCGGTCAAACAGACTGGCGATTCGGGTCTAGGGGAGTCGCATAGATCTCTTCTGACTCCGTTCCTAATCAAGACCTACCAACTCGTCGACGGCCCCACCGTATTTCTGCTTGACGAGCAGGTGATTTCGTCGAACTCGTCGCCGGTGATTTCGTTGAACTCCGCATTTCTGCTTAACAAGAGAAAAAAAAAAAAAAAAAAAAAAAAAAAAAAAAAATTCTGGTTGAAGGAAGAGGACGAGAGAGAAGAGAAAAAAAAAATGGAAGTGAGGGTAAAAGTGGAAGGAAAAAAATTAAAGTGGCACGTGACTGGCACATGACGGGTTGACCATCTATTTTAACCCCTTTGACTGACGGAAGGGGGCTTTTGGGTACAAAATGGTAGTTTGATAGGGTCGGGTGGTACAGTTGGCAATTCATGGAGGAAAGTGACAACGCGTTGTAGTTGATGGAGGGAAAAAGGTAATTACCCCAAACCATTATATAACCACCACTCTTATAATCACAGAAAATAAGAATGATTGAGTTCAATCAATATAAAAAGCTTTCTAAGACAAGATAATAATTCTTTCAAGATTGAATATAAACATTAAAATCAATTCTCTTAGTTATACAATCATCATGCATATAAAAAAAATAAAAAACCCTAAATTAAAATACAATCAAACCATTGTTACTTAGAAATGGCTACATCAACACCCTATTATGGATTTAGCTCCTCATGGTGGTGCTAGAATGGCCTTATGTCATGTTCAACTTCTCTTCAACTCTTTAAGCTTCCAAGAATATGTTTGTGTGAATTTTCTCTAAGGTAAGCACTCCCTTGTCTTGAAAGGTTTATGACATATTTATAGGGTCTAAAATAAACCCTATTAGCCATTGGAATCCCAAAAACGCCACATTTCCGTCTCCTAGTCAAATTAGGAGACCTAAAATTGTTTCCATATTATTTCTACGTTTTTGTCTAGCAGGTCGGTGCGAATGCGCTCAAGCTCATTGGTGGTGTGCTCGAGCTCACTTATGCACTCAAGCCTAGTGAATGATGCGCTTGAGCTTAGAGTGTGCTCGATCCCAAGTGCATCATGAGCTTCTTGAAGTGTGTTTTAAGCCCAAAATCAATGGTATTTCTTACATTTTTCATTTAGAACCTGAAAACACTAAAACGACACAAAAACAAATAGATAAAAATGCTAAGGAATTAATATATGTGAGTTAAGAGATTTGAATATGCAACATTTGGTGCTTATTAGTACCGAACATTCGGTGACAGTTTGAAAAGCAATTGTAACCTATTCTCAACATTTTTAGACCAAGGCACGCCCCTCCCACTATAAATATCCCCTTCTTCTCGCCCGAAACTCCACCCCTCCACCAGAAACCCAAATCCTAGAGTGAGAAGAGATTTGTGAGAGAGGAGGAGACTTTGAAGTGGTTTGCCATCTTCAAGGTAAGCTCTTCTAGATTTACTTGGTTTTCACGCTATACTTGTGATTTTCATGCTCTTTAAAAGTCTTAAAATACCATGATGAGTTTATGTTATCATTCTCTTTAAGAAGAGAAAATGGTTTTTCAAATGTTTTAAAAACACCCCATGTTTGCTTAGGTTTACATGCTATTAAGGTTTGTTGTGTTTACATGTACTCATTAAGAACCTAAGATGAGTATTGTTACGTGATGATTTGGAGATAGGAGCTTTGCATGCATTATCGCCACTGACCAAATGTTCTCTGCATTATGACCGTACGTTCGCCCTTGAGCCCGAATGTTTGGCCATAAGTCAGAACTCTTGAATAGTGTCCAAAATGGGTGAGAATAGGGTTTTGTGACCTTAAGTTAGTTTGCTATTCGATAGGACCTTGTGTGTTTAGAATAGGTGCCTTAGTAGTGCGCATAACGATAATCTGTATTTCATTATAGCAAGAGTCTTGAATGTCGGGGGAATCAAGCGAGCGTATGAGGTAAGTAAATACTTACAAATGCTTTCCTTAAAAACGTGCGATATGTGAGCTGACTGAACACACGTATGTTATGAGCATAATTACTTTGTATGAAACTTTGTAACTGTCTTAATAACTTATTAATGAGATGCATTGTATGACATGGTACACCGGTACATAAAGTATAATGGTCATGGGCTTACTATATATACTTGATTCTATGGTTATGGGCCTTGGATCCAATGGTTATTTCATGACGGCACAACCATGTTTGAGTGGCGGGTCATTACATGATGTACATTATTAGTAGTGTTGGCAACCCAAGGTTGGACTCGGTCAGGCTGCTAGTTATGAACAGTAGCATACAATAGTCAAGGCACTAGTACTGTATTACAGGTACCTTGGAACAACGTAGACCTTCTTGAGAATGGGTAATATCTCATGTAGACTATACATGATAATTATGACCTATTAAAGATGTTGGGTCGTACCTTTGACCATTTCATATAAAAACCAATTGGTGTCCAATGAGGGAAGTGTTAAATGCCAAAATATTCATATTTTAACCCTTAAAAAGAAAAGTTATGCCATAGATATTCATTCTAATAGGGATTTTAGTGGACTTTGAGATATTGAGACATTGCACATTGGAAATAATTGGCTTCATATTTGTGTGCTAGTTCACTTTACACTCTTTCGAACTTCTGATGACTTAACTTGTCTTTTGTAAGTGATTAAACTTTAAAATTTCGAATTTATTGTGAAGATGGAGTTTATCCTTTTAAGCTTGCTAATGAATGAAAATCATAATCTTCAGTGATACCTTAATTTTGGATAACATGAACTTGTGTATAATGTTTGTGGGTAATATTTATGGAAAACCCTCACGAGACTTCACTCGTCCTCTAAGGAATTCCTAGGGGTTTAAAAGGCTTGTTGCATATGCTAAATGCAATCGTACATCTCACGAAAGATGGATTTATCTTTTTGTTTTCAGTTTTTCCATTTTGTTTTTAGTTTCGTATTACTAAGGGACTAGCAATATATAAGTTTTGGGGTGAGTTAAGTGCCAAAATATTCATATTTTAGCCCTTAAACTTATATGTGTTAATTCTTTAGTGTTGTTAGTATGTGTTATTTTACTTCCTTTTTTGTATTTTCTTTGTTTTATAGGTTTTTGGAAGAAAAGAAAACATTCCTGGAAGTATCAGGCTTAAAGGATAAAATTGGGAAAAAGCTAGAAGACTTGAAACAAGCAAAAACATTCTGGTAGTGCGATCAATCGTAGGAGACCTGCGATCGAGCGCACTTCCATAGAGGTCCAGACGAGCGAGTGTAAGGCATGCGCTCATGCACACCAAAGAAGACTCGATCGCATTGTGATTAAGCGCAGAAGGCATACAATCGATCGCAGAGGTGCGATCGAGCGCACACGGGATGCGATCGAGTGCACCCGTGCGTTGGAGAATGCTAGAAGCTGCGGCCAGACTCCCTTTGCTTTCCATATTAGGGTTTTTCTAGTCTTAGTTGCGCTAGGACTAAACCCTACGAGTTTACTAGGGTTTCTAGGTTTTCTAGAGTATTCTTAAGCCTATAAATAGACCTCTAAACCTTGAAAATAATCATCCTTGAATAGACACAACTTTGGGGAAAGGAATTGGAGGCTACTTCTAGGAGCGATTTACGGTTCTTTCTTTCCCTTTTCTTTTTAGTTTTATTTTAATTATGTGTAACTAACTCTTAAGGAGGGCTAGATTGAAGTCCTAACTATATTTATTTAATATTTCAATATTGGCGCCTTTGTGATAATTATATTGTGTTGCTTAACTTGATTAATTCCTGTTTTCTTGAATTCCTCATATGTATGTGATTGGCCATTATATGCATATGGCATGGCCTAGTTAATTAAATCAATTTGGATGATCGAGTCCAAGGTTTAATAAGAGTAACAAAAGAAATCCACACCGGGTTCTTCGGTCAATCAACATGGGAAACCGGGAGTAGACACCTAAGCCCTAAGCCTCATGTATTTGTCGATTTCCATAGATTTATGCTTTCTTAAAGAACAACTTAGTAGACACCCATGCTAAATCCTTTAAGAAAGAAAAGAATTAGAGTAGACACCAATGCCTAATTCGTTGCTTAGGGAAATCAATACCTTAAGAAGTAGACACCCATACCCTTAGGTTGGCAAACATTAAGTATTCATAATATGATTGGATCATTGGCATATTGTTATATTATCTAAGTACGATTAGTAGTGGATATCAAAGCCCTACATTTACCTTATCTTTATCTTTATTTCATTTCCTTAGTATCAATATAAATCTCGTGACAATTTTGGTATTTTAATTACTTCTAAAACAAAATCAACAATCTCCGTGGGATCGATCTCGTACTTGCTGCACTATACTATCGTTTGATCTTGTGCACTTGCGAGTAAAACGTACTAAATATTATCTATTAATTTAGATAGTATTTGGCACAACAAGTTTTTGGCGCCGTTGCCAGGGATTGTTTGATTTTGTTTGGAATTTTTTTTCCCTAAGTTTATTTTTGTTTTAATTTTCTGTTTTTCTAAAGTTTTTCCGCAGTTATTGTTCTGCCTCCGGAGGTGAGCTCGAGCACCCATCCAGGGCGATCGAGCGCACCTCACGGTGCGATTGATCACACATCCGAACAGCAGCACAGTTACTGTACTACTTACAGATCTGGTTTTTTTTCTTTCTTTTCTTTTGTTTCATGCAGGGTCATTCGAGTCTGCATATTAGTAAGTTTTCTTTTTAAATTTTGTTTTTATTTTCCTTTTTATTTTAACTTTTTGTTATTTTATTTTTTAATTTCACACATGTACGGAGGCATTTCGACATCCCATGGACCATGTTCATTATGCCATGACTCTCATCACCATGTTAGAGAATGTCCTACAATGAGACAAATTTCTAACAAAATTAATGGGCATAAGAACACATTGTTCTCTAGACCGGGGAACGACAACTATCTTGATTCCTGCAACCCAACTTGGAGCCAACAGTCAAATATCCCATGGCAAGCTCAAGCTCCTAGAAATCATGCTCCACAATTTAATGAACTGCATCATCAATCATATCTGCAGTTCTATGATCATTCATATTTCTCTCAATCGGCTCCACAACAACAAAATCAGATGGCTGGCATGCAGAAGACATTAAATATGATTGTAAACTCCATGACTACTTAGAACATCTCTCCCATTCAGCTAGCCACCCAACTCCAGGTATGTGCCATATTTTCTCATTCTGATCATTCTACTAAAACTTGTCATTTGTATTCATCTACAAATCAAGAGCAAGAGTCAAAGCTGAATAACCTGGAGAGTATGATACGCATCCTAGTAACTTTGCAATAGCAATTTATGACTGATCAAAAACAAATCAATACAAGGACCGATCAAGCTATTCAAAGACTGAAAGTACAAATGGAACAATTGGCCAGGGAGCTGAGTGTATCTCCCATCAATTGGCCTTAACAATACCAAGAAGAAGAGTGTCAAAGTCAATTGATAGAAAACTCCAATGGACAATATATGGAGGAAGAGTGCACCTACTGTCATGCGCAAGGTGTCGCACCGAGGAGTGAAGAGGTGGTTGAAAATTCAGTGGAAGAGGGGAAGGAGGAGCAAACCGAAGTTCCATAGGAGCCACATCAAGAAAAAGAAGAGAGCACTGAGATTTCTTCAACATTAACTCTTATTCCTGAAACACCAAAAGGTTAGGAGAGAAGTCTGTTAGAGCTACCATATGAACAAATTGAGGACATCAAGATAGAAAAAGCTCCTAAAGTTTTCTTCCTACTTTATTCCAGTTCATGATTCCCCACCGGATGAGATACTATTTGAGAAAACTTAACGTGGTCCTCCCCGATCTATAGACATTTGGAATCGCCTTGCAACAAAAAAGATTCATTCCCTTTGATGCAAGAGAAGGAAAGATTAGTGCTTCAAGTTTAAAGTGCCACAGTATGGCTAAAGACGTTTAACTTAGCACTCATGGGAGGCACCCCACAGCATATCCTTTTTATTTCCTTGTTTATTTATTTTTATTTTTATTTTTAGTTCTTTTTGTTTTTCGTTGTTATTTTAGTATTTTGTTTTGCAGGGACAAGTGTGCTTAAATTCAGGTTTGGGGGTATGCTATAAGCCATGCTATTCCAGACAGTTTCGTCCATCTCCTGGGTAAGATCATTCCATGTTATACACAGATTGGGGACAATGTGCAATTTAATTTTAGGGGTATGGAAGATACTTTACACACACCTTGTCCCATTAAAAAAAAAGAAAAAAAAAAGAGAAAAAAATATATGCATGTTCATGTTTGTCTTAAAATTTTTGTTGATCTTAAAAATTGTGATTTGATTCTCATTGGTGAGCTTAAAATTTTGAACACATGATCTAATGATAGGATTTTTCAGTTTGGTTACTTGCTTTTGGCAATTGAGAATTCACATGTTTGATCTGATCTTACATAAGCACATTAGCACATAATTTGTGGGGTATGACATGAAAGTCTGATGTGTGTGTTTCTATGTCTTGGGTGAAACTGGATAACTTATTAGATAGATACTTTGGCATATATATATGATAAAAAGAAAAAAAAAATCATTGATAGGCTTTTCACTAAGTAACTGGACTTCTTGTCTCAAAGCGAGTGTTCATGTCAAAAGGTGAAGAATTTTGATTTGGTTGATGTCATGGTTAGTTGGTTTTGTAGCTTTTTTGGCTCGAGTTAGTAAGTCCTTAGCAGTGTTTTACACGTAATGCCCTAAAACCACTTGGTTTGGGAGTCATTGACCTAACACTCGCTACATGGGTCAATTAGAAAGCTTAAGGAAACCAAACATTACACAGCCTGACCAAAAGAAAAAAAAAGTTATGCCATAGATATTCATTCTAATAGGGATTTCAGTGGACTTTGAGATATTGAGTCATTGTACATTGGAAATAATTGGAAGATTCATATTTATGTGCTAGTTCACTTTACACTGTTTTGAACTTATGATGCCTTAGCTTGTCTTTTGTAAATAATTAGACTTTAAAATTCTGAATTTATTGTGAAGATGGAGTTTATCCTTTTAAGCTTGCTAATGAATGAAAATCATGATCTTGAGTGATACCTTAATTTTGGATAACATGAATTTGTGCATAATGTTTGTGGGAAACATTTCTGGAAAACTCTCACGAAACTTCACTCGTCCTCTAGGAAATTCATAGGGGTTTAAAAGGCATGTTGCATATGCTAAATGCAATCATACATCCCACGAAAAATATATTTATCTTTTTGTTTTCCATTTTTCCATTTTGTTTTTAGTTTCATATTGCTAAGGGACTAGCAAGATGTAAGTTTGGGGGTGCGTTAAGTGCCAAAATATTCATATTTTAGCCCTTAAACTTATATGTGTTAATTCCTTAGTGTTGTTAGTGTGTGCTATTTTACTTCCTTTTTGTATTTTCTTTGTTTTATAGGTTTTTGGAAGAAAAGAAAGCATTCCTGGAAGTATTAGGCTTAAAGGATAAAATTGGGAAAAAACTAGAAGACTTGAAACAAGCAAAAGCATTTTTGTAGTGCGATCGATCGTAGGAGACCTGCGATCGAGCACACTTCCATAGAGGTCCAGACGAGCGAGTGCAAGGCATGCGCTCATGCACACCAGAGAAGACTCGATCGCATTGCGATCGAGCGCAGAAGACATACGATCGATCATAGAGGTGCGATCGAGCGCACACGGGATGCGATCGAGCGCACCCGTGCGCTGGAGAATTCCAGAAGCTGCGGCCAGACTCTCTTTGCTTTCCATATTATGGTTTTTCTAGTCGTAGTTGCACTAGGACTAAATCCTACGAGCTTACTAGGGTTTCTAGGTTTTCTAGAGTATTCCTAAGTCTATAAATAGGCCTCTAAACCTTGAGAATAATCTTCTTTGAATAGACACAACTTTGGGGAGAGGAATTGGAGGCTACTTCTAGGAGCGGTTTTCGGTTCTTTTTTTACCTTTTCTTTTTAGTTTTATTTTAATTATGTGTAACTAACTCTTAAGGAGGGCTAGATTAAAGCCCTAATTATGTTTATTTAATATTTCAATATTGGCGCCTTTGTGATAATCATATTGTGTTGCTTAACTTGATTAATTCATATTTTATTGAATTCCTCATATGTATGTGATTGGCCATTATATGCATGTGGTATGGATTAGTTAATTAAATCAATTTGGATGATCAAGTCCTAGGTTTAATTAGAGTAACAAAAGAAATTCACACCGGGTTCTTGGGTTAATCAACATGGGAAACTGGGAGTAGACACTCATGTCCTAGGCCTCATGTGTTTGTCGATTTTCACAGATTTATGCTTTCTTAAAGAACAACTTAGTAGACAGTCATGCTAAATCCTTTAAGAAATAAAAGAATTAGAGTAGACACCCTTGCCTAATTCGTTGCTTAGGAAAATCAATAGCTTAAGGAGTAGACACCCATACCCTTAGGTTGGCAAACATTAAGTATTCATGATATGATTGGATCATTGGCATAGTGTTATATTATTTAAGTATGATTAGTGGTGGATATCAAAGCCCTACCTTTAGCTTATCTTTATCTTTATTTCTTTTCCTTAGTATCAATATCAATCTCGTGAAAATTTTGGTATTTTAATTACTTCTAAAACAAAATCAACAATCTCCGTGGGATCGATCTCGTACTTGATGCACTATACTGTCGTTTGATCTTGTGCACTTGCGAGTAAAATGTACTAAATATTATCTATTAATTTAGGTAGTATTTGGCACAACAGGAAGCCAAAGTCTTTTATGATATTCAAAATTGCATTCCGCAAGATATGTTCTAAGAACCGTCCAAGTGAGCAGAATGGCATTGTTGCACCTCAACAATTCCTCCCTCAACATGACAGTCCCGCGACTCGAACCCATGACCCTGGTTTTGATACCATTTGTTGGATCGAGCCTTGGACCATTTCATCTAAAAACCAATTGGTGTTCAGTGAGAGAAGCCAAAGCCTTTTACGGCATTAGAAATTGCACCCCGCAAGGCATGTTCTAAGAATCGTCTCAGTGAGCAGAGTGGAATTGTTGCACCTCAACAAAAGCATTACCTTTTTGCATTAAAATTTATAAGCGATTGTCGCTGGGATTACACCTACACATCTTTGAAACCAAAATTATGTTTTCACGGTGTAATAACAGAGGCAACACCTCAATTACTTACCAAAATAAATACATGGCTATTACTGCTTATAAATTGGAGCTCATTGCATAATCAATTGTAGGATTTACTTTCTAAGTTTTAGACTTACGCAGTGTTTTTGGCTTGTCATGTTATCTATTTTAAGAGGGCTTTTAAATGAAGGAAGGCTTGAGACTCTACCATGTTTGAGTATTTCAATTAGTAGCTCCCAGTCTGTGATTGATGATAGTATATACATGCCTTGTGATTATTTATTTAGATATTTCAGATCTGTCATTTTCATCTTCTGTTACAATTACTCTAAGTATGCTTGATGGCGATTCCTTCAGTTAGTTACTAGTTAACTAAGCTGGAAGAATTGCCAATAACCCTACTAAAATGGTCAATGCCAATTTTGGGGGCGTAACAATTTGAAGTACTTTCTAATAGGATTACAGGATTGACTGAGGAGGTCAGGGTGAGCACGCTCATCAGTGGGCTTATGGAGGAAGTTAGGATCATTGTTACTATGTTGAAACCCACAACCCTGCTAGCAGCTTTTGGGCTTGCTAGATTGCATGAAGAAGAACTAATGAGAAGAAGTCGAAGCCCAAGGGCCCTCCCTAGTCTTCTAATTCAAATTAACCAACCCATACGCCCTCATACACAAAGCTTGCTACCCCATCCACCATTTCCAACCCACCAAGTCCCAATTTTCCATCAAACACTCATGACACTACTCCCAACTATGCCAACTCTTACCTCAACCTAAACACTAATCACCTTATCTAAAAAATGTTACCCAAAGACCCAACCTACCAATTAAGAGCTTTTCTCTAGGCCAAATGAAAGAACAAAGGGAGAAGGGTCTATGTTACTACAGTGATGAAAATTTTCACCCATGTCATCGGCGCAACTACCCCAAAATCTATTTGCTTGAGGGATTGGAAGTGGAGGAAGCTGCCGCACCAAATGGGCAGGAGGTTCAGACTCAAGAAGTGGAAGAACTGGAAGCAAGAAGGGGAGAAGGAGAGTTGTTGGATATTTTTCTTCATACAAGGAGCACCAACACCTAGAATTATAAGATTGATTGGTTCAATAGACAACCAAATGGCAGTGATCCTTATTGACATAAGACTTACTCATAGTTTCCTAGATCCAAATGTAGCTAGGAAAACAAATTGGCAATACATGAAACAAGTAAACTAACATTTAAGGTGGCTAATGGAGATTCAGTCCCTTGCCAAAGTTGCTATTTGGTGTTCCAAGTATTCCTACAAGGTCACATTGTTACTCCTTCCCTTTATTTGCTAACCTTAGTGGTTGTGACATGGTGTTGGTGGTTTATTGGTTAAGCCTTTTGGATCCTATACTATGAGACTTTGTTGATCTTTCCATGAGATTCCAACACAAGGAGAAGGAAGTGGAACTTAAAAGGTCAAGACCGACTAAATCTACTATAGGCAACACTTGTTGGGATTATGCCTCAAATCCCAATGATTTTATATCCATGATGACATTCAATGTTTGTAATGAATATATGTTTATTCATTGATTAAATTATTTTGAGCATATGACATATAAAATGTATTTTACTATTGGAAATGGTGGCCAAAACTCCAATTAATTGGATAATCTTTTGATTAGAACAACATTCATAGACACTTAATCTTACATGGCATATATGTGTGATTGTGTATTGTCTGATTTGAGTGCTAGTAGCAGATACCCTATAGCCCATTCTCTTCTCTATATTTAGAGAAAATCTAAAAAAAAAAAAGAAATCATAAAAATCCATTCACATCAGATTCCCTAAGTTCAACCTACGCCCTTGGGTAGCTACAGTGTTTCCCAATGCATTGGGAAACATTGTAGCTTCTCAATGGAATATTGTACTCCAAGAGATGCATGACGCCAACATCATTAGACCCAGCGTCAGCCTTTATTCTTCCCCTGTGTCAATCGTCCAAAAGAAAAATGGGACTTAGCGAATGTGCGTGGATTATCGAGCTTTAAACGGCATCACTATTATAGAAAAGTATCTCATTCCTGTAATAGATTAATTACTTGATGAATTGGTCAGAGCACAACAGTTTTCTAAATTAGATCTTCGCTTGGGCTACCATCAAATTCGAGTCCATGATGAAGATATACCGAAGATAGCCTTTCGGACTCATGATGGCCACTATAAATTCCTGGTGATGCCCTTTGGCTTGACCAAAACACCATCAACATTCCAGAGTCTTATGAATGACATATGTCGGCCTTATTTATGTAAGTTTGTTTTAATATTTTTTGATGATATACTCATTTATAGTTCTTCTCTTGAGGATCATCTATGTCATCTACGAGCTGTACTTTCCTTGCTTCGGCAACATTCCCTTTTTGTGAAGAAGTCTAAGTGCAGTTTTGCAAGCTACGTAGTAGAATACCTTGGCCACATTGTGTCCAAAGACGGTGTACTGGTAGATCCCTCTAAGATTCAAGCCATGGTAGCATGGCCCATTCTGAAGACAATTAAAGCTCTACGGGGTTTCTTGGGTTTAACCGGTTATTACCGAAAGTTTGTTAGAGATTACGACAAGATTAGTGCCCCATTAACAACCTTGCTTAAGAAGGAGGCTTTCCAATGGTTTCCTGAGGCTAGTGATGCTTTTCCAAGCTCAAGCATGCCATGACAACGACACCAGTGCTTGCCTTGCCAGATTTCACTAAAACCTTCTTCATTTAGAGTGATGCTTCTGGTGTTGGCATAAGCGCAATACTTATGCAAGAGGGCCAACCATTAGCCTTTACTAGCAAGGCGTTGTCACCATTACACCTCAGCATGTCTGTCTATGACAAGGAGATGCTAGCTATCATCCATGATGTTACCAAATGGAGACCTTACATAATTGACTGTCGGTTCCAATTACGAACTAATCACCACAGCCTCGTATATTTGTTGGAACAACAGATCTCCTCTATGGAGCAACATAAGTGGGTAACCTAATGAGCTGTAACAACCCCGATGGGCAAATCAATTAACTAGTAATTGACCCCATGGTTCGTCTCCCAGCCCTATCCCTCGTGGGACAAGACTTAGGGATTTCAACCTTTCTCGTCGAAACGAGAAAATCTCAGTGGAAGACTTTCAAAAACTATAGGAAACAGAGAGCAGTAAATTTAACATCCACACAACATGCACCAGAGTAAATATAAAATCTCATAATATATAGATAACCATCAAATGTACCGGTCATCAGACAGTCACCAAAATAGGAATTACTAGCCAACATAACATCATAACATTGTTCTAACAAAAGATCATACAGATCAAACACTAAGCTTAAGAAGAGCTAAAGAGATTAAGATCTCTATTATATTAGCACGAGTGGTTCCTCTATCATCCCACATAGACTTCAACCATACCGGGTTCATGTCCTTAAAAATGACCCGAATCAGATCCTGCACAATCACCCAAGTCTACTCCGACGGCATCCTCTTCTAGGATAGCTAAATTGTGCAGATATTTCTAATGATTGGGGAAAACATAAATAAAAAGGGGGATAAGTCTAAGACTTAGTGAATATTAACACAAATAATGCCCATGTCAGTTTAGTGATGAACTCTAATTTTTAGTAAAACAATAGTTCCATCATGACAGTTTTACATGGCTGTGATATTGATATATAATACATGCATATGATATAGCGTGATAGTCATAGTTCAACAGTATGGTCTACCCGAGATATTACCCCTTCCCAGCAGGGTTGGCACTGTCCCAAGGGATCTGTAATACGACACCAGTTCCTCGGATATTGTATGCTACTGTACATAACACTAGTACCACGACCGAGTCCGACCTCGGGTGACCCACACCGCTAATGATATCCGTCCTGTAATGACCGCCTGTTAAGGCTGCGCCAGCCATAAAATAACCATTGGATCCAAGGCCCATATAACACACACACATTTGACTATAAAGTTAACATATATAGTAAGCCTATGGCCGTTATCCCACATATACCGATGTACCATGTCATACGATGCAAAATTATTTTGTCTGTATTTTACATGCATGCTTTTACAAGTCTCACTTTCTTAATATATTCAGCACAATGTTTTTCTCAAAAATGCTAGAGTTCATGTGTAGCAAGTATAAATTGTGAGAGTTGAAAACATGCATGTTTTTTGTACACAAAATAGTCGTGTAGTGCATGGAAAATAACAACGAGCATTATGTGAATTAAAACTCACCTGGGCCATATAACGTCTCCGAGTATTCCAAATGATCCAGGTTCCCCAAATCTGTGGAAAACCTTCTATTAGTCCTATGGCCAATCCTGATGGACACTACATGGTGGATGAGAGTACTTCTTATCATGAGCAAGCTATCACCACACTGAGGAGTAAAGAAGTGGTCAAAAACCATGTGGAAGAGAGGAAGGATGAGCAAATTGAGGCCCCACAAGATCTACATCGGGAAAAAGGCAAGGAAGTGAGCATTGAGGCTTCTTCACCATCAACTCCTATTCCTGAGACGCCATATGAACCCTAAGCACCTATTCCAGATAACCTAAAATCTTCATTTTTAGGAACATATGACACTCTCCCGATTATTATTGCTTATGACTTACCAAGAGGCTAGAAGAGTAGTTTGGAAGAGCAAAAATAAACCATCGAGGTAGAAACATTCCCTAACTATTCTCCTCATTTTATTCCAGTTTATGATTCCCTTCTGAATGAGAAACTGTTTGAGAATACTCAGAGGGATTTACCTCGATTTGTGGACATTAGGAAGTACACATCTATAGGTAAAATTCATTCTCTTCGGTCCAAGAGAAGAAAAGATTGGTGCTTCAAATTTAAACTTAAGGATCAGAGAGCATTGAGCGCATCAAGGATGAGGATTCTGTTGGCTTGGCAGATTCCATATATTTTGACTATATGAGTCAGCTTCATAGGTTCGAGCGTATACCCTATGCACTCGAGTCCTCCATCAGGCCAGGGCACTTGATCTCCTTCCAGGTTTTATCTTCTCCATTGTTGTTCCATTTTCATTCTTTGATTATATTTTTACAACAATGTATTGCACTTGATTGGTATTTGGTTGGAGTATCACTTATTTTTTCAGGACATGTGTTTTTGCATACAAGTTCGGGATATGATATGCCCCACATTTGCTCATTCAGGTATTCCTTCCCTCTTGCTCTTGTTTTTCGATTCTATATACACATTGGGGACAATGTATGATTCAAGTTTGGGGGTAGGGAAGAATAAAACACTGTCCAAAATTCTTGCTATGTTATTCTTGAGCATGCAATTGATTTTAAAATTCTAATTTGTATTTCTTTGGTGAGCGTAACATGATGAACACATGACCAATTGACTAGGAGATTTATAGTTTTGTTACTTTCTTTGGCAACATGAGATATTACTTGTTTCAATTTAATTCTCACAAGCACACTAGCACGTAGTCTATGGAGTATGAAATCTGAGATCAGTTATGTTTATTGTCAATGTCTTTGAATGTAGTTGGATAACTTGTTGGAGGAGTAACCTTGGCATGATAATTTAAAAAAAAAATAATAATAATAATAATAATATTGATCACTTTGAGCTTTTCATTGAGTAACCGGACATCTTGCCTCATTAAGCAATGAGTGTTCGCGTCAAAAGGTTGGAAGTTTGATTTAATTAATAACATGGCTAGTTTAACTTCGTAGCCTTTTTGACTCGAGTTAGTAAGCCCTTAGGGGTGTTTACACCTAATGCCCTAGAGCCATCTGGTTTGGGAGTCATTTGCTTAACGCTCGATACATGGATCAATTGGAAAGCTTAAGGGACCTAAGCACTGCACTGCATGCATATTAAATTGATCGTTCATTGTATTTTTCATCCAATTATTTGATGTCCATTAGTGTTATATCAACATTTTTATCACATCACATTAAACTAACTTCTTTAAAAGCTTTATTTTTAAGGATGAGACACTGACCAGATGTTACAAATTTGAACTGAAATATATGGAAGGATCCATTTTAAATCAGAGAAAAAATCAAGTTGTCAAAGTTAATTTTAAAAAATTGGAAGTGATCACAAAATGTGTGTTTATTTAAAGATTTATCATACATTTAAGTGAAAATTTAAAGCAATTTTTGGATTTTAATGTAATTTAAAATTGCTACCTTGACTTCTAAAAAAAACAAATTGCGCTTGTAATTAGACTTGTTGAGATTAGGTCATTAACCGACATAATCCCGATTTTGAATATAGTTAGTGCCACGTCAACATTTTTAACTTTTATTTTTAAGTAACGAGCTTGAAACCCGTGCAATGCACTAGTTCGTTTTTAAAAATGATTGGAATGAAAATAATAATAATAATAATAATAATAATAATAATAATAATTAGTGGATGAATAAATGACAAGAAGAAAAAAAAAGTTTCAAGTCGGAAGCAAAAAAAAAAAAAGGAATGCCAAAGGGAAAAAATTTAGCACTTGGAGTATGGCCAGAACATAATCATAAAAAATAAATAGACCCAGATACCCAAATTCTATTCAAAAAAGAGATACAAGTTAAATTAAAAAAATTAAAGAAACCGATAGTTAGTGTAGTTTCACTAGTTGGTGTAATTTCATTAGAAACTCAAATAAAGATTAAAAATATAAGATTTCTGAATTTTTAAATAATCATAATGAATCCCAAAACCGCCCACTCCCAAAGCCGCTTTTGTAGGTGTAATTTCACTTTCAATTCTTTTTGCAACATGACTAAAGAAAAAGAAATTAATATTACCTTCATAAATCAAAGCAACATATAAGAAAAATAACCGCTCGAGAAATCAATTCCTATTCTTTCCTACGTATACAAAGCTCAAGATCAAATAAGAAAATTAAAATAATCAACATCTAACCACCTCTTAATACTAATTTAGATATTAATTATATCAACAAAAATAGATTCGCTTTGATAGCCTAATTCATCTGCGTGCTTTGTCAAGCAAACTTCATTGACAAACACAATTAATAACCCCAAGAGTTGTTTCACAACATCACGTAACTTTGACGCAAGAAATATAACAGAGAGAGATAGATAAAACCTGTGCGTTTCGTCGTCAATGGGAGAGAGGGAAGATGGATTTTGACAGTGGGTTGGGGTTTTGAAATTTGGGGGATTTTGATGGGGGTAACTCGTCACTGGAGATGTGGGTGGCTCATCGTCAGCGGTGCTTGGCATTCGTGGTCTCCGGTGGCCAGTTGTCAGTGAGGGGAGAGGGAAGAGGGAAGAGGAAAGAGAGAGATTTGTCTGAAAATGTTGGAAGAGTGTTTATAACCTGGGAAGAGAGAGAGAGAGTCACGACTCACGCGTGCCGCGGCGTGCGTTTTCTAACCTAAAAAGTTTCAATTTTTAATTTTTTTTAAGTAAAAAATTAAAAATTCATGTATGGGGTTTGGTGTTAAAAATACAATTCACGTGAATGGGGTTTGGTGTTACAGTTAAAAAAATAATAATAGAACTGCTTTTTTAAAAAAAAAAAAAAAAAAAAAAAAGTGAGAAATATGAGGGTCACTAGTTGGGATGGCACATGCTTGGTTCCCTGTGTTATGTATCACTATAATTGTGATAGAAAAACATATGGCATCTTTTTATTCTATTAACAACTCACCAAACTAAGATTTTCGACATTTTAAAATGGACATGTTAGCAGCTAGGAGAGCACATTATTACTCAGCACCAAGCTGGAAATCATTTTGAAATTGCAATAAGGTAGCTCGTCTCGGGAATAAGAAAAACCAGTAGCTAAGAGATTACCATCATTCAACACTAAAATTATTCCATGATGGCCGCAAAGAGCCAACAGGTCTTTCTATTTATGGACATTCTATAATAAGATAATAATACTCTACACAAATACCAAATCAAATCCTAAATTAAAAGTCTAACGAAACAAAATAAGCACAATGGATAAGCCAAGTCATTAGCAAAAATCAGCTACATGTATTCTCCTACTTTGAGTTCTCGTATATTTAGAGCCTGTTTGGAATTGTGGTGGAAAATAGAGCTTTTGAATATAGAACTTTTGCTTGTGAGCTTTTGTCAAAAGTGCTATTACTGAAAAGCTGTTACATATTTGGTAACCGCATGTCTTAAGTGCTTTTTTGTTGTTACTGATGTTTGGTGACAAAACAAAAAAAAAGTGCTTTTAGTTGCAAAAATTACAATAAAGGACATGTAATGATTTTTTTTTTTTTTTTAATATAGGCTGAAAAAAAAATCATTATGTGACACCAAATATATGTCATTTTACGTGAAATCATTACATGTTTTTCAATAAAGGCCTAAGGTTGGTAACGGTTTTTTTTTTTTTTTTTTTTTTCATTTTATACGAACCTTTTTATATAAAAATGGTTAATGTTAGCTTTCACAAGTAAAAATTATTTTGTAATGGTTTATGTAATAAAACTTCAACATTTTCTTTCTTTTGTACGTACTTATATGTAATAAAAAGTGATGTCAATCATTTTCTTTCTTTCTTTTTTTAAATTATTCAAATTATTTAACACACTTTTTAACACCACAACACTTCAAAGTATTTAACACATAAAAAAGAACATTCAAGGAGATCCTTACAACATTTTAAGTACTTTATAAAAAGAATAATAATAAATAAAAAAAAACATTAATGGGTTATAAGTAGATTAGTAATATGATCATGCTCAATGTTCATAGAATTTTCACATGATGTCTCTAATTGTTGTATGCTTGACTCATCTTGTGCTTCGTCATCGCCTATACTGTCAGTAGGTAGTAAATCCTCATCATCATCATATGGTTGGAACTCAGTATCATTTATTGCATGCTTCCTAATGGAGTTATGAAGAGCCATAGACGCCTTCATGATTTTCACTTGTTTATCATAAGGAAAACTCGGCATGCAATGCAATAACGTCCACTTATTTTTCCAAACTCCAAATGTTCTTTCAGTAGTGCATCTAAGTGATGAATGTGCATGATTAAAAATTTCATGCATACCCCTCGGTTGGCTTCCTCGACGAAAGTCTGGTAGATGATACCGCTCTCCTTTGTATGGCCCCATGTATCCCTTCATATGAGAATATCCTGCGTCTACCAAGTAATACTTTCCTACAAAAAATATACGAATAACAGTCATTTTTTTTTTTTTTTGCATGTATAATTCATAATTGTTATTTTTATTAAATACAAACCACTAGGTGGGTGTGGAAATCACAATTCTTCCTTTCGAATAGCTTCCAAAAAAATACGTGTATCATGTGCAGTTCCTTCCCATCCAACTCAAACAAAGGTGAAACACATTCGAAAATCACAAACAGCCATAACATTCTGAGTATGAGTCCCTTTTCGACCAATATATGGTATTTGTTTTGATGGAGAAATTTTAACTAGCACATGGGTTCCATTAATGGCTCCAATACAATCTTTGAAGTATGGCCAATATCGCTCATCATCATGAATTTTGCTTGGAACATCCCTAAACTCCCTATCAATAGGATTAATAATGTTAATCGCCATTCTTGAAACGGCCATTAAAACATGAGTAAAATGTCTACTAACTGTTTGTCCTGAATGTTGAAACCTTTTTTGAACTATTCTATTCCAAAACCCATGGCCTAAAGTATTCAAAAATATAGCTACCAACTCTTCAACAGTTAATTTCCTAGTACCTCTTAAATGATATATTTCCTTCAACTCTTTACACAAGTAAAGGAATACATGTATTTCCATTCTGAAATTTTGTTTGCACCTATCAAGATTACCTTGTACAATCTCCATAACCCACTTATAACCTATTTGAGAAGATGTCCTACAAGGTTCCTTTGCAATATATGGCATATAATAGTTCTCAACAAATTCTACTGCTGCAGCTGCTAGAATAAAAACATCATTTTCATTTTCCTCTTCAACATAATCACTATCACTTGTATCATCTTGAGTACTACTATAATCACTATTGTCCATATCAGTAAGGAAAACAAATAAAGAAATAAACACAAAATAAATATATAAGCACCCATAAAAATAAGAAAAAGTGATATCTACGTAGTTATGAAATATTATAATATACTCACCTTAGTACACAAATCAACACATATAAAAAAATAACATTCAAATAGATCCTTAAAACTTTTCAAATAGTTCATAACAAACCAACATTAAAGAATAACAACATTATTCCATGCTACGATGATTAATTTTGCTATTTCTCATTCGCTTGATAAAGTCAATCTGCAACCATGACTCTTTAATAGTCATAAATATCGTTCTATGTGATCTCTTAAGAAATATCTCTGCTGCAAACTTAAGGATGTCAATATCATTTTATCTTTCAACAATCCCCCGAACAACATCCATAACCTCTTCAATATTACATCCAGGTTTATCGTAGCTCTTAGATGTCACTGTAGTCTTACTTTCTATTACATCACAAATACGGCTCAAATGTTGACTAACGATTTGAACTCCTTTTTTTTTTTTTTTTTTCTTACATTGAACCATAAGACCCAACTTCTTATTTCCTTTATCCCGCGTATCTCAATCAGCAGGAATATCATCAATGCCATGTGTATTTAGATTTGGTTCATCATCCAAAACATCTTCACCTTCTAGAACATTGCCATCTTCATCAAAGTTGACATCTACATCATCTACGACACCAATATCATTAGGAACCAACCCTACGGATGGTGCCCAAGATCCCTCCCCGGTGGCAGTTATATCTCTAAACAATATTTCCACCTTTATAGCATAAGCCAAACTTGCCGTACGAAACTTGGTTGCTTCTGGAACTTCATGTAGTTAGGTATATGTAAAAATCAATAATAGTCATTTTATAAACCATTTAAACAAAAACAACTAAGTAAAAATATAATACCTGCAATTTTTTTTCCCACCAATCATCAGGCGCATCAATTGTCTTTTTCACCGGATCGCATCTAGGGCTAGTTTCCTTACCTATCAATCTCTTCCAAATGTTCCACTCTTTTTTCAAACTATCCCACTTGTACTTTAGTTGTTTATAACAATATTGTTTTCCAGTTTTTTCATTAAATCTATTTATCACATTTTTTTCATCCTGTCTTATTGAAATGTGTTCCTGGGCAGTTGTCAGCATGAATCTCAGTAATACATATATCAAGATAATCTTCTAAATTTTTTCAGTCCAAACTACTTTCTTTATATGAGTATCTGCAGTAACAGCAGCAATGTTGCTTTGACCTTTTTTACTCATATTTGTCACACAATAAATAAGTTGATAAAATTATAAATGAAAAAGTATGTTAAACACTATTAAAAATTAATAATTTTTTTTAAGTGCTGGCTTTGATAAAATGCAAAAAAAAAAAAAAAAAAAAAAAAAAAAAAAAAAAAAAAACATATTGACATGAAAAACATGCATGTCCACAAACAAAAGGGCAACAATAAGCAATATTATCTCAAAACAAGTAACTACTATTATTAACTAATATTACTTTTTGGAGAACTCAATTAAAAAAGTATAGATCAAAAGAGTCAACAATGGTATAAAAATCCACAGTAAAGTAAAAAAAAGAAAGAAAAAAAAAAGTTGAAGGAAAAAATGACAAATTCGTATCTACCCCACGTGGGAGCTCTTCACAATGCAGATACCACACATTGCCCAAGACCAGCTACACCATGCGTGCTTACTGCTCACTTGTTCTCTTTACCCAACTGAAAAAATTGAATGGCTGATCATTCATTGTATGAAGTTTTTAAGACCTCACTAATCAGCCTTACACCAGCATCTGAGTCAGCAGAATCTAAGCTATAAGCGGGTGGGATAGGGGCAACAAAGGCATAAGAAGCAAAGACATAGGCTGTGTGGGCACTAGTCATATTAGCGGTCAATATGGTATGGGAAGCTAGGATGGTATGGGCTGCACCATAATAAGCTACGACCCTAGTTCCTACGTAAGAATACCACTAGCACCTCTTAGATCTAGCCCTCTCTTTCCTGCTGAAACTAGATGTACTTCTGGTGCTTTTGTTCCCAACAATTATTACCTTAACACCCCAAAGCCATCTTCTTTATCTTCTTTTCCCTTTTACCCTCTGTATTTTTTCTTCTCTGCAGGTCCCTCTCTTATTTTTTATTCTCTTTATTTTTTCTAATACTCTTTGCTACGGGTCTCTCTCTTATGTTTAGTTCTTTCATCCTACATCTTGTAAAGCCATCTTCTTTATCTTCTTTTCCCTTTTATCCTCTGTATTTTTTCTTCTCTTTATTTGTTCTAATACTCTTCTCTGTAGGTCTCTCTCTTATGTTTAGTTTTTTCAATTTACATCTTGCAAACTTCTTTTATATATATCAAGATTTGAACAAAAGAGATGAAAATAATCAAAAATCAAACGACCTCACTGGAACGAGATGAACTTCTACTTGATCCTCTCTCCTCGTAGCGGCTCTTAACTACGGCAGAATGATACCTTTAGTTCAAGGTGATGCTTATATATGGGTATGGTTGTCATTTGTTGAAATTGGTATGGGTATTTTTGTCGGTTCATAAATTTCATTGAGTGTAAACTGCGGCGCGCCTTTCTTTCCAGAAGTCCGTTTCACCAAAGCCTCATTTTTGAGCTTCGGCCTAAACGTGGTTTTGAGCGTTTCTATTCTGAAAAGTGCTGGGTCAATATTTTACCAAACAACCGTTTTTTCCTGAAACGGGATTCTTAGGCCTCAAAAGCTCGTTTTGGCTCTGCAACCGCAGAGCCAAACATGCTCTTAATCGAAATAATAATCAAGCCTACGCTTTCAATTCAAGCTAGATCCTAAGATTCACAATCACATTACAATAATCACATGTGAGAGAGAAATAAATTTGCAACATACATTAGGGCTCACAAATTATTGCAAATTTCACTGTGGATCTGCTCCAATTGAGGGCTCATAAGCAAGTCGCTCTCCTTTGTCGCTCAAGACTACCAAAACGATCATAGATTTACATTTCACACTAAAGAGAAAGAAAAAGAAAAAGAAAATCAAACAGAGATCATAGCATAGATAAAATGATTTGTAGAAAATTCAAGTTCAAACTAAAACGGCAAAAACAAGGATTACTAATTATAAAAGAGGTTTTAAGTAAATTTACCTTAAAAGGTAACAAAGCCAATGGAGATGATATGGCCGATAATGATTGGAGACTTAAAAATTTTATGTGAACCTAGGAAAAAAAAAAGAGTAGAATAAAACATATAAATAATACATTTATTTATGATAAGGAGACTAAAAAATGATTATTATACATGAGAATTGCTAAAGATAGTCTAATGGTAGGAAACAACCAAAAATCAAAATCCAAATAGCACAGACACAATTTGAACTCAACCACTAACAAATAATTATAAGAGAAATTAATAATAAAGAAACGCAACTGAGTAAGAGCGAATATTTAACACAAATGATTTTTTATGATTGATATTGTTTTAATACTTACATTAAAATTTCAACAAGGACAGAAAATATTCGATTTTCTAAATCAAAATCAGTCCATATCAAAATACCATAGCTCACACGGACCATGAGGACAACTCATCTACAACTAAGATATCAAACCAATGTGGGAAAGAATCAAGCCTAGCAAGGAAATTGAAGCTAATAAGTCAACATTCCAACAATTCATGAAGAAATTCACTTACAAATAGAAACAAATTGAACAAATTGCATTTATCAAGCCACACACAAGTCAATGCGCTATGACAATATAATTAAGAAATGAGTTACTTAATAGGAGTGCTTAACAAAGATAATAAAGTACATGCCATTGCAATGCAAAATGTCTATGAACATTACATTCTTTTAAACCTGCCTAGTGCATCATTGGTTATATTATTTATATATATATTTTTTTGATAAGTTCATCATTGGTTATATTAATAGGCTCAAAAACTCCATGATAGTGTACCATCACCATGACATAAACCAAAACTAAATCATATATGGCGTCAAACATATCCAAGTCAAATAAGAAGGCTATAAAATGACGGCTATGTTTGTTAAACAATTTCTCCCCCCCTCAATACTACTCACTTCCTTTTTTCAAAAAAATCAACATCAAAACATTCTCACTTTTTTTCACTTTTTATATCACAACATTCACTTTTTACTACTTTTCAAATAAAAAAATTACTACAAAACAAAACTTTTCTACTTTTCAATATCACTTTTTCACTTTTCTATACCAAACATTATTCTCATTCTTTTTCACATAAATCATGACCGGGGGAAAGGGGAGGGGGTTAACAAACAAAGCTGATGTGTCTTGTGTTGACATAGAAATCAATTATTAACAACAGAAACAAGGACCCATATGAGAAACTCAAAATCCCCAACAAAACAAATGTGAATAGAGGAATTGCCAATAAAAACAAAAGAAGCATACACCAATTCATTTAGATTGAAAACCTCCATCCCTCATAACATGCATCAGAAAAACATAATTACATGAGCAGAACAAGTCTGAAAATGATGTCCTCACGAGACCCAGATCAACAAAAACATTTCTTTCAGATAAATTTACAACAAATCACACCAATTACAACCAAATTGCTAAAAGATCCAATCTTACATACCAAAATCAAAACACATTGTGCCAAAGAAAATAGAAATAAATAAATAAAAACAGAACCAACGATTTGTGATGTTCAAAACCTTATTTGCATACCCAACAAATCAAACCCAAAACAAAATTGAAATACAAAAAGATGAAACTTGAACTCTGGAGAATAAAAAAAGTTTCACATATGTTTTATACTTAACATTATATAACACAAAACAAATCATTCTAACTAAATCATATCTAATTGTTCTTCTCCTCTATCGGCTAATCTCTTTCTCACTAAGCTTGAGCTAAACAAGGGATAACTGTGGGGAAAGAGTTGTAATTAACAACTCCACAAAGTATGGAATTGCAAAAAATTCCACCATAAACTCTAAAAAACTAATCAAGGGAATCAAAAACCCAAAGACCAAAATCAACAAGACAATAAATTACTCAAAAACAGAGGCCAAAAATTGAAATATTAAGCAAGAAAAAGCGTGAACTATGGAGAAAAAATGTAACATTTTCTTAAACACCTCGTTGATACCAATAATAATCGTCCAACAGCAAACATAACCCCCAAACCTTTATAACTCAACTCAATTTAAACTACATTGTAAATCTCCATATAAACTCTAAATTTACATCTCAAATCAGAACAATTAAAGGGTAAAAAATCCTTACCTTGTCTCGAGCTTTCTTCCTCCACACTGGTTTTCCTTTCACCCGCTACATGGTTCGCATTTTCCCTCTCTTCCAGTTCTTGAGTGCTTTTTAATTTGGTTGTATAGGAAGAAATAGTATATTTCTTGAGATAATTTTTTTTTTTTTACAATTTTCTCAGTTGTTTTGTTTGATTTTTACAAGGTCTTAGCACATTGTAGGTCTTTTGGGAGTGGGTTAATTTTTCAGTATGAAAAATACTAAGCATATTTGCAAAAATTATGTGGAATCTGAACTATGGTTTGGATTTTGTTTTTCAGCCATCTAGCTGCATTACTGTAAATGAAAAATTGTTGTCATGTCTTATTTTTTTTTCTGCAAATTGATAAATGCAAAACTTCTATTGGTTTGCCAATTTGTTACTGGATTGCTTACCCCTGTCAGACTGCTTGTCCCCATGGTTTATTACTATAATGCACTGAATTTGGTTTTTAATATAGAGGAAGATGGACTTGTGTGATGACAATTTGCGTACAAATATTCTCTTGAAAAAGTCACTTTATTAAATTTAATGAGCTAATTTTTAGAAGTTATCAAATAACAAATTATCTATATTTTTTTTTATTTTAATTAAATTTTGTTATTTATTAGTTTGAATGCCAACTACTTTAACTGGCCTGCAATAGTTGTTAAAATTAGTTAAAATTATTGAAGGTTTTTCATTGATTTGGAGAACCCGGAATGTTTGGAGAGATACTCGGAGATCTATACGACCCAGGTGAGTTTTAACTCACATATTGCTCGCCATTTATTTTCCCGTATTGCACAACTATTTTATGTACCAAAAGATACATATTTATAACTCTCACAGTATATACTTTGTTGCAGATGAACTCTAACTTTTTGTGAAAAAGTCATACTTAACAAGATAATGACATTGAGACTTGTAAAAGCATGCATGCAAAATACGGATAAGATTAATTACATTGTATAACATGGTATATCAGTATGTGCGGGATAACAATCATGGGCTTACTATACATGTTAACTTTATAGTCAAATGTGTGTATGATATATGGGCCTTGAATCCAATGATTATTTCATCACTAGCACAGCCTTAACGGGCAGTCACTACAGGATGCACATTATTAATAGCGTGGACCACCCGAGGTCGGACGTAGTCGGGCTACTAGTGTTATGGACAGTAGCGTACAATAGTCGGAATACCAGCATTGTATTATAGGTCCCTCAAGACCCTACTGAGAATGAGTAATATCTCGGGTAGACCATATTGTTGAACTATCACTGTTACTCATGATTATAAGCATGTATTATATTTATATTGCATCCATAAATAACTGTCATGCCTAAGTTGTTGCATTATTTATCAAACGGAGTTCATCAGTAAAATGGCATAGGTATTATATGCATTAATCTTCACTAAGTCTTTGGACTTATCCCTTTATTTTTCTCCCTCCATTATGCATATATTGTGCGGTTTAGCTAGCATAGAGGAGGATGCCTATAGACTAGACTTAGGTGATTGCTCAAGACTTGATTAGAGTCGTTTTTGAAGACATGGATCCGGTGTGACTGAAGTCCATATGAGATGATGGAGGAACCACACAGGTAGTTACTCAAAATTAGGCGTTAATCTTAGTATCTTAATTTTAGACATTAATATTTTGGGATGTAATTTTATGATGATCGGTGTATAACCCGTACATTGATGACCTATTTATATCATGATGCTTTATCGTTATTCTGGTGATTACATTGTGGTATTTCGTTATTACTTTCTATTCTTGTAGTTTAAAATCTTCCGTTGTATTTTCTCATTTATGACAGGTTAAGATCCCTGAGTCTTGTAACGTGAGAAATAGGGTTGGGAAACGAACCATGGAGTCAGTTACCAGTTAATTGATTTCCACGGGGCGTTACAAATGGGCACAAGGGAACACATAAGGACAGGAAAAATTGTAACGCCCTAAAAATTAATTAACTGGTAATTAACTCTACGGTTTGTCTCCTAGCCTTATTTTCCAAGGAACAAGACTCAAGGATCTCTACTCCTCGAAAAGAGGGGATACCAAGCAGCGGAAAACATTAAAATTCTATAAACATTAGTCAATAAAACCAGAGCATCTACCAAGGATCATCAAAGTGGCTGAAATCACGCTATATATATCATCTTTACAAGGGATCCATTCTATACCTTAATATGCAAGCATGCGTCAAAGCTCTTAAGTCTACAACATAACTCAAAAGTACTAGTTATCATGAGTACCCGCCTAAGCTTGCAATAAGTCCTCAAGCATCTCCTGGATCGAATCCTCCACAATAACTGGATGCTTCACGGTATCCATCTTCTGTTAAACTATCTATAACAGCATAGTTGTACATGTGGAGAAAAAATGAAAACATTACAAGGGTAAGTTCGACGACTTGGTGATTACAAATGCGCATGAAGTACCTGTCACTAAGTGGTGAACTCAGTTATTTATAAAGCACATGCAGCATTACGAGGTGACAGTTTATCATGTATGCAATATAGATATAATGTATATGTTGTAATATGAGAATCATGTCATAGTTCAACAATATGGTCTACCCAAAATATTACCCATTCTCAGCAGGGTTGGCGCTGTTCTGAGGAACCTGTAATACAATGTCGGTGCCCCAACCATTGTATGCTACCATCCACCACTAGCAGCCCGATCGAGTCTGACCTTAGGTAGCCCAGACTACTAATGATGTCCGTCCTATAATGACCAACCATTAGGCAATGGCTGTGCCGATCACAAAAACCACTGGATCCAAGGCCCACACACACTTGACCATAAGGTTAACCTGTATAGTAAGCTCAACCTGTATAGTTACCGGTGTACTATGTCATACGATGCAATTAATCTTATCCGTCTTTTACATGCATGCTTTTACAAGTCTCAATATCATTATCTTGTTAATCAACATACGTTTTCACAAAAGAGAGTTCACAGTAGTTGCAAAATGTATTTTATGAGAGTTGTAAATAAGCATGTTTGATATATATATATAATAGACATGCAATGCGAGAAAAGTAACAACAATTATCCATGTGAGCTTGTACTCATTCGGGTCATAAGGCTCCTCCATAAAATCCTCTTGAGCCTCTATAACCTCGAATACTGAGAAAAAACCTATAACTGTGTTCTAAACTCGAGCCAAGATGAACCTAGAATATAAAATAGCGGTTGTTGGGTGCTTGGCCAAAAGGGCCTTTCCTTGAACGACCCTAGTCGAGCGCGCAACCCTAGGGACAAGTGTTCGGCCATTGAGGCTCAGGTAGAACCGCATTTGGTCCAAATGCTTCCCGAGCCTTCCTCCGACTAGTCCTAAGGTTACAAAAGGGTTTCTAACACCTCTAACCAACATGATGCCTTCAAATAAAATGATTACGTCTAATGGAAAAGAACGGCTAAACAAGTTCAAATCTTAAAACTCTCTACAATAACCTACTAAGCTATTAGAAACAAGAATCAAGCTAACGACCTAATAACTTAACAAAAATTTTGATTTGCATATGTATTCCCAACAACACTTGTAAAAGAGTATAGGTGCAGCTAGTTGCAGCAAGAGACTCGAAGGACTCATCCAACCTGCATCCAACAATCCACCAACTCCAATAATATCTTTGAAGTATCAACTATGTTGCCCTTTACTTGGAGTTATGATCACAAAATCAATCTCCTAGAAGGAGCCAAACCAACCTGTGTGAGACCCTATCAGTACCCTTTCTACCAAAAGAGGAAATTGAAAGGCAAGTAAAGGACATGCTGAGATTAGGTGTTGCTAGGCCAAGCCAGAGTCCTTACTCCTTACCATCCTTTTGGTGAGAAAGGCTGATGGCAGCTAGCGTATGTGAATGGATTTCAAGACTCTCAACAAGGTGACAATAAAAGATAAGTATCTTATTGGTAGTATTGACGAATCGTTAGATGAATTGCAAGGGGCTATGATATTTTCCAAATTAGATATAAGGTCAGGATACCAGCAAATTAGGATAGATCCCAAATATATACCTAAGACTATTATTGCCTTTAGGACACATGAGGGTCACTACAAGTTTCTAGTGATGCCATTTGGTCTCACCAACGCCCCTTCCACATTCCAAATCCTTATGAATGATCCGTTTAAACCGTATTTGTGGAAATTTGTGCTGGTTTTCTTTGATGGTATCCTAGTCTATAATAAAAACTTCACAAACCACCTTAAACATTTGAAGGCAATAATGGAAGACTTAAAAACGCACCAGCTCTATGCTAAGTTGTTTAGGAGACCAAAAGTGGAGTATTTAGGACACCTAATTTCAGAAGAAGGGGTCAAAGCAAATCTAGCCAAGATCACAGCCATGACAAATTGACCCACCCCAAAAACCCCTTAAGCCTTTAGACTTGAGAGTTTTGGTTGGTCTTTTTGGCTACTATAGGAATTTTTTTATGGGTTGTGAGGAAATAGTTGCTCCTTTAACTTCCCTACTAAAATAGATTCTTTTAGTTTAGATGATAGGGCCACCGTTGCCTTTAATAGACTCAAAGAAGCTATGACCACTCCCTCAGTCTTGGGCTTGCCTGATTTCTCTAAACCTTTCCTAATTGAGTGTGATGCCTCAGGAGGAAGAATATGAGATGTTTTTATGCAGGGAGGCAAACCTTTAGCTATTGCAATCAGGGACTCAAACAGAAAAACGTGCTCCTCTCCACATATGAAAAGGAGCAACTAGCTATAGTGTTGACACTACAGAAGTGGAGGAACTATCTCCTAAGATACTAGTTTAAAGCAAAGACAGACCAACACGCATTGCAATACCTCATGGAATAGAGGATTATGACCCTCACTCAGCAGAAGTGGGTTTCTAAATTACTGGGTTTTGACTTTGAAGTGGAATACAAATGTGGAAGAGAAAATAAGACAGCTAATGCTTTATCCATAATACAAATAGAGAGTCAATCAGAATTCCCAACATAGTAGGCAATCATTCACAAAGAACGCACAGAAGAACCCCCAGCACACAATCATGCCATCAATGCAATCAACCCAACGTAGAAAATTGAATAAAAGTTATCCTAAAGACAGGATTTACTACAACAGTACCATCAAGGTGAGTTAGACCTTATAAGGTACCATTTTCAGCATGGACTCCTCTTTTACAAAGGAAGGATCCACCTCGGGTCATTGGGACCATTTTAGCAGCAGATCCTACAATAGTTTCACAGCACACCGTTGTTAGGTCATATGGGAACACATAAAATTTTTCATGGAGAAAGGAAGAGTTTTACTGGCCTAGTCTTAGAAGTGACGTTTGCGCTTTCATTCGGGAATGAGATGTCTGCCTGAGGAACAAAACATAAACCCCGCATCCTGCAGGTCTCCTACAACCCTTACCAATCCTAGCCCCAATCTGGATTGGGATTAGTATGAATTTTGTAGAAGGGTTGCCAAGCTCGATGGGTATAAATGTAATCATGGATGTGGTGGACCAATGTGATAGTCCGAATATTTACAACAAAAAGAAATGTATTGATTTGTATTAATCGCTTTTATAATACCTCTGCCTTTAAAATTGTTTAAATCTTTTTTTTTTTTTTTGAAAAACAACCAAAATATCCAATCTTTTGATTCGGGCTGAACGTTCGACCTTGGACCACATGAACGTTCGACATGCAACCCTAGAACCGTTGTATAATAGTACATTGAACGTTCAAAACATAGTACACTGAATGTTCGAGCCCATCAAAAAGAAATTTTAGCCTATTATCCACACCTAACCCTCCTATAAATATCACCCCTACAACCGTCTGACTTCATCCCTCACCCCAACATCACATCAACCCCAACCCTAGAGAGAGAAAGGTTCTAGAGAGAGAAGGAGAAGGTCCTATTGAGGGTGTCTTGCCATCTTCAAGGTAAACCTTGATAAACTAAGCTTGTTTTCATGTTATTTATATTCTGACCATATGATTTTCATATTTTTTACAATTTTTCAATGTGCCATGATAAGTTTATACAATTTTATTTTATTTTTCCTTAAAAACAAATAGGTATTCAAAATATTATAAACCAACACTTATTTTCTGAGATTATTATGTTGTTATAGTTTACTATGTTTTTATTAACCTATTAGGAGCCTAGGATGTGATTTGCTATGTTTTGGGTAAGAAATAGGAAACTTACATGCATTCTAGCACCCATCGAATGTTTGCCACTTTCTAACTGAACATTCAACATCGGGCCCAAACGTTCGAACAGTGTCCATAATAGATAATTATGGTTTTATGATGTTTTAGTAAGTTTAACTCTCAACTATGATTTTACATGTTTGAGATGGGTTCTCTAAGTGCTGTGAGTAACGTTAGAATATATTTCATAGTAGCATGAGTTCAAGATGTTCGAGGATTTGAGTGAGCGGAAGAGGTAAGTAAATAATTACAATTACTTTCAATAAAAACGTGTGATATGTTAGCTGACTGAGCAAACGTATGATATGAGCCTATTACTTCTTATGGAAATGGGAAAATGTTTAATTAAATATATAATGATTTGCATCGTATGAAATAGTACACCGATACTTGTGGTATAATGGCTATGGGCTTATTATATGAGCTTGATTATATGGTAAAAAAAGTAATGATGTTTATATGGGTCTTGGATCCAATGATTGTTCATGATTGGCGCAACTATGTTTGATTAATATATCATGTATTATATATATAATGCATTACCATAATACTCTTTTTATTCAATGAATGACTTCATTTATATTACTACTTATGATTTACAAATTTTTGCTAAATAACTTAGTTCACTACATAATAACTTATGCACTATTTGTTTTATTTACTAGGTCGTGAACTTATGCTTGTATCTTTTCACCTGTAAAACATGTGTTGTTTTGTAGGTTGACTACCTTTGGATATCGGATTCAAGAAGGACCCCAAGGCAATTGCAACCGTTTAGAGTAATGATAGAGATCTAGTTAATGCTTGAGGACTTATTGTAGGATTTTTGCCCACTGCTCATGGTAATTAGTACATATGGGTAATATAGCAAACTTAGATTTTTAAGACATGTTTGTGTATTAATGTTTAGTTTAAACATTTTTTATAGTGATGACATGTACAGTATAATTTCAATTAATGTGATGATTTTTAGTAGATGCTCTGGATGTAATGATTAATATTGATAGAAATATCATATGTTTATGTGCTTATTATTATCTTTTGAGGAGTAGATGATCCATTGGTCTTAATATTTAGGAGAATTAGACAAGAGGAATACTAAGGAGTTAATTACCAATTAGTTAATTTCTCGGAGCATTATAGGATCCCCGAAGTAGATGGTGGTTTTTTGGTGGATTGCTTACTAATAGGTTGGATCAGATGTTAACATGTGGAGGCACTCAACTCATTATTCTACTAGGTAACCGTATCCGCATCATGCAATTACTAGCCGCTATTTGCAGAGTTGCTGTGTTTATTGAATACAGTTATTAACTGCTAGTTGGATATCAAGAAATGAAGCTTTTGGACATATTTTAGTTTTTTTTGGGCATTCTTTATGTTTCTATTATGGTCTATTTTAAACAATTTTGAATATGTTTTGGGCATGTTTTAGTGTTTTTTTAAGTCCTAGTGTTTTAGATGAAATCCATATCTTGATTCCACATTCTAGCTTAAAAATAACAAAGAAAATACAAATATAAAAATTACAAAGTGTGGTTGGTGAATTTGTTTATATATATAAAGGTATGCAAATGCAGTTATTTGCAGTTAATAACCCCATTGCGTACCCTAAAACTGTTATCTGTAACGTATATGTAGTTAGTGATTTAACGTATATGTAGTTAATGATTTTTGTCAACCTGTATATGCACTTAGTAGTAGTTAGTTGTGATTAATAACTGTTAGCATGTAGAGCACTACGAAAATTTATGTGTATTTTTTTTTATTAAAAAAAATTTATCATTTTTGCATTTTTGTCGACCTTATAGAGCATTGAAAATTTTTGAAATTTTAGAGAATATCATCGGAATATATATATATATATATATATATATATATATATATATATTGAGTGATAATTTGAATTGATTGACCTAAACTTTTCCGAGAGTGATTTGGTCCATAACTCATCATGTCCTAAAAAAAAACAAACGTATATGCACCGGACTACAGAAGAGGACATATCCGCAGGAGCAACATAGAGTTGAAGTTGTAGCCAGCAACAGAGCTGCAGTGAGGATAATGGATTTGATTTTCCCTCAAAATCTAAAAGCCAGCACCCTCTCCTCAAAAGCATGCTCTTGGCCATCATCGTCGTCGTCGTCACGCCTCTTCTTTCCTTGTCCTCTGAGGAGCTTCAAATGTTGGCCTTCACGCATCCTAACCCCTGCTTCCAAGCTTAAGCAAGTCAGAATTCGTAGCGAGTTCGAAGGCAAAGTAAATGGCGCTCTCTCCGCCGATTTCGACCCCCGCTTCCTCGACCGGGTATGCTCCACTTTCCATTTCTTCTTCACCTCCGCTTTGCAATTATATCTCATTCATATCATGCACGCATATGGGTATTCTTCCATCGAAGCTTTTCATTTACTCGGACCCAGCTTTTGTTTTTCCCTATCCTTCTCATTTTTGCCTCCTGAAAGGCACTACTGAGAGGCTTACCGGCTTTTGTTTTGATTTGGAGGTGAAAAGTTGCAATTTTTACCACTTCTCGTTTTGCATTTTTGTGCAAGTTAAATTTTTTTTATACCCCATTTCAGTAATAAACCAGAGAGATGTGTTTATGTTCTCCATTGTGTCTGCAGGCATGCATCTCTGTGGTGTGTGCCTTTGTGTGTGAGTGGGTAAACACCTACTTTAATCTTTCTGTTTATGTTCAATGACTTATTTTGAATCAATAATTTATCCAGCTAATTATTCAATTGTATCACATCCAATTGTCTTGTGAGATTTATGATATTGTAAGAGAATGCATTGAATTGATTTTTTAGTTACTGGTTTGTGCATGTCCCCAATGGCCCATATGATAATGATCTTCTTCACATCTTATCCTCGCATAACATGGAAGGAGGTTTCTATAATGGCGTCTAGTCCTTGCATGCTTTACTTTCTGTCTTCTAGTTTTCAACTATCCCAAAGTGCCTGAATCTTGATCTTCTGACGTTCAAGACTTGTATTAGTACGCGTGTAAAACTCTTGGATGCTACTGCTCAACACTTGGATGTATTGTTCATATTCTAGTCTGTCCAAAATTGGTGTTTGTGAACCCTTCGCAATGATCTGATTGCTGCAGACTGTTTGAGGACTGACTCAAGACATAAACTATTTATTAGAAGAAACTATTTGTTAGAAGGGATATTGGTCCTTGGCATGTTTGTTATTAGATGGATGTAATATGGGTTACATGAGTAGGCGCTGAAGCATGCATTATGGGGGAACTGTCAAGGCCCTCTATGCACATACCGTTACAAATTCACAATGCTACTTGGACCCTTCACTTTGCCTTGCTTTATCAGAACTAACACGACATTACAATGAGGGCGTGGCTAGTAGACTCTAGAAAATGGTGGGAAACCTTTTGAGAACAAGTGAATCCAACACTTATGGAAGTACCTGCATTCAAAGTCCGTACTCTAGTCTCTGTAATAAAGTACTACCATATAGAAGTTATAATATGTTTATGGCCCATATTTGAGATTCTTATGCTCTGCTTTTGGGGATTTTGAATTTATTCATCTATTTACTTATTTTGGTTTATGTTTTATGATGGGATGTGTTTTGTTAAATCACCACTCATCCCAAAAGTTTAAGCGGATAGAAAATGATATATTTAATCATTTAATTAATATTTTAACACTTCCACTCACATGTGGGCCCAAATTCCTCCATAAGTGAGGTCCAACATGTGCAATATTTAACTAAATTGATTAAAAAAAATTGTGGAATTGGGGTTTGGGCTCAAAACCTTTGTTTTGATACAATGTTTTTTCTTTCATAAGTAATTCAATCTTATTAGAAATTGCAGAGATACTATGTTAAATCACTACTTATCCCCAAAATAGTAAGGCGATAGAAATTGTATATTTAATTATTTAATTAATGCTTTAACATGTTCTCATTTAAGTTTCTGTCTTTGCCATTTGCTTTTACAAATGTAGTTGAGGAGTTTGACCATGACCCTTGCATTATTTTTAGGATGCTAAACAGCGTTATGGTTGACCACGTTACAGATAGATTAGATCTAATATTGTTACTTCTTATTCAGCAAAAAGCACTGGAAGCAGCAATGAACGATATCAATAGCTCATTCGGAAAAGGAAGTGTTACGAGATTAGGCAGTGCTGGTGGTGCTTTGGTGTATGTGTTCTCTTTCATTAAAATAAAATTTTATAACTCCTCTTTGGCACTTTTTTTTTTTTTTTTCCTTTTTCTTTTTTAATGTGTTAAACTTCTGGAAGCTGCATCATGGGGCATTCACCAGGCCCGCTTGTGGCATTTTGACTAGAGCATAGATTTTGTTACATTTTTTGTGCATTGCAGTGAAACTTTTCCCAGTGGCTGTATGACGTTAGACTTTGCCTTAGGTGGTGGCCTTCCCAAAGGAAGAATCGTAGAGGTATTACCTCTTTTTGTCTTCATGCTTCTCCTTTACTTTGGTGTTTTTGGTTACATTTTCATGAGTCAAACATGCTTTGGTTCCACTGAGAATCTGAATTAACTTCTCGTCTGTAGATAGTTATTTGATTTGTTTGATACAATGTCCTGTATGCCGGTTGAAGAGGGTGGTGAGATAAACCGTTCTACTGCAATAGTTTGCTTGATGGCATTGTATGACAGGATCTCAAAAAGTTGATTTTGCACATGGATAAAGAAGGTGCAGTTCTGTAAATGGAATCGTGCATTGGCATCTCACTTGAAAAACCATACAACCGTTAAAAGAGAACTCAAAATTAAGTATAATAAGCTACTTTTTTTATTTGGTTAGGTAGATCTATTATATTAAACTCTTATATATTCTTCATGTATGTATTTATAATAGCCGTCATACTCTAAATATGGCTTCCTAGGTAAGCAGTGGATATTCTAAAGCTCACTTAGGAAGGCTTTGAGACAGGCAACAGATTTTTATTAAAATACTAAAATTCATAGACTCACTTTCTAGATTGGGTTGTAGTCTATGTTCATTCTTCCTCCTTTTCGAATCTTTTAAACCTTGTAATCTTTTTAGATTTTTGATACCTTTAGTGTGGTTGTCTCTCTTGTATACATTTCATGTATGAGGGGCTGTGCCAATTTTTATTTTCAATAAAATCATGTAACACAAGTTTATTCTTTTGCTCTTTAGAGTGTAGGTCTTAACACCAAATACATTTAGTCTTATTAGGGTTCTTAGATCACCATAAGGTTTCCTAGACAGATCTGGTCTTGGGCCAAAAAGATAGGTTTTTAAGGTCTCAAGGTTCAATTAGTGTGTTTGTGTGTGTGCGCTATAATTCCAGCAACGTGTTAGTGAAGATTATTTCGCTTGGTTTGGATCATTCTAGAGTCAAATTATTGCAAAATATCTTTCTGAAAAAGGCACTACAGTTACCTTTCTTGGTGATTGTAGTTCTGCAGCAACCTAATCTTAATGTATGGTCTCTACAATACAGTGCAACACACTCAATCACTCATACAAAATGTTATGCTAATGTCAAACACTCAGGAAAATCATGCAATCATGCTGTACAAACCATAATCATGTCGTTTAAGAGAAGAAATCAAATCCAACTTGCTTCCTTTAGTGCTGGCAGCATGGATAGGAAGCTCAAATGTCAATTTTAATTCAATTATTAATGCATTAATAGTTTTTTTTTTGTTATGATTCTCACAATCACAAAACTAAACATCAAGGATAAGGCTCATTAGGCTAATACTTACGCAAAATCCGGCCATGAATTAGGAGAAAATGAAAAGAAAAAAAATGTGTTCCTTGGGCAGCAACACTGTTCTGTGCAGAAATCAGTTTCATGCACTGATTTTGCAAGATTTAGGACATAGGGATTAAGAAAAACACAAAAGGGAAAATTTTATAAGGTTTGATGAAAAGAAACTCTCAAACACTGGAAGGAATCATTGAAAATACTTACAAAATACTTGATTAAAAGCTGGACAGCAAGTGGTAGCTTCTAGGAGACAGTTTTAAGGCTTAACTTACCACTAATTTCGTTGCAGCTTTGGGGGATTTTGTTTATAGACTTTTAGGTTTTGCTGGTTTTGCTTGAAGAGAGAGATGCTTTTTCTTTTTTTCTTTTCTTCTTGTTAGAAGAGTTATTAGGATTTGTGGGTATTTTGGTAATTATATTTCTCAAAACCTATATAATAAGATGTGTGACGTAGGTTACGTAACAGTAACGAGCCTCCACCTTCTCTCTGGATCTTTCATGCAAACTACAACATGGTATCAGAGTGTGTTTATGATCTTGGTCTAAACCCCACGTTTGCAGTCTTGGTTTTTCTTCCTTGTGATTGACGTGTTGGTGTTTTATAGTCCTAGTGGTAGCCCACACGGGCAATGCCTTGATAAAGCTTTAAAAGAGTTGTTCTTGGTGACCAGAAAGTCTCCTACAAAAGAAAAGAAAAGAATCCACTGTTTTCAGCTTAGCCCAACCCCCAACCAATATACTTAGGATGTTGGTTTTGGCTGATCGACAGTTTTGGTGGCAATTCTCGGTCGTATATCGGTGCTTTTGTGGTGTCTCTTTGTAGTTTTGGTGGTTGGCGGCATTCTTTGTGGTGCTTGGTAGCTATTCCAGTGAAGTTTGGCGATTATCAATTGTTCTCGTGGTTCCAACGACTTTTATGGTGTTTCATGGTGGTTTTGTTTTTTTTTTTTTTTTTTTTGATAAGTAACGATATATTTATCAAAGGCGCAGAGGGGCGCAACCCTAGTACACCGGGAGTATACAAGAGAGCGACTAAGAAGAAGAAAGAGAGGAAGAAAATCTAATAAGAAAATCTTGGAAGCTGATCACTATAGGCGCAAGCCAACCAGCAGTCCAAGTGAAGAGGGTGTACAAGAAAAAGTTAATAAGCTCCTCTAAATTCCTGGCCGAGTCCTCAAAATTTCTTGCGTTTCTCTCGTTCCAAATGCACCACATGAGGCAAAGAGGGACCATCTTCCACACAACGGCGCTACTAGTTTTACCACCCTTCCACCAAGAATCGAACATCTCCTTAACGCTGCCCGGCATAACCCAACACAAGCCAAACCGAGTGAAAATGGCGTTCCATAAGGTGCGCGCCACCCCACAGTGTAGAAAGAGATGGTCAATGGACTCCCCATTTGATTCACACATGCAACAACGGTTTATCGCCACAATACCCCTTTTCCGAACATTGTCCAAAGTAAGAATTTTTCCAAGCGCGGCCGTCCAAGCAAAAAAAGCCACTTTCGAAGGGGCCTTGGTGCGCCAAATACTTTTCCAAGGGAAAGGAGTGAGGTCTTTTGGTTTTGTTTTCTCTGGCAACGTACGTATGTGGTGTTCTTCAGTGAACGACGGTCTGGTGTTGCCATCGAATCCTTCGCTGGAAATAGTGGCCAGCGGCATCTCTAGTAGTAAGGAAGACCTTGTTTGGTTGTTGTCAGCAGCTCTCCCTATCCTGGATAAGGATAGCCGTGTTCTCGGTTTATTTACTATCATAGCCGGTTTTGTATCCTTTTGGCCAGTTAATCAACTCTTTATCCGGTTCAATATCTTTTCTCCTACAGAGTATTTCTAGTCCGGTTCAATGTAGTTTAAGACCAGTTCAACCCCTTTCTCGTTCGGTTCAGTGTCTTCTTCGACTGGTTCAGTACATTCTTTGGCCAGTTCTTGCTATATTTTGATAGGTTCAAATAGTTTTGCAGCTGGTTCAATTGTTTTTCGGCCTATTCAAGTGGTTTCTTAATCGGCTCATGTGGTTTATCGCTTGACTGGGCTTCATGGAGCCACCATCGGGTTTGTTGCTCAGGGGGATTACTAAAATATTGTTTACAAGTTGTCATTGTAGTTGGTTGACCATTGTTGGTTGTATTGATGATCAGTCCAACATTGTTGTTGGTTGTATTGATCATCAATCAAACGTTGTTGTTGGTTGGCTATTATTGGTAGTATTGATCATCAATCGTGATCATTGTTGGTTGTGGGTGGTATTGATCAATAGAATCATGATCGTTGTAGTTGGTTGTCGAGATCTCACCAGCTTTGGTGTTTTGCGGTGGGTTCTGACCAATTCTTGGTGTTTTACAGTGAGATTCGACTGACCTCGGCGTTTTACTACGAGATCTGATCAAATCTTGGTGTTTTGTGGCAAGATCTGATAAACCTTGGTGTTTTGCAGTGGTTTTCGACCCGTTATTGGTGTTTTTCTGCGAGATTTGACTAGCCTTAGTATTTTGTAGTGAGATTTGATCGTCCGTTGTAGTCTTTCAGCGAGTTTTCGATTGGCGTTGAAGCTTTTGGCGGGTTTTTGTTCGCTGTTGGTTTTTGGTGAAATTTCAGCTTTATTTTTGGTTTAGCGCATTTTCTTATTCGTGTTTTTATTTTATAAGTTTGTCTTTATATTGTTTGCTCCAGCCTGTTCTAGCTTGAGGGAGAGTATTAGAGTATGTTTTTTTGTTTCCTTGTTTCTTCCAAGTAGGGCTTATTTGATATATATGCTCCAACTTGAGGGGGAGTTTTAAAAGAGTTATTAGGGTTTACGGATATTTTGGTCATTGATGTATTTCTCAAAACCTATTTAATAAGATATGTGAGGTAGGCTATGTAATAGTAATGAGCATCCACGTTCTCTCTAAACCTTTCATGCAAACTACAACACGCCTAAACTGACGTGAGGCTTTGGGGGCTAAAATAAGCAGCTGTTTTTGGGTTTTAATTGAGATGTACAAGCTGGTAGTGTAGGTAAACTGATGGTTGCATGGGAATTTAGGGTTTTAGGGTTTTAGGGCAGCTAGGGTTTTAGTGCAACTATAAAAGTCACAAGACTACTTTCCTTACTACCACACAACATTTACAGAAAACTAAAGCAGCAACAATTTAATAAAATTACCCTGGGGGGGGGGGGTTGTGGGTCTAGGATGTTACTTGAAGATTGGTATGTTTTATGAAGAAGGTCCATACAATCCATCTCATGTTTTTATAGTTCAAGTTCTGGACAGCGTCATGCATCTATTCAGCATTGGTTATTTATAACATTTTCACAATTTATAAGATAGGTCAATACATCTTCACTTTCCAGTTTTGTTATATTGGAGCATGTGCCTTAGTGTTATTGGATTTATGCACACAAATAGAACACAACTCAATGAAGACCTGTAGAATTCAAGCATCAGCAGATTATATGAATGATGCTTGAATTTGGTAAATGCGTCTAAATTTGGTACTAAATGCAATAAAAATGGGAAATTAAACAGTTTTGCATTTTTCTCTAAAATATCCTTAAAGTTATTAATAAATAAAATTTAAAAATATATAAAAATAGTCATTGAAAAAAAAGAAAAATTAAGGAGGATAATAAGGAAAGGGCCACCCCTTTTCGGTGTTTTTAGTTTTTTTTGGTTGTTTAATTTTTTCAAATGGTTATTTTTTAATAAATTTAAATTTAAGGGTATTTTAGGGAGAAAAATGTAAAAGTGTCTAATTTGACACGTGGTGGTAGTATGAGAGGCCCTAATGCTAATTTTTAAAATTTGGAGGTGTAAGTGCAAAATGGGTACACTGCTGTCATGTTTTGCAGTGGATCTTTGATGAGCTTTCTTACTCTAAAGAACTTCTCTAGCATTTTTCTTATCAGTTTGGGTAACTTATGCGACAGAAAAGGCTGATATAATCTTCCATATTTCATTCCAGATATTTGGGCCAGAAAGTAGCGGAAAAACCACCTTGGCACTCCACGCAATTGCAGAAGTGCAGGTCTTTTTTCTTTCGTGGCTTCACTTCTGAATTTTTATTTCCTTGGTTATAAGGAGACACTTCTTGTTAAATGTCATTTGTAATGAGGCCAGCATGAAGCTTTTCAATGAATATGCAGAAGCTGGGAGGCAATGCAATGCTTGTTGATGCAGAGCATGCTTTTGATCCAACATATTCTAAAGCATTGGGAGTGGACGTAGAAAATTTGATAGTCTGCCAACCTGATCATGGCGAGATGGCACTTGAGAGTAATATATTTTTCTGTCTATGTGGTTGTTTGAAAATTGTTGTGAAGAGTCTGGCACTATTCAATATGGAACTATGATGCTTATGAAATTCTTTACACTTGTGCTTGATACATATTGATTTTGAGTTCATCATCACAGTTGCAGATCGTATGTGCAGATCTGGTGCCATAGATCTTATCTGTGTTGATTCTGTCTCAGCTCTCACTCCACGGGCTGAGATTGAAGTAAGCTATCTTCTCTTTGTGGCTCTTTTAGATTTTGAATTGATAAGGTTGCCCATGTCTGACTTACGTTTTCATTATATAGGGTGAGATTGGGATGCAGCAAATGGGTTTGCAAGCACGCCTTATGAGCCAAGCTCTGCGTAAGATGTCAGGGAATGCCTCGAAAGCTGGTTGTACTTTGATTTTTTTGAATCAAATAAGATATAAGGTACTTTTGATTTATTAGTTATAAGTTTACTGTTTCAGTAGACTACTCTTTGGATGATTGCAGATATTTTTCATTTGTAGGGTCTAACTCCATTTGATAGAACTGAGTCTAGTTCTTGCGTGTATATTTGAATATTAATTTTTACTGCACCTTTTGTTTTCTGTGACAATTTTCTCATGTCCAACTGCAGAGACTAATATTATCGTTATTGTGGGTTTTGTAAGATTGGTGTATATTATGGGAACCCAGAAGTGACTAGTGGAGGAATTGCATTAAAGTTCTTTGCATCTCTTCGGCTTGAGATACGTTCTACCGGGAAGATAAAGTCTGTAAGTACAGTAGCTGTTTAAATCACTACTATATTTAGGGAGATCATTTCATCGAACTTTATATGTAAGGAACCTTCATCATGCATCCCTCTTTATTGCTATAGGTCAAAGGAGATGAAGACATTGGGCTTCGGGTTCGTGTAAGAGTACAAAAGAGCAAGGTAAATTAGATTGGCGTCAAGATTGTGTGAGGATCATATTCCACTAATATGTTCACTTGATATATAAGATTTTATTTTTGCCATTAACATAAAGATAACGAATTTCTTTTCCACTTTTTATTAATTATTTATCATTTCTTGAAGTTCTTTAAATTGAATTAACACCAGTCTCACTGAAAATATCTATAATGTGACATTCAATTTCAGTATTCAAATTTTTATATAATCATTTTCACTAGATTGCTTTAGAATACCTTGTTGAAGCCAGGGTTTGCCAAGCAAAGCTATTGCTCTCTTGTAAGTTGCAACATCATTTATAGATGTAATCTAAACTTCTCGCGCATTTTTAATTTAATGAGTACTTCTTTTAGGATACTTGACTATGTCCTTGAAGGCGGATTAAGTTAGTTTGTTACAATTGCTACTTCACAAACTTTGCCAACATTTTAGTTGATGTTATTTAATTAACTTAGTTGTAATTGTCATCTTAATTTATTTGATCTGCCACCATTTTGTGCTTTTGATTTATGTCTGCATATGTACAGAAAGATTTCATTTCAACTTATTGTCATAGGTGTCAAGGCCATACAAGCAAGCTGAATTTGAAATTATGTTTGGAGAGGGAGTGAGCAAATTGGTCAGTGAATGCAACAGAAAAGCTTGTTCCCCCCAAAAGGTGCAAATTGCACTCTTCTTGACATTGCTTTCTCTTGCAGGGTTGCATTTTAGACTGTGCTGAGATGATGGATATTGTGGTAAAGAAGGGCTCTTGGTATAGCTATGGGGATCACAGGTTCGTCTCTGGCTTCTCTTTGCAGCTCGTAGTGTTCATTTCTCTCTATCCTCTTTTTCTATAGTTCCTTTTTAATCTTGAAAGTAAAATTTACGAGAGTTGATATCCTCAAATCATCATTTATGCATCTGATTTCTTGCACGGCTGTGCGGATTCACTATTCATAAATCATATTTTACACTTGAGGAAATTATATCTAGTCCATCATTCAGTCAATGTTTTGTCGGAAGTCAATTTAGTGGGCCATGAGTTCGGTCATCAAAAACCCATGCTTGGTACTTATATTACCAGTACTGGATGCTACCAAAGTATGATTATGAATTATTAGTAACAATTTGTTGTCTATCTACTTTCAGTATGCATTAGGGGTAGGGTTGCTTAGTAGTATCTGTAATTAAACTAAACATTGTATTTTGTTTTTAAGTTAATCAAGCAAATCTCATTAAAAAGCGTAAGGCATCCCTAAGTACACAGGAAGTATACAAAATGAACACCAAAAAGAAAAAATAGAACAGAAAAAACAGAAAACAAGCCGCTTGCGGAAACCCAAAGCACCGCAACAACAACAAGCCACCCATAGAGGATTACAACATCATATTGAGAGAACCTCTTGCCTCACCTCTAACATCAAAGTCAATAGAGCACTCAAAGTTTTTAAGCTCCTTCCTCCCTTTCGACTTAGAAACATAGGCCACAACCTCATGACATTGTCCCTCGTCAAGGACTGTGAAAAGATCCTGAAGCCTTTTCTCATTACCTCGACAGGAGATCCCCAATAAGGGATATATCTCCATCGCACTTTGCACAACCTTAGAGAAGCCGACATCCCCACCTTTCCATTCTCTCCAACACCAGCCCCATCCAGATCATCCCCTTTTGAAGATTCACCCACCTCTAAGACAGTTAGAGGGGGAACAACCACCGGCATCAACGGGTGTTGAGAAAGGGGGGGGGGGGGGGGGGGGCAACAAAAGACACCCTCATAGAATGGAGAGGGTATATAGAAGACATACCTGGAAAAAACTGGGGGAAGCACCGAGATGCCATCGATAACACTGGCCTTGGCAGGAACAAAGGAAGAGCTTTGGCATTACTAGACCTCGCCGAAACATACCCATCCGATGAGACTAAAGGAAAAGAAAGTGAGGAAAAGATCTTAGACAGCCACTCACCCTCAAGAAGGCTAACATCCAGCTCCAAAGCCCTTCTGGCTTCGGACTTGCGATTATAAAACTTCAGAGGCTTAGCCAATTTTTAGGTATAATGCCTTACTGCCCCATGATAGTACTCCTTTCCCTTGAAGGAGTATTTTGCTGAATAAGGCTCCCTTCATAGAATGGAGAGGGTATATGGAAGACATACCAGGAAAAAACTTGGGGAAGCACCAAGATGCCATCGATAACAGCGGCCTTGGTGGGAACAAAGGAAGAGCTTCAGCATCACTAGACCTCGCCGAAACATACCCATCCGACGAGACCAAAGGCAAAGAAAGCGAGGCAAAGATCTTAGACAACCACTCACCCTCAAGAAGGCTAACATCCAGCTTCGAAGCCCTCCTGGCCTTGGACTTGTGATTATAAAACTTCAAAGGCTTAGCCAATTTCTGGGTATAATGCCTTACTGCACAATGATAGTATTTATTTCCCTTGGAGGAGTATTTGGCTGAATAAGGCTCCCTTGGGAGTGGTTTTCTTTGCTTGAACAATCGCTTTAGGGAAAATCCTCATTGTGAATAATTTAAGGAAACAATGTATAACAATGGTAGATTAGTGTTGCATGTGTAAAAAGAGTGGGAAAACCGTGATCTATCTTTTCCTCCATTTTGATATAGCTAGTGCCGTAAGGAACCCTATTTTCGGTCTTTTTGGGTTAGAGTTAATCATGCCTCAACGAGTGGTGGATCTCTTGGCTTGTTGGAGAAGGCAGTTTGGTAGACATCATAGTATAGCAGTGTGGAAGATGATTGCCTTCCTTAATGTGGTTTATTTGGAAAGAACAAAATGATATAAGTTTTGAATATTGTGAGAATACGGTGATGGAATTAACTGCGTTTTTCTTCAAAACCCTTTATCATTAAATGGTTGCCTATAATTGTTTTCATTTTTTTAGTTCTCATAATTTTCTGTCTTTTATCTTTTTCTTATTAGGTGTCTCTCTTGTATACTTTCTATATACTTGAGTTGTGCCCCTTTGCATTTTAATGAAATTTGATTACTTATTAAAACGAAGGATTTGGAAGACAATTTTACTTTTAGGAAATTCAGGGTTTCCCAATATGGAAAGTTTCTATTTCAAGAAACTTACTATTTTGGGAATTGGCTGTAGGGCCTGAATTGAGCCTGTAAAATGGGTTCTGAGAGTTGGGTGTCAGAACCAGAAAATTCTAAAATTGGTCCTAATGAGTGTATGTTCTCAAATTTTGTTTAAAAGGCCCATTAAAGAAAAACAAATTCTTGAGACTTTCATGAGAAAAAATTAAATGCTAGGGTCTGAGCAGATTATTGCTCCTGAAAATTGTGTGCAAGTGAAAGACCATAGGGTGGACATGGGATATTTAAGGCTAGGGTTTCCGTTATTTTATTTTTCCCTAATTAGTCTATCTAATGAAAAAGGCCTATTTGGCAGTAATTGGCTTCTTTTTATATTTTTCTTTTGTTTTTTTTTTAAGGGGCGGTTGCGGTTTTCTTGAATGAACATATTTTCTTTTTTTTTTTTTGAAAATAAAGTTATTTAATTGAAAAAATATTATTTTTTTCCTTTGATGGGCCTTTTAAATAAAATTTGAGAACATACATTCTTTAGGAACAATTTCAGAATTTTCTGATACTAATGACTAGCTTAGGCCTAACTCTCACAACGAACTATACAAGCCCTTCTCAGGCCCATTCCGAAAATAGTAAGTTTCCTGAAATAAAAAATTTCCAAATTGGGAAACCCCGAATTTCCTAAGAGGAAAATTTTCTACCAGTCGTAAGCTACCACTAAACCTATTAATAACAATCATGATATGCCATCAACAAATCGCAAGTTTATTTTGGCGGTAAGCACCATGATCATACATCGGCTTAAGGTGTTGTAATTCTCACCAATCAATTGTTGAGAAACAAGCACCAAACCTGAGCTATCACCATTATGTAAGAAGAAAGGGGTCTAAGTATTATC